>NC_047087.1:170827619-171138042 GCF_902459505.1 Geotrypetes seraphini | reverse complement strand
ACAACACAGAAAGCCAGAAGATTAAGAACCAGGGAATACAATTACTATCTACCAGATAATGCTATAAGTTTTGCCCTCTCCCTCTTTGGCAGCCAGAAGTAAATCAGGTGTTGACTCAAAAAGAAAAGTACTCAGGATCAAGACTAGCCAGAAAGCATTTAAAACCTGCTAGATGGCCCAAGTTGAGTAAAACTCAGGTTTCTGTGTATTGGTTCACCTCTCTCTTTATAAAATTACTCCTCATACGCATAAACGTTTTCTATGTGTAAAGCCTGATTTAGCTGCACAAAAGGCCTTTTATAAAGCATGTGCAGCAACACAACCACCTGTACTTACACACATGGCAAGTGCAGGTGTTCCCAGGAGTGTATTCTGGGTGGTGCAGGGGTGAAGTTGCAATGTACATGCATATTTTATAAGATATTCAAGAATACACAGAATACAAGCAGGCGTAAACATGTATGTCTGTATTTACCGTATAAACTCGAATATAAACTGAGGTAACCTTTTAACCTTATCCCCCCCTTCGCTCCTACCCATATAGAACCATTAGCTGATTGGCTACCATGAGTTCTCGCGGTCCCACGAGAACTTACAGCAACCAATCAGCTAGCGGCTCTGTATGGGCAGGAGCAAAGGAAGGTCACTCCAGATGTGGTTCACCACTGGATCACCAAGGATTCTAAAGGTACGCAGGGGAGGCAGGAGGTAAGTAAAAATTCTTAGAATTGGTTGGGACAGGGGTGGGAGGGTGTCCCGGCCTCCCACTCGACCACCAGGGATTTAAAAGGTACACCGGGGAGGGAGGTAAATGTTAGTAGAATCGACTGAGATAGGAGATGGTCCCAGCCAACCATTGGACCAACAGGTCTCACGGCAGGCCCAGCAGAGGCCTGCAACAGGTTCGGGGACGGGATGGGGGGGCGGGTCAGCACTGATCTGAATATAAACCGAGGGGTCCATTTTTGGCCCATTTTTTTTGAACCAAAAATTTTGGTTTAAATTTGAGTATATATGATAAATGCTATAGGTGCTTGTTCCAGAATCCTATTTTATAAAGGACACATAATAGGAGTCTATGCTGTCTTTGTAAAATAGGTTCCTTTTTGGACTTCTCATATAGCTGTCATATTAAAAAATTACACCCATAGTTTTATTGGAGAAATTTCAAAGGGAGAGACTAATGTGGCAAATATTCACATAAATTTTACTAATTTTCAAAGAGAAAGAATACATAATCAGGTGGAAAAATACATAATCAGGTGGTCTATAACACATTTACCCTTAGTCACTCTTTCCATTATGCTTCTTTGCCTTCTCATCTAACCAATTTGTTCTTTGGCTGCAATTCCTTGACCATCCTCTTCCCCTGCTTGTACTGGTATTACAAGGCTCAGTATATTGTATTTTTGAGCCATGCAGTGCTCGAAACTCCAAATTCTTGTGGTTTCCTTATAACCACTTGTAATTAGAGCCCACACAGTGAGGGAGATTGATGGAAGGTGATTTCAACAGCAGGCAGGATATGCAAAAGGCACATATATAATTTCATGGAATAACAGATTCTATAGGGAGAGTAATATATTCTACAGCTGTTGCCACAACTGGCTATAATAGAAAAAAACCATCTGTCCCACTAAAAGAGTACAAGGAAAAAGTAGTGTATTTTATTAATACACAAGTATTTCACGGCTGAACTCCTGAGTTCAGATCAGTTTGCAGTTTTATATAATAGATCAGTCCTATAAAACAGAACCAACTGGAACAGGATAGTGAAGCTGTCAACCTAATCATACCTTATCTAGCTTCACACGGAACTCACGTCCACACTCTAGAGGGGTGGTGAATGTGTCGAGATCCTGACCCCAAAAAGCAAAGAATTTTTCTATACGCAAGCTCCGCAAAGCATAGTACCCAGAATTGCGGATTCCATACTTTTGTCCGACACTCATCACTTCATTGTACACATGAAGGGCATACTGGAAACAGAGCAGAGAAAAGAAGAGAAACAAAATCAGCTTTACATTTAATGGCAAGCTTGGTAAAATAAAAGCCTTACAAAGTCTGATTCTATTGCGTTATCTGTTTTTCACTTCATGAATTTTATAACAACAACAGTGAATAAACAAAGTTCTATTTTTCCATCTACTTCTAAAATTCTTAATGTACAAGCAGCCAAGTTAAATATGAGTTATATTTCTTTTATTAAAATTTTAATATTATTTTTATTTGATTTCCAATATGCTTATGCTTCAAAAAATGTCTTGTGGAATGGCAAAATTCGCAAAATAATATAGGCCTTACACAGATTGATTGAGGCTTAAAATGCTGTACTGCAGGATGCACTCAGGTATCTTGTGGAAGCTGCCAAATTAACAAATGCAGGAAAATGTTTTAAATTTTTTTTTGAGGGGGCATGTAAGGGAACAAGAGTGGGCATTCCTGCACCAATCAGTTAGTGCAGCAACATTACCGCACGTTAACTAGTTAGTAAAGGAATACAGTGCGAGTCCTTACTGCCCTCAGAATAGATGGCAGGAAGTGCCCCTGTGATAAAATATTTTAATGGGTTTAGTTATGATTTGATATATGAAGTTGGCATATTTATGAACTTATGTAATCGTAAGAGTATCTTGTAATTAAATAGTAATTAACTAACTCTGAGGCTCTTGATGAATTAAATTGTCCATGGTAAATTGATTGTTAAATATTGGGTATTATTTTTTTGAAATAATTGGTGAGGGGGGAGTTGGGTGTCATCTGATCTAGAGGGTTGTATACAAGCTGTCGGGTTATAAGTCGGGATGGGTTGGGGTGAGGATGGGGATATTTTCTATTTTGGGTCCTGGATGTGTATGGTAATAGTAATCATTATTTTTTTAAAGGGGAACTTCAGGTTTATTTACTATTATGTTTTAATGTGTTAAAATGGCTATGAAATTGTATTCCTTAAATGTCAATGGACTTAATTTTCTCTCCAATTAAGAGAGAAAAAAAAAACCCACTAAATTTTTTAAAACAGCAGGAAGTGGACATATATTTTATTCAGGAAACTCACTTATCTGCTAGTGAATCGGCCAAGTTGGCAGGGGAGTGGGTCAAGCATAGTTTTTTTCGCTCCTGCAGTGGGAAAGAAAGCTGGGGTGGCTATCCTAGTAAATAGAAAATGCTCAGCTGCATTTAGGGCTCCTTTTACTAAGCTGCGGTAATGGTTTTAGCATGCGCTTAGAGCATGCTACAATGCCGCGCGCGCTAGACACTAACGCCTCCATTGAGCTGGTGTTAGTTTTTCCGCCTAGTGCGGGGGTTAGCGTGCGCTAATCTGCATTGTGTGCTAAAAACTCTACCGCCCTTAGTATAATTTCAGCAGATCCTATGGGACGATGGATTCAGGTGCACATGAGCTCAGGGAAAGATATTCTGACGCTTTTTAATATTTATGCCCCTAATTCAAATCAGGCTGAATTTTTCAAAACTCTTCAACAGTTGATTCTGCCAACGGCTTCTTCTAATTTAATAGTAGCTGGGGACTTTAATGCTGTTATGGATCCTTTTTTGGACAAACAACCCAGCAGGCTAATAAAATCCTTAGGCTTAGATAATTTAGTACAGTCCTGTGGTTTGAAAGATATATGGTGGATTCTTCATTTTAATGCTTGGGAATTTTCTTTCTGCTCCCATGTACATAAATCATTTTCAATAACAGATTACATTTTTGTTTCAGATCAATTAATTCAGCAGGTTACAAAAGTCAGCATAGACCCAAGTATTTTATCAGATCATGCTGGAGTTTGGATTGAATTTAAATTTGCTGAACAAGATTGTAGTAGACCTGTTTGGAGATTCAATAATACATTGCTTGCAGATTCAAACTTTCTTGAGGAATTTCAATTAAAAATGAATGAGTATTTTCAACTCAATACCTCAGAGGAAATCTCTTTAGAAACATTGTGGGATGCTTTTAAAGCTATTATGAGAGGGCAAATCATTTCATATTTGGCACATTGGAGGTTCTTCAGTTAAATGTACATTGCGCAAAAGGACTATTTGATTCATTCCCCTTCCTTTGGAAGGAAGAGGGGATAAAATATTTAGGTATTTGGATTCAAAAAACGCTGGAAGATACAATGAGAGTAAATGAAAAATCTCTATTGCTGAAGGCCACAGAAATGTGTGAGCAATGGAACCCCTTACATCTTTTATCCCAGGACAAGCAGGCAGCATATTCTTGACTGATGGGTGACGGCACCGACGGAGCCCCGGTACGGACAATTTTAGAGTGATTGCACTCTAAGAACTTGGAAAGTTCTGGTAGGCCGCACCGCGCACGCGCGAGTGCCTTCCCGCCCGACAGAGGCGCGCGGTCCCCAGTTTCTTAGTTTCCGCGGAACTAAGAAGACGCGTTTTTCAACGGCTGTTGAAAATTTTTTCTGACTTGCCTTCCCGCTCGCGTAAACCTTTTTGGCTTTATTGCCTTTTTCCTTTTCTTTAATTTTTGTAAAAAAAAAAAACAAACAAAAAAAAACTTTTCTTTTTTTCGTCAAATTTGGTTTTTCCCCGGCGTGGCCTTCTGCCACCATCGAGGCCTCGGCCTTCGATTTGGCTGAAGCCGTTTTTACTTTCATGCTCCCTCAGCCAGGGTTTAAAAAGTGCCAGCGGTGTGCTCGGCCTATATCTCTCACGGACCCACACAACTGGTGCCTACAGTGTTTGGGTCCTGAGCATCAGGCCTCCACCTGCACCCGCTGTGCCACACTTAAAAAACGAACCTTGAAAAATCGCCAAATACAACAGCGATTACTGTTCGGTGCCGAGATGTCCGACCCCGTTCCATCGACTCCGGCTTCGGCACCAGTTCAGTCGGCACCCTCTTCTTCGACGCCGCGCAACACCGCACCAGCGTCCCAGCATTCAGGTAAGCCGGCTAAGAAGCCTTCCCCGCTGGAGCGTCCTCCGGTCTCGAGTGCAGTGAGCCCAATCCTGGCGACTGTGAGGCGCCAGCGGAAGCGCTCCGCCCCTATTGAGGTGAGTCCCTCGACATCGGGCTCCTCATCTCCGGGGCGTCGAGCGGCACCACAGGTACCGCAGAAGAAAAAGGCGGTACCGGTGCCATCCCTTGATGACCGTATTGCGGCCATTCTCCAGGTGCAGCTCAAGGAGCAATTACAACAGCTCCTTCCGGTGCCGGTCCGCACTGAGCCGGTACCGATAGTGGAACAGCCTGTGCTGTCTGCATCCACTGTTTCGGTACCGCTTCACTCGACCTCATCGGTGTCGATGCCAGTCCTCGCACCGGAGCCGAGAGCTCAACATCAGTCGGTGCAGACTTCGGCACCGGTGCCACCGATTACATCTCCTGGCTCGGTATCGATGAGGTCGGGTAAGTCGGTGCGCAAAACCCGACACGTAGAACCATCTACTCCAGAGTCTCGGGACCGTACTTCCCATGTCAGGGATCCTGATCTGTGGGGAGATTCAGAGGAACCCTTTCTCTCTGAAGGTGAATGTTCCTCAGATGAGGATGATTCTGCTGTACCTGACCCGTCCTCTAGGCATGACACTTCATCTTTCTCCAGTTTTCTGAAAGATATGTGTGACTCTTTGTCTATTCCTTTGGAGGCTGAGTCCAAAAAGTCTAAAGCTTTTTTGGATGCCCTTGACTTTGACCAACCTCCAAAGGAATTTTTGAAGCTCCCTCTTCACGACAT
Organism: Geotrypetes seraphini; assembly: GCF_902459505.1. NCBI lineage: Eukaryota > Metazoa > Chordata > Amphibia > Gymnophiona > Dermophiidae > Geotrypetes > Geotrypetes seraphini. The sequence continues at coordinate 171,132,334 of NC_047087.1, read as the reverse complement.
CTTGAGGGAGACTTTCTACAAGAATTTAGAGACTCCCTTAACGGTTCCAGGGGCCCCACGTAAATTAGACTCTTTATATAAAGTAATTCCCATTCCTGGGTTCGACAAACCTCAACTTCCACACGAATCTTTGTTTGTCGAATCTACCCTTAAAAAATCTTCAGGAGCCAGTGTATATGCTTCTGTACCTCCTGGCAGAGAGGGTAAAGCCATGGATAAATTTGGTAAGAGGCTCTACCAAAATGCAATGTTGGCAAATAGAGCTGGTAATTATGCTTTTCATTTTTCTTTCTACCTTAAACCTCTCCTTACCACCATGGCTTCATTTGAGAAGTACCTTCCTCAACGTAAACAACAATCCTTTCACCATTGCTTGTCGTCTCTGTTTCAACTGCGTAAGTTCATGGTTAGGTCCATTTACGGCACCTTCGAACTTACATCCAGAGCGACAGCAATGTCTGTGGCAATGCGTCGCCTGGCCTGGCTTCGGATGTCCGAACTTGATGTTAACCATCAAGATCGGTTAGCCAACGCCCCGTGCCTAGGGAATGAGCTCTTTGGGGAATCCATGGACTCGACCACTCAAAAGCTCTCTGCTCATGAGACACGCTGGGATACCCTGCTTAAAAATAAGAAAAAGCCTCCTCCAGCAAGGCCTTTTAGGCAACAGTCGGCCTATCAACGCCGCTTCACAGCTCGCCCATTACCAGCAGCTGCTCAGCAACCCAGGCGTCAACGGCAGCAACAACGTCAGCCTCCCAGACAACAGCAACAGCAGCAACCTGTGAAGCCACCTCCACAGCAGAAGACACAGCCCTTTTGACTTAATTCTCCAAAGTATAGCCAGTACTCCTATATCTGCTCTCCTGCCTCAACCTATAGGAGGTCGTCTTTCTCTGTTCCTCAGACGGTGGGAAGTTATCACTTCGGACCAATGGGTCCTCAACATCATCCGCCACAGCTACTCTCTCAACTTTCAGACTCTTCCGCCCCAAAACCTGCCAAAAGAGTCTGCTTTGAACAGTCCTCAATCTGCCCTCCTTATTCAAGAAGTTCAATCCCTCCTCCTTCTGAACGCTATAGAAGAAGTTCCTCTAGATCAAAAGGGGCAGGGATTCTACTCCCGTTATTTTCTAGTTCCCAAAAAAACGGGAGATCTCAGACCAATCCTGGATCTTCGCGATCTCAACAAACATCTGGTAAAGGAAAAATTCAAGATGCTTTCTCTAGCCATTCTTTATCCTCTTCTCAATCAAGACGACTGGCTATGCTCCCTCGATCTCAAAGAGGCATACACTCACATACCGATCAATATAACCTCCAGACGATACCTCCGCTTCATGATCAATCATTGTCATTACCAATACAAGGTGCTGCCCTTCGGTCTTGCTTCCTCTCCAAGGGTATTCACCAAATGTCTTATTGTGGTAGCTGCATTTCTACGCTCTCACCACCTTCAGGTATTCCCTTACCTGGACGACTGGTTAATCAAGGCCACATCCGCTTAAGCAGTACTCCTGGCCACCAACCAAACCATCCTATTTCTACAAATACTGGGATTCGAGATCAATCTACCCAAGTCTCATCTCATCCCCACTCAAAGACTTCAATTCATTGGAGCGATACTGGACACACTCCTCATGAGAGCATTCCTGCCATCCAACCGTCTTCAGACTCTTCAGTCTCTATGTCAGCAGGTGCTTCCACAACATTCCATCTCGGCCAAGCAAATGATGATACTCTTGGGTCACATGGCATCCACAGTCCATGTCACACCACTCGCACGTCTTCACCTGCACACTCCTCAATGGACCCTTGCTACTCAGTGGTCCCAAGCGACGGATCCTTGCTCACAACACATATCTGTGACATCATCTCTTCGTCAGTCTCTACAATGGTGGTTGGTATCCTCAAATCTATCCAGAGGTTTTCTGTTCCATCTACCTCCTCATCAACTAGTCATCACCACCGACGCCTCTCCTTATGCATGGGGAGCTCATTTGAACGAGTTCCAAACTCAAGGTCTTTGGACAGCCCAGGAAAAGAAGCATCACATCAATTTCCTGGAACTTAGAGCGATGTTTTATGCCCTCAAGGCCTTCCAACATCTTCTCTTTCCTCAGGTCCTCCTGCTGTGCACAGACAATCAAGTTGCGATGTACTACATCAACAAGCAGGGAGGGACGGGCTCTCGCAGCTTGTGCCAGGAAGCCCAGAAGATCTGGACTTGGGCCATAAATCACCATCTCTTCCTGAAAGCTATCTACATTCAGGGAGAAAAGAATTCCTTAGCGGACAAGCTCAGCAGAATTCTCCAGCCTCACGAGTGGACACTCGATCCTTTCACTCTACAGTCTATCTTCGCTCAATGGGGCACTCCTCAGATAGACCTCTTTGCAGCTCCTCACAATCACCAGCTGCCCCTATTCTGCTCCAGACTCTACTCTCCTCACCGTCTGGCAGCGGATGCATTTCTCCTCGACTGGTCCAATCTGTTCCTGTACGCTTTCCCTCCTCTGCCTCTCATGTTGAGAACCTTGTTCAAGCTCAAGAGGGAACGAGCCACCATGATTCTGATTGCTCCGAGGTGGCCCAGGCAACATTGGTTCTCCCTTCTACTTCAACTCAGTTCCAGGGAACCTTTTCTTCTTCCTCTGTTTCCTTCTCTGCTTACACAGCATCAGGAGACCCTTCTACATCCCAACCTCCAGTCTCTGCACCTGACAGCTTGGTATCTCTCGGGCTGACCTCTCATGATACTCGTTTATCTCAGCCTGTTCGTTCCATTCTAGATGCCTCCAGGAAACCAGCCACTCTGCAATGTTACCATCAGAAGTGGACAAGATTTTCTTCCTGGTGTCTTCTTCATCATCTTGATCCAACTTCTCTGGCAGTGGAGACATTGTTGGATTATTTGCTTTCTTTGTCTGACTCTGGCCTTAAGTCTTCTTCCATCAGAGTCCACCTCAGTGCCATAGCTGCTTTTCATGAGCCGGTCCATGGAAATCTTCTATCAGCTCATCCCCTGGTGTCCAGGTTCATGCGGGGTCTTTTCAATGTGAAACCACCTCTTAAAGCCCCCCCTGTTATCTGGGATCTCAATGTGGTTCTTTCCGCTTTAATGAAGCCTCTATTTGAACCTTTGGCTACCACTCCTTTCAAGTTTCTCACTTGGAAGGTACTTTTCCTTATTGCTCTTACCTCTGCCAGGAGGGTCAGTGAGCTACATGCACTAGTTGCAGATCCACCTTTCACGGTTTTTCATCATGACAAGGTGGTTCTGCGTACACATCCAAAGTTTCTCCCTAAGGTTGTCTCTGAATTCCATCTCAACCAATCCATTGTTCTGCCTGTCTTCTTTCCGAAACCTCATTCTCATTCTGGGGAACAGGCTCTTCATACTTTGGATTGTAAGAGGGCTCTAGCTTACTATCTAGAGCGTACGAAACCCCACAGATCAGTTCCCCAACTCTTTCTGTCCTTTGATCCGAACAAATTGGGACGTCCTGTTTCTAAGCGTACGTTGTCTAATTGGCTAGCAGCGTGCATTTCATTCTGTTATGCTCAGACCGGACTGACACTGGAAGGTTCTGTCACGGCCCATAGAGTCCGAGCAATGGCAGCATCTGTAGCTTTCCTCCGTTCCACTCCTATTGAGGAAATCTGCAAGGCTGCTACTTAGTCCTCAGTTCATACTTTTACATCTCATTATTGTCTGGATGCATTCTCCAGACGGGATGGACACTTCGGCCAGTCTGTTTTGCAAAATTTATTTTCCTAATGGCCAACCTTCCCTCCATCCCTCTTTTTGTTAGCTTGGAGGTCACCCATCAGTCAAGAATATGCTGCCTGCTTGTCCTGGGATAAAGCACAGTTACTTACCGTAACAGGTGTTATCCAGGGACAGCAGGCAGATATTCTTGCGTCCCTCCCACCTCCCCGGGTTGGCTTCTTAGCTGGCTTATCATAACTGGGGACCGCGCGCCTCTGTCGGGCGGGAAGGCACTCGCGCGTGCGCGGTGCGGCCTACCAGAACTTTCCAAGTTCTTAGAGTGCAATCACTCTAAAATTGTCCGTACCGGGGCTCCGTCGATGCCGTCACCCATCAGTTAAGAATATCTGCCTGCTGTCCCTGGATAACACCTGTTACGGTAAGTAACTGTGCTTTTTGGTGGGGGACAGTCCAAACTGTCAAGATGATGATTCTGGCTGTAATTTGCTTCCAAATGGGTATGTTGCCTGTTTATTTTCAGGGGTTCTTTTATAAGAAATTAAATAGTATCCTTACTAAATTTATTTGGCTGGGTAAAACTGCGAGAATTGCTTTAGTATCTTTACAAAAACCAATTGCGGCGGGTGGGGTAAATTTCCCAAATTTTTATAGGTACCACCAGGCCTATATACTGCATCAAGGTATGTATTGGATCCTTCCTGAGCTCATGGAACATCTCCCTGATTGGTTATTTCTAGAATGGCAACTTATGTCCCCATTAAGATTATATAAATATGAAAGAGCTATATCCTCTATACCCCTTTCTATAGACTCATATTTCTAAACGACTCTCAATATTAACCGACCCTCAGAAGTACCACCGTGATACTCAAAATGTTTCACTGTATCCAGCTTCACATACCATATCTTCACCGGGCCATACTATATAAATATTCTTACTTTTTCAAACATTGTGGCAAAGATTTTTATATTAAAAGTACTTAGCTTTTACTAGTTTAGTGGTCAACTTTAGGGATATTCGTGCCGACATGTTTCACCCAGCGGGTTTTTTCAAGGTTTATATCCGTAAACCAGCTTTCGCCGCATTTTTAGACCAAGTATTGCGGCAAAAGCCTGGTGTCCGGCTTCCTCCCAGGCCTCCCCGCACCATTTACCTGTGAGGAACAGCCTGCAGATAAGATTGCGATGCTAGTGATCTTTCCACTGCTTCGGAGCTGTTTCCTCTGCTGCGGTCACGCCCCTCCTCTGACATCAGAGGCAGGATCGCGGAGGAAACAGCTCCAAAGCAGTGGAAAGATCGCTAGCATCACAATCTTATCTGCAGGCTATTCCTCACAGGTAAACGGTACGGGGAGGCCAGGGGGGAAGCCGAATGCCAGGGAGTAGAAATGGAGGCCAGGGGGGAGAACCGGATGCCAGGGTGCCGCTCTAGCTTTAGGGGGCGAGGGGGGAGGGTCAGCCGAATCGGGAACCGATTTTTTTTTTTGTTTCGAATCAATTCGAATCAATTCACTCGAAGTGAATCGGTGAACCAATTCGAATTGTGAATCGGGCAGCACTAGTATACAGTACAACTACATATAGTACCCCTAATTCTAGCTTAGGATGAGAGCAATTAGCTGTCTACTTCATTCAGGATTTTATCCAAATTAGCCATGCTAACATTCAAAATTACACAATGGGGTCAACATTGTTTTTTTTACATTTTAATTTTATATTATACAGCCAGAGCATTAAGTTCTACTGATTATCCCTTTTTTACAAAATATCTATTCATCTGGATTTTATTATACAATCTGTCTTTAATATCACAACAAGACAAAAAGGCATTGGTAGTGCCCTGTATATAACTCTCAAGAAAAATTAACTGGCTATAAATAATAATTAATAATAATAATAATTTTCATTTTTATATACCGCCAAAGCCATAATAGTTTGAGGGAGTTTACAATAAGAAGACAATCAGCAAAGATAGGCACAGTGAAAAGTCATTGAATACATGTGATAGAGCTGGACAATCAGCGAAGATAGGCACAGTGAAAAGTCATTGATACATGTGAGCAGGATACAGAGATAAGAGGAGCTGGAACAATCAGCGAAAATAGGCAATAATAGAAATAATAAATGAGATACATCAGTACGGGCCTAGGTTAAACATTGGTAGCTTTCATGGCCCCAGGCAGAAAACTCATAGATGACAAGCACCAGGTTTAAATAAAACCTAAATATGTTCTGCTCCGTATATCATTTTCTCTCTATAGTGAATATGTATTTAAATAACCACTCAGTGAAAGACTTTGAGAGGAAGATAGAGGGACAGAAAAATGGCTAAAAAAGCCCTACCCTTCAAATTACTATCAAAATTATCAAAAGTGCAAAGTGCTAAAGTGCAAAATATAAGCAGAAATTTAATTCACAGTTCATAAATCTGAAGTGCAAAAAATAAATGAAAATTTCATTCAAAATTCATAAATAGATAAATTCATGAGTACATCTCAACGTATAAAAATACAAATCACAGTTCATTTAATCCATTCATTAAACTTGTCTTGTAAGGAAGATATTTCATTCAAAATTTATAGGAAAGTTTGTGGAAAAATCCCAACATCTGACTATTACAAATCACAGTTCATTTAATTCTTTCATTACACTTATCTGAATCGAATGAATGTCTCGGCTCGACTGAGCTCCGTTTCGCTAAATTCTTTAGGAGCTGAAACATTCAGTTAAATCCCAATTGGAAACATATCTCATGAAAGTCTTCTTAAATAACAGACTCTAACCTCTGGCAAAATAACACTGAACTTAGTGGCTAGAGCTATGGTGACTGAAGCTTTTAGAGATGCTATGGAAATCCCACAAGAGCAGCGCACTCTGCAGCGTGATGACGTCAATAGCACATCTCAGTGAGAAAACAAAACAAATATTTATAAAGTGTAAAAAGGTCAGGTTAAATAGAAAAACATTTGTCTACATTTTCATTCTAACCAGTAGGAAAGTCCAGTCCTTTGATACTCATTTTTTGGAAATCAATATGGGGACAAATTAATTTGATTTTGGAGTCTTCGATTCCGTTATCATATGAAGTGGTTATTTGTGGTATATTGTTGTCACCTAAACCTCCTTTAGACAAGTATAAAAATAGATTATTTTCCATCATGACTGGGATAGCCACGCAAATGATTACCAAAAACTGGAAAAATTGGGATTCACTTAATTTCTCCTTTTGGTAGTACTCTTTATGTTTATGCTACAAATATGAGAAAATGAATTCAGAAATGCTGTGTAATAATAAGTTATTTAAATTAACATGGAGTCCATTGACAAATTTTGTTCTGGTTTATGCTCTTGATTTCTTATTTGATTTACACATCCAGGGAGGGTGGATGGGTATTATATTTTGATGTTTTCATTGATCAATAAGTTCAATATGATTTTCACTATATGTCTGAAATAATGCATTTGGTTTTTGTTCTTGTATTGGGGTGGGAGGGGGAAAAGTTTTTGAAGTATTTCTATGACTGATATAAATGCAATTTTGAAATTAAATATATGTAAATGTATATTTTAATGCATTGTTTTTGAATGAAAAATTAATAGAGTTAAAAAAATAAAATTATTCTTTATTTTAGGTGTAGTTTAAATCAGTAAGTGAACAGGTAAGATCCAGTTCTGTTTCTGTGGTGTAATGGTTACTATTGAGTATTGTGTCTGGTCATTTTTGACCCCCAAGTCTCTTCATGATTAGTCATTTGTTGTTAACACATCTTGAAAGCCATTTTGGCTGTGTCACATGTAATTTTACATTAAACTATATGACATCATAAAAACCAATATAAAAGATGCATATAAGATATAGGAGCAAAATGTATGTTTTGATGTATAACTAGTAGGTTGATGTATAACTAGTAGGCTGGAGACCATGATGTTTTTATAACTGTGACAGATGTGTTGGAACAGAGGGAAAATTGTGTTGCGGTATGCCGTAGTTTTTTGTTGGTTTAGGCCTAAATGCATTGTTTGCAGTAGCAGATAAATTGCAATTGTTTTGCATTTCCTACATGTTGACTATGTATTGGAGAGGTGTCCAATCTTGGTCCTCAAGGGCCACCATCCAGACGTGAAGAGAATGGAGTCGATTCAGCGAATGGCCACTAGGATGGTCTCGGGACTTAAGGATCTCTCATATGAAGAACGTCTGAGCAGGCTACACCTATATTCTCTCGAAGAGTGCAGAGAAAGGGGGGACATGATAGAAACATTCAAATACATCACAGGCCGCATTGAGGTGGAAGAAGAAATCTTTTTTCTTACCGGTCCCACGGTAACAAGAGGGCATCCACTGAAGCTCAGAGGGGGAAGATTTCATGGGGACACCAGGAAATACTTCTTCACCGAAAGGGTAATTGATCAATGGAATGATCTTCCATGTCAGGTAGTCGAGGGACTTCAAGGGACGATGGGACAGACAGGTGGGGTCGCTCAAGAGGAATACTTAATAGACGGATTCTCGAGGGAAGAAGGGAGGGTTCTTGAGTGGGCAGACTTGGTGGGCCGTCGGCCCTTTTCTGCCATTATACTCTATGTTTCAAAATTTCTCCAATGAATATGCATGAGATCTATTGTATGCAATAGATATTATGCAGATTCTGAAAACTGAATGGGTGAGGGCCAAGGTTGGACACTTGGTATATTGTGAAGGTAGCAAATAAAGAGAATTCAACAGAAAAAAAGAGAAGAGGTTAGCATATTTCCTAACTAGCTTTGTTTATGAGCACAAGAAGCCATGCTTTATTATATCTGAGAGCAAGGTGACAGAACTACTCTGTATGAATAGTAAAGTTATATAATAATAGTTTATTTTTATATGCCGCCAAGCATCAGTTCATGGCGGTTCACAATCATAATGCACTGGACATTTGGAAATACAAAGTCATAAGGCATTGATTAAGAATAGATATTTCATAATTCAGAATAAAACATTAAGCAAAGAAGTTTTCAGCATCATAAAACTATTAAAATAGAAATTTTGCAATTCAATTGGCAGTACAAATAATCAAAAAATCAAATAGGAAGTTAGATGGATTTTTAGAATAAAGATTAAAATCAATTCTGTATTTAATAGATAAGTTTTAAGATCTTTCCGAAATTGATAATAAGTAAGGAAAGGGGAAATAAGGACATTCAGACATGAATTCATTACTCCGGCCTGGAATGCCAAGGTCCTATCCAAAAGTTTTTTGTAGTGGCATGCTTCTACTGAGGGAAAAGAAAACCAACCTGGTCTTCGGATGTTTTTATTAATAGTATAGAATCTAAAATGGAAAGAAAGATAAGATGGTGCTAAAATAAACTAAACTAAACCTTAGGTTTATATACAGCATCATCTCCACAATCGTAGAGCTCAGCACGGTTTAAAAGAGTTGAGAGAGAAAGGAACTCCAATGAGGTTAAAGGGTATAGTGAGAAGGATATTTGGGGGGCTTAGGATGCCAAAGATGGGGTGGGTATTACATTTTTGAAAAAAGCCAGGTTTTCAGATGTTTGCGGAAGAGTTGGAGAGAGCTCAGGATCCGGAGGGGGCAGGTAAGGTTGTTCCAGAGCTCAGTGAATCTGAAGGGGAGGGAGGTCCCTAGTTTTCCTGCACGGGAAATGCCTTTTAATGAAGGAAAGGATAATTTTAGTTTGTGAGTGGGTCTGGTGGTATTAAGATTTAAGGAGCTCCAGGAGAGTGGGATGAAGGGAGGGAGGATGCCGTGAAGGATTTTGAAAATTAGGCAGGCGTATTTAAAGTGGACCCTGGCGATAATCGGAAGCCAGTGAAGCTTAGACAGGAGCGGTGAGACATGGTCGAATTTACTTTTTGCAAAGATGAGCTTGGCCGTCGCATTCTGGATCCGCTGAAGTCTATGAAGGTTTTTCTTGGTAAGGCTTAGGTAGATTGAGTTGCAGTAGTCCAGTCTGGACAGGATGATAGACTGGACGAGAACGGTAAAGTGATTTTGATGGAAATAGGATCTTACTTTCCTCAGCATGTGAAAGCTGAAATAGCATTTTTTTGCCAAGGAATTGAGGTGATCGTTGAAGGACAAAGTGGAGTCGATGATGATGCCCAGAACATTGCTTGAGGACTCCAACTGCAGAGTGGAGCCAGATGACAGGGGGATGGAGGTGGGAAGTTGGTCTAGTTTAGGGCCAAGCCAAACAAGATCTTAAAGCAAATACAACCAAATTTGAATAGTACTTTAGCTTCGAATGGCAACAAGTGAAGTTTTTGGTAATATAAGCTGATATGATCATATTTTTTAAGATTAAAGAGCAGACGAACTGCTGTATTTTGTATTATTCTTAATCGACTGATTGTTTTTTATGAGAACCTAAATAAATAATGTTGCAATAATCTAATATTGAAAGAATTGACTATTGAACCAAAATTTTAAAAGACATAAAGTCAAAATATTTCCTAATAGGCGCAACTTCCAAAGGATAATAAAACATTTCTTAATCAATAAATCTGTATGAACTTTAAACGATAATGAATGATCTAATGTAAACCTAGTATTTTTAAAGTAGAGACTATGGGATAGTTTTGACCATTTAAGTAAATTGTTGTTTCAGTGAGTTTTTCAATAGGGCTAGCAAGGAAAAACTTTGTTTTTCCCGGGTTGAGTTTTAATTTAAATGTGGAAGTCCAATTTTCCACTTGTGTGTGAATAAATGCAATCCGATTCATCACATCTGTTGTAAAAGCGGTTAAAGGAATGAGTATTGTTATATCATCTGCATAAATATAGAATTTTACTTGTAGACTATATAATAAGTGACCCAATGATGCTAGAAAAACATTAAATAGAGTTGGTGAAAGTGGGGAACCCTGAGGGACACCACATGAGTTTGCCCACATAGTAGAGTATTTTCCAGCACTAACTACCTGGTATGACTAACGTGACAATTTATATTTTTCATCAAAACGGGACAGCTATTAATATTCAGTCCCGCCCCCAATCTCACCCTAGCCCCGCCCCAATCCCACCCTAGCCCCATCCCCAATCCTACCCTAGCCCCGCCCCCAATTTCTTCCATTTATTTTTCATGTACACACAATATCTTATTTCATAATGGTAACCATAAAATTTAAAAAAACACAAAGCACCCTATACGCAGAGAAAATGTTAATTATCATTTATATCTAGGGGGTTTCAAAGATGTCACCTCAGTAACTATAGAAAAATAGACAAATATAGTGCAAAATATAGACAGCAGATATAAATTCTCAAAACTGACACATTTTGATCACTAAATTGAAAATAAAATCATTTTTCCTACCTTTGCTGTCTGGTGATTTCATGATTCTCTGGTTGCGTTTCCTTCTGACTGTGCATCCTTTTCTTTCATTTCTTTCTGCACTCAGGCCCAACAATTGTCCCTTTCTATTCCCTCCCTCCTTCCTTCCTATGTCCTTAGTGCACCCAGTGCCTCCTTCCTATGTCCTTAGTGCCCCAGCACTTCCTTCTATGTCCTTAGTGCCCCTTTCTATGTCCTTAGTGCCCCCAGCGCCTCCTTCCTATGTCCTTAGTGCCCCCAACGCCTCCTTCCTATGTCCTTAGTGTCCCCAGTGCCTCCTTAGTGTCCTTAGTGCCCCCAGATCCAGTGTCAGTTCTCCTTTGTACCTTTGTTCTAGGTCTCCCTCCTCTGTTATGATCTTGCCTCTCTCTGCTCTTCCTCAGGGGCTCTCACCCTCTGTCTGCACCTCCCAAAGTTCTGCTTCTGCCTCCTGTCTTTCTCCTTTGGTCCAGGCCTTTATCTATCTAGTCTTTCTTCTACTTACAATCCCCCTACCTTCTCTGCCTCTTTCTCTCCTTCCTTCATCCCTCCTTCCTATGTCCCCCTCACTGCCTTCCAGCCTTTGTCCTATCCCCTCCCAAAAAGCCTGCCGGCCTACCTCCCCCAAAGTCAGCCTGCCTGCCTGCCTATCTCCCCCAGAACAGCCTACTTCCCCCAGAGCCAGCCTGCCTAACTCCCCCAAAGTCAGCCTGCCTAACTCCCCCAAAGTCAGCCTGCCTGCCTACCTCCCCCAGAGCCAGCTTGTCTGCCTACCTCCCCCAAAGCTAGCCTGCCTGCCTGCCTCCCCTAAAGCCTGCCTACCTACCTACCTCCCCCAAAGCCAGCCAGCCTGCCTGCCTATCTCCTTCCCCCCTACCTTGGGAAAAAAAAGCTTCCCTCCAGGCCCGACTTAAACTTCCCTCTGGTCCACCGCCACTGCTCCTCTGCTTACCTTCCTGCCTAATCGCGCCCAGAAGCCTTCTTCCCGCCCTCCAGGCCCGACTTAAACTTCCCTCTGGTCCACCGCCACTGCTCCTCTGCTTACCTTCCTGCCTAATCGCGCCCAGAAGCCTTCTTCCCGACGTCAATTCTAACGTCGGAGAAGACGTTCAGGCCAGCCAATCGCCAATTGCACAAATTATTGGGAGTTTTTCTGACCAAGGATGTGTCTGTTAGGATTAAATTCTGTTTAAAACTAGCCTGTCTATATGGGAAGCTTAAAGAGCCCCTATTAGACACTGAGGTCTTTTCTCCCTTTTTGTAAAGAAAGGTGACTTTTCTGTCCTGTATTTTGGAGGGTGCAATTTTTTGTGATTTATTTTGGGCATCCTTTTCTTGATTTTTTGGATATTTTTGTTATATATATTTCAAGAGAGTTCATAAAATGGCTAATACTTGGCAATCAGGTTTAGGCTTCTCAGAAATAGAATGGCAGTCTACTTTACAGGCTCCAGCCCTTTTTTCGGGGGATTCCAGTAATCTGGCATCTACTCAATGGGACGATATTTGGTTGTCAAAGAAGAATTTGATTAAACAGGAATTACACAGTGCTTCTTTAGTTGATTATTGCAAACGAGAGATTATTCCAAGAGGATTGAGGATGCAAAAAGCTCCTAGGATGTATACTGATGACTCTGAGTTTGTCTCTCAGTGGAATAGAATTTTAAATCGATGCTCTTTGGATTTAATGATTCTATTGATTCGAACTGCCCAGTCTAGAATTAGTAGAGATACTATAAATTTAACATCACAGATACAAGATCTACAGTCTAATGCAAATTATGAAGTCCAAGTTAATCTATTGGAGTCTAAGTCAGAAAAGTTTCGTACAGAATCTAGACTTCAAAAAATCAAAAAATTTAAGCGAGATGAGAAAGATTATTCAGAAGGTTACGTTTATACTTGGATGAAACCAGCTAATGATAATGATCAGGATAGTAATAAACAGTCAGTTAGGTTTCATTTGTCTTCAGACTCATCATCTGCTAGTGACGGACAGTCTAGACATTTTTTAGGAAGAGGAGGGCAAAGGAAGAGGGGCTCCAGAAGAAACAGGGGGAGATACATAAACAACACTCGACCAGTGACAAGGTCACAACAGCAGACCACAGCGTAGTAGTTAACATCTCTCATGTACACCTTTCCAGTATTGAGATGGATGTTTTGGCTAAGGGTCTAACCTTTGTGCCTGAGAAGAGAGTTGACCCCTTTGAATTTAGAGTACATTTGGAAAAATTCTTTAGGAAGCTTCAATTGCGTCTATTTTTTTGGGATAAGGAAACTAGCCAAGATAGATCTGTTATAAGGGACAAATCAACTTGGACCCCCTCTGGTCCTTTAGATCCGGCGTTGCAAACGTATAAAAATCTAGTGTTACAAGATATTCAATCTAAACAATGTAAACAGTTTTTTCCAGTTTGGAACTTATCTTTGTCAGAAAAGAATGCGTTAAAACAATTGCAAAGATATGATCAGATTGTGATCCGCCGTGCAGATAAGGGGGGTGCAGTTGTAGTACAAGATAAAGTCCAGTATATTGCAGAGATTGTACGTCAGCTCTAGGATGTATCAGTATATACTCTCCTTTCAGAAGATCCTACCACCAATATTAGAGATCAAATTTTAGAGGTAGTGGGGAAGGGGCTTCAGCAGGGTTTCCTTACCCAAAACGAATTCCTGTTTTTGACACCCAAATATTCTCGTCTTCCTTTTTTATATACCCTTCCTAAGATCCACAAGAATTTATCTTGTCCACCGGACAGACCAATTGTATCTGCCAAAGGATCATTGTTGGAACGGGTGAATCAATATGTTGATCTTTTTTTGAATCCGCTTGTCCCCTTTTCAAAATCCTTTATTCAGGATACCACACACTTCTTAAAGATTTTGCAGCAGTATCATCCGACTGTATCCACTATTTTAGTGACACTTGATGTACAATCTTTGTACACTAATATTCCACAAGATGAAGCGTTGGCAGTATTAAATCTTGCTTTGGAATCTCGCCCTCGTCCACATTTTGTCCCCTCGGCATTTATCATTCAGCTCTTATCCATTTCATTAAAACAAAATTTTTTTGTATTTCAGAATGCTTTTTATCAGCAGTGCAGTGGGACTGCAATGGGGGCGTCATGTGCTCCCGCGTTAGCTAATCTTTTCATGTCCCACTTTGAAACTGAATTTGTGTATTCATCTAACTGGTTCCTCCATACCAAGTTATGGTGCCGGTATATTGACGATATCTTTATGCTGTGGGAGGGAACAGTTAAAGATCTTATGGATGCTGTGGATGAGTTGAACCGGTATACAAAGACTATCAAATTTACATGCTCTTTTGATTTGAAGCAAATTGCATTCCTGGATGTCCTAGTAGAAATTAGAGATTCTAACTTTTTTACTACTGTCTATTGTAAAGCTACAGACAGAAATACTTTTCTACACTATTCGAGTTCCCATCCCACACATTTAAAAGAAAGTTTACCCCATTCTCAATTTTTGAGGTATAGACGAATCTGTTCGACTAAGGATGAATTCAAGCGCCAGTCATTGGTGTTAAAACAAAAACTATATAGAATACTCTAAATCTAAAGATCTGGACTCTAAGATTACCTGTGTACTACCCTATTCCCAGCAGGGGAGTGCTTATGGTCGCAGTTTGAAGAAATATTGGGAGTGCTTGTCAGTGCACCCCTGTTTTCGTGACTGTACTATGATGTTTTCTTACTCACGAAACAAATCCATCCAAGAGGAGCTTTGTCCCACGAGTAGTGTGGCAATTGTACCTGTAAATGAATGCATGAATGGGAGTATGGACATTGGACATGATAAATGTGGACATTGCTCTGTCTGTGATATTATGGAGGTGTGCACATCCTTTGTGAATCCAGCAGATCGTAAAGTGTATTATCTACATCATTTCTCTGATTGTGCCACTAGTGGAGTTATATATATTATCAAGTGCCCGTGTCAGCAATTGTATGTGGGTCAGACTTCAAGGGCTTTGAAAACACGCCTTATTGAACATCGCTCATGCCTTGCACGAGAAAGGCTTGAGGCTCCCATGGTAGAGCACTGTATGGACTGTAAACATGTTTTTGAAGATTTGCGCTGCTGGGTTTTGGAGAGAGTGTCACCATCTGCACGGGGTGGTGATTTTAAACAAGTTTTATTGAAAAGGGAACAACGCTGGATATTTTCTTTGCAAACTTTTACCCCTATGGGTTTGAATAGTGGGGTGGATTGGAAAGCCTGGTTTTGATAGTCTGCAATGAGAACAATA
The DNA here is from genome assembly GCF_902459505.1 of Geotrypetes seraphini. NCBI lineage: Eukaryota > Metazoa > Chordata > Amphibia > Gymnophiona > Dermophiidae > Geotrypetes > Geotrypetes seraphini. The sequence goes on along the minus strand of NC_047087.1, from coordinate 171,116,999 downwards.
AGAATTGCAGTAATATGATGTCACCACGTTTTTTGCATGATTTGCATAAAGATGATGTCATCACAGTTTGACGTGGTGTCACTGGGAGGTGCCTATTTAAGGAGAACGCTGAGGGGCCATTTTTATGACAGGAGTGGAAGCGGGTGTGTGATCGCTGTGGGTATAGCTATCCTTTTTCTGCTTGTTTTCTCAAGTTCTTTGAAAACTTTCTACAATGTGTCTTTCATGTTTTACAGCAAATCCCTGACGAAGCATTTTGTTGCGAAACAGGGGCCCCTGTTGGATATTTTGGAAGAATGTTTTGACTGATAGCTTTTTTCCATAGAGCAGTTTTTCCTGCTTGCTTTACTCCAGGACTACACCTGAATATTGAAGTGCTCAGATAAGTGACTTCTATTTTTGACAATTGTTGTTTGAAGAAAAGTTTAAAAAAATATATAAAACTATAAGAAAATATATAAAACTATTAGAAAATTAGAATAGAAGTTCACTTACTAATTGGGAGTTTTTCTGACCAAGGATGTGTCTGCTAGGATTAAATTCTGTTTAAAACTAGCCTGTCTATATGGGAAGCTTAAAGAGCCCCTATTAGACACTGAGGTCTTTTCTCCCTTTTTGTAAAGAAAGGTGACTTTTCTGTCCTGTATTTTGGAGGGTGCAATTTTTTGTGAGTCCTGATTCCATCACATAGTTGAATTGTTGGGAAATCAGAGTTTATATTCTGAGAAAGATTTGTGTGTTCTCAGTTTGTTAATTTTAGTTTTAAAATACTGTGCAAAAACTTCTGATGAAGGTAAATTCTCTGACATAGGTCTACTTTTAGATTCAATATTAAAGAGGTTATTAACCAGTTTAAACAGTTCTTTACTGTTTATATTTGATTTTCCAACTTTTTGAAAATTATAGGGAAGATGGTGGAAGCTATGATCAAGGACGGCATTTGTGAGCACATCGAGAGAAATGGCCTACTGAGAACAAGCCAGCACGGATTCTGTAAGGGAAGGTCGTGCTTAACGAACCTTCTGTACTTCTTTGAGGGAATAAGCGGTCGGGTGGACAATGGGGAACCCATTGACATCATTTACCTCGATTTTCAAAAGGCTTTCGACAAGGTGCCACATGAAAGGCTGCTTAGGAAGCTGTGGAACCACGGGGTGGGAGGGGATGTGCACAGATGGATCAAGCACTGGTTGTCGGGTAGACTGCAGAGGGTTGGAGTAAAGGGTCAATATTCTGACTGGCGGGGAGTCACAAGCGGTGTGACACAGGGATCAGTGTTGGGGCCGTTACTCTTCAACATATTTATCAATGACCTGGAAACGGAGGCAAAGTGCAAGGTTATAAAATTTGCAGATGATACCAAACTGTGCGGCAGAGTTAGGCCCAGGGAGGAGTGTGAGGACCTGCAAAGGGACCTGGAGAAGCTGGAAGACTGGGCAAACAAATTGCAAATGCGCTTTAACGTGGAAAAATGCAAGGTCATGCATATAGGGAAAAAGAACCTGTTGTTCAACTACAAATTGGGGGGGGCATTGTTGGGAGACAGCAGACTTGAGAGAGACTTGGGTGTGCTGGTGGATGCATCACTGAAGCCATCTGCACAGTGCGCAGCAGCCTCGAAAAAAGCCAACAGGATGCTGGGCATCATAAAGAGGGGCATCACACCAGGACGCGGGAAGTCATCATGCCATTGTATCGAGCGATGGTGCGTCCACATCTGGAATACTGCGTTCAGTATTGGTCGCCATACCTCAAGAAGGACATGGTGGTACTTGAGAGAGTCCAAAGGAGAGCAACGAAACTGGTAAGAGGGCTGGAACACTGCCCATACGCCGAGAGGTTGGATAGGCTGGGGCTCTTCTCTCTGGAAAAAATGAGGCTCAGGGGAGATATGATAGAGACCTTCAAGATCATGAGGGGCATAGAGAGGGTGGATAGGGACAGATTCTTCAGACTGAAGGGGACAACAGGTACGAGGGGGCATTCGGAGAAACTGAAGGGAGATAGGTTCAAGACAAATGCAAGGAAGTTTTTTTTCACCCAAAGGGTCGTGGACACTTGGAATGCGCTACCGGAGGAAGTGGTCAGACAGAGTACGGTACAGGGATTCAAACAGGGATTGGATGGATTCCTGAGGGATAAAGGGATCGTGGGATACTGAGAGAAGTATCCAGGAAATAAGTATAGAAACCCGACCAGGTCGTGCATGTGCAAGACCGGAGGGTTAGGACTTCGATGGGAAGATAGGACTTAAATGGGAAACCAAGGTGGCAAGGGGGCCCCTTCTGGTGATTCAGACAGGTTTGGGCCGCCGCGGGAGCGGACTGCTGGGCATGATGGACCTATGGTCTGATCCGGCGGAGGCACTGCTTATGTTCTTATGTTCTTATGAGCATAGTCGATCTGAAATTATTTTATTTTCATTTACTTTAATTGTTTTTTATTCTGAAATACAAAGTCAGCAAAGTAAGAAACTACACTATATGGCCAAAAGTGATTATCATCTAGGAAAGTGTCCAGTTAATGGAGACTGCCTAGATTGTTGTATTATTGTATGCTTAAAACCTGGTCCCACCGGGTTTGCCACATCCCATTTAGAATCCACTCACTCAGCCATGGATTTGTTCATAACAGACAGCATCTTACTTATGAATTTTTACTGAATCCTAGCAGGGGGATTGATTATTGTGAACTTCAAGCCTTTTTTGGGTCTTTTACTGCTCGCTGGTGTTTATCACATCAGGAATTAAACAACTAGCAGCCTCTGGGATGACAGTATGGGATGAAAAATATTCTGAGCAACTATGTCACTTCAGCGATTCCATATTGTGTTTCCAGTGATTTGATTTATCTAATCTAATATTTCTGAATCGCGCTATGCCTAAATAGGTTCAAGGCGACTTATAATATAAGGAATTACAGAATGTATATACTACATTATAGCAGTTTGAGGAGGGCAGAGTTATGAACAGAGTAATGGCGAAGGGAGAAGACAGGTTCTATGATTGTACTGGTATAACACTTGAGTATGAAATTTAGTTAGGGCAGAGTACGGTACTGGGGTTCAAGAAAGGATTGGACAATCTCCTGCTGGAAAAGGGGATAGAGGGGTATAGACAGAGGATTACTGCACAGGTCCTGGATCTGTTGGGCCGCCGTGTGAGTGGACTGCTGTGCACAATTGACCTCAGGTCTGACCCACCAGAGGCATTGCTTATGTTCTTAAGTTGTCTATGGCAGGGTTTCTCAACCTACGGTACCGCCTGTTGGGGCTATGCAGGCTGACTGCCACCCAGCCCGCCACTGCTGCTCGCCACCCGCTTGCTACATTTACAGCCCCGCTGGAGCTGCAACAATTGGCTGGCCCAGACCTTCTCTCCGATGTCAGAATTGACATCGGGGGAAAACTTGCAGGCTGGCAGCGTGCAATCACTGCACGCGCCTAGTACTTCCAGGAGTTGCTGCAGCAGTAGGAGGTAATTAAATGCAGCGGCTGCTTGGTGAGTAGCTAGGGGGGGGCAGCAGACCGTGGGGCAGGCAGGCTTCAGCGCGGCAGGAAGGGAGGAAGGACAAAGGCTGGCAGTGAGGGGGAAGGGTCAGACTTCGGTGCAGCAGGGAAGGAGGGAGGAAGGACAAAGGCTGGAAAGGCAGTGAGGGGGAGGGGCACGAACTCAGGACATAGGAAGGAGTGAGGAAGGGGGCACTAACTTGGGACATAGGAAGGAAGGAAGGAGGGGGGAGGGAATAGAAAGGGACAATTATTGGGCCTGAGTGTGTGAGTGAGAAGGAAAGAGATGGTGCACATTGGAAAAGGAAGAGAAAAATTGGGCATAGAGAGAAGTGAGGTAGAGATGCATGGGGAATAGAAGGATGAGAGGGAGAAATGTTGGATATGGTGGTGGAGAGGAAACAGAGGGATAGACTGAAGGGGATGCAAGGGGGAGGAATGTTGGGCATAGTGATGGAGGGAGAGATGTGGCATGGTTTTGGAGAGGGGTGATAGAAGGAGAAATGGGCATGGGACTGGTGGGCAGTGGTGAAAAATGATCTAGGGGATGAGAGAGGAAGAAAAGATGGATTCATGGAGGGACAGAGAGAAATGTTGGTTGAGAAATGGAATGAGGTCTGGAGGAGAGAAAGCATGAAGGAGACAGAAAGAAAGAAATATTGGCTGCACAATCAGAAGGAAGTGCAACCAGAGACTCATGAAATCACCAGACAACAAAGGTAGGAAAAATGATTTTATTTTCAATTTAGTGATCAAAATGTGTCAGTTTTGAGAATTTATATCTGTTGTCTACATTTGCACTATATTTGTCTATTTTTCTACAGTATAGTTGTTACTGAGGTGACATTGCATATTTTAAAGTCATCTGCCTTGAAGTCTTTGAAAACCTCCCCGAATATAAATGATAATCAACATTTTCTCTGCGTACAATGTGCTTTGTGTTTTTTAAATTTTGTGGTTACCATTATGTATTAATAAGATTATATTGTGTATATAAGTTTGAATGGTTCAGCGGTTTTTGCATATAGAATTTGGAACATTATACATGATAGTTTGAAGGTGATATGAGTTTTGGCAGGTAGCCAGTGTAATTTCTTATAATAAGGTGAGACAGTCAATTGTTTTTAGTTTGAATATTAGTCTGATTGCAATGTTTTGAAATCGTCTGTAATTTGTTCAGGAGAGTAGAGGTTAGACCCGCAAAGAGGGCGTTAAAGTAATCTAGCTGGGACAGTATAAGCATTTGTGTTAGTATGGTAGAGTGGCGCTCTTGAAAAAGATCTGATAAGTCTTAATCTTCTCCTATTGTAGAAGGTTTTCTTCCTTAAGTTGGATACTTGCGATTCGAATGATGGGGTTGAGTCAAGTATGACTCCGAGGACCTTGGATGTCTTGTTGATATCCAGTGTGGATCCTAAGGTTAGTTACAGCGGAAGGAACAGTGTGTACAATGTTATGAAAACACAGAACTTTGGTTTTGTTCGCATTTAGTTTGAGTTTATTGGATGCGGCCCAGAACTGTATTTTGTCTATTCCATTTGATATTATTAGAATTGTATCCTTAAGAGTCACAATTAATTGGGATGAGTAGAAGAATGTCATCTGCATATGAGAATATGCATTCATTGTTGTTGAATTTCATATGGCCTAGTAAGCTCATAAATAGGTTATAGAGGATCAGCGATAATGGTGATCTTTGCGGTACGCCACAGATCGCTTGCCAGTTTTTTGAAAACACTTCATCTTTGTAGATTATATATTGTCTGTTTTGCAGGAAGTCTTTGAACCAGTTCAGGATGGTTCCCACAATGCCTGTTTCATTGAGTTTGGCTCGTAATAGTTGGTGATTGACCAAGTAGAAGGCGGAAGATATGTCAAATTGAAGGAGGTACATTTGGGTTACACTAAGAACAACATTTGAGTTCTAGTGGGTTGGTTAATGGAGCTACTGAGTTCCTTTAGGTGAAGTTAGGCCTCCATTATTCCCCAGGCTGAACAGTGAGAATCACGGACTTCAGGGTGTCTGCGAAAAGATGGAACCGGAGTGCTCTGTTTAAATCTTTCAGATCCAAAATAGGCTGAAAAGACTCCCCTTTCTTGGGCACCACGAAGTAAATGGAGTACTTGCTGGTATGAAATTCTGAAGGGGGCACTGGAACCACTGCTTTGAGGCCTATCAATCTCTGCAGCGTCTGACGAAAAACCTGCTTCTTCCAAGTTGCCTAACTAGGAGAAGAGAGGAAAAGATCTGGCAAGAGCCAGTAAAACTCAAGAGCATAGCCGTCCTGAATCATCTCCAGGACCCACTGATCCGTCGTGATCTCGCCCCCCCCCCTCAGTAAAACTCCTGCAAAAACTAATTTACTTAGATCATTCATTTTGGCTCCTCCCCTTCCCATTTCAGAGAAGGGTATTTCAAAAGGGCTTGGGCACTTAGATGAAACTTAGATCATCTAAAAAGCTGTGGTTTTTATTATTCCACCTGTTAAAAATGTTTTCAGTGCTTATTGACTCTGTATTGTTGCCAATTCCAGTTAAGAATTGGGGTGGAGGTGAAGTTCATCACCCTCTTAAAGGCACAGAAATTCACCCTCTTAACCTTTTCCTTTCGTAAAACATTTTATGTTACGCTGGTTCCAATCGTAATTATTTTAGCAAAGTTTTGTATTATTCACCTTTATCATTTACGGCTATTGTAAACATAATGTAAATAAGTCCTAAGTCTGTAAATTCAAATATTTTGTGTTCCTGGCTCTTTATTAGTATGGGACATACGATGACAATGACATTTTCGGAATGTCCCGTCATCTGGGACACACGATAGGAAAAGGTTAAAGGCATAGAAATTCACCCTCTTAAAGGCACAGAAATTCATGAACTGACAGCTATTCCTGTATTGCTGTCCTGCAAACCCTATGCCTTTAAGAGGAAATCTGCCCCTGTTACTGCATAGTCCAATCTCTCTCTCACCTCGATGGGGATATACAGCATAAAGCCAGGTTCTCCGGTGTGTGTCATACTCATCACCCGGATACCATTGGCATATCCTACACTCATTTCCTGCAAGGAAAGAGAAACAAGTGCAATCACTCACTGAGAAAAGCAACAAAATGGTGAAGGCAACATGTGCTTATACAGTGATAGAAGTGGCAAGGGAAAGGAATCTGTCTGTTACTCTACCATTCACATCTTGAGCACATAACTTAAAATATAAATATAACAACTTCTAAAGCATAATAACGAAGTTCAAAACTCTTCAATATTTCTAATGCTCTTTTTAAGGCAGTGATTGTCAACCCAGTCCTCAAGACACATGAGATAAACACACAGTGAAGGCAATACATAGGGCTCCTTTTACGAAGGTGCGCTAGCGGTTTTATCACACGCACTGGATTAGCGCGAGCTATAATGCACGCTAGCCGAAAATCTACCGCATGCTCAAAAGGAGGTGGTAGCGGCTAGTGCATGTAGCAATTTAGCGCGCGCTATTCCGCGTGTTAAGGCCCTAGCGCACCTTCGTAAAAGAAGCCCATACAGATTTATCTCGTGCATTGTATCTTGGAAACTACACTTGGCCAACTGTGTCCAGAGGACTGGATTGAGAGCCCCTGTTTTAATGAATTATAAGAGTTTATTTTTCTCTCTATAACATGAAGGAGAAAGGTTTTGGGAATCAAATGACTTTTAATTAGAACTAAGAAAATATTCTTATTATAAGTTCAGCATTTCCACTATTTTCTGGTAGAATAAAATGTTCCACAACAAAAAGGAAAAAAACAACCCCACGTGTCTATAGAATACAATGTCTATAGAATAAAATGTTTGTCAGCTGCCAGTGGATTTATAGAGGTACAAGCAGGGTTATCCTTTACTTTTGCCAAAAGTACTCGTACACTATCTTTTGGACATGAGTGATCAAAACAGAGATTACTTACAGTGATCACAAACTGGATGCAACTGGATTTAGATGGAAAAACAATTTCATCACATCAGGTTCAGCCTCCATCCTAGTTCACTAGAACTTCTAAAACCATGCACTATCATTTCTTTTTTTTACACATCCAAAATGATGTGCCAAATTCGTTTAAAGTTCTACCAAAAATAACTATTTTACAATAGCCTTGATTCCATAGATACAACATTATAAATCAACCTCTACTAGGCAATAGGATAATTTAAAACATAATTGCTACTCCTCTGTGTAGCAATTATGTTTTAAATTATCCTATTGCCTAGTAGTGGTTGATTTATAATGTTGTATCTATGGAATCAAGGCTATTGTAAAATAGTTATTTTTGGTAGAACTTTAAACGAATTTGGCACATCATTTTGGATGTGTAAAAAAAAGAAATGATAGTGCATGGTTTTAGAAGTTCTAGTGAACTAGGATGAAGGCTGAACCTGATGTGATGAAATTGTTTTTCCATCTAAATACAGTTTGAATCTAAAACATAATTTATACAATCACCTACTTTACAAAAGAGAGATGGAAAATGTTCAGGGGTCATTGGGGCGTAGGATAATTCCGAGAGCACATCCACAGCACGTGGGCCAATCAGATTCAGTGCTGAAAGAAGGAAAAATATTTAAACTGGTTAGAGATCTGACGTGACATGCAGTTTGATGCTTCTGCACCAAACTTTCTCCTGCTCAGAATCTTCTACTCCTTATCTCAGTTACATGCATGTGTACCTCTGATGCTCCTCTCTCAGGTTCAAATTTTTTCTAAGCTCTTTGAAGAAAGGAAAATACTTATTGTATCTGAATATAACTAGTCTTGAACTTCCTATGAAAAAGTATAAGCTAAATGCAAATGAAATAAAAATACATCTTACCGGTGTACTTCCAGGTTACATCCTCCAGGAAGAGATCACTGTCATTGGGCATGTGCTTCTTGAGCCAGGACCAGCACTGGACTTGCTGGTCAGTGGGGGAAATCATAAAAAAGCTAAAAGAAAAAAAAATTGAGGAAAACAATCTAATTTACATAGTAACATAGTAGATGACGGCAGATAAAGACCCGAATGGTCCATCCAGTCTGCCCAACCTGATTCAATATAAATTTTTTATTTTATTTTATTTTTTTAAATTTTTCTTCTTAGCTATTTCTGGGCAAGAATCCAAAGCTTTACCCGGTACTGTGCTTGGGTTCCTACTGCTGAAATCTCTGTTAAGACTTACTCCAGCCCATCTACACCCTCCCAGCCATTGAAGCCCTCCCCTGCCCATCCTCCACCAAACGGCCATACACAGACACAGACCGTATTTGGAAGATACACACACTTTTTGAGCCAATTAATCAAGCTGTAACTAGAGAGATGACATAATAGGGAAGTTTTACACTATTTACATGTGGTAGAATCAGAAATGCAACAGTAATCTATACTTCCCAATTCAGAGGCCCTAATTATAATTTTTGCTGCTTACTGATTATTGGTTGGAACCGATAACTCCAATGTAAAAATCTGCTTCTGTGTTATATTATGTATGTATCTCTGTACCCTGACTAGGTGATAGGCAGCTTAAAAATGCTTAAATAAATAACAGATAAAGATAAAAGGGTAAAGGGAATGGGCTTGATATACTGCATTTCTGTTACAATCAAAATGGTTTTCATATTATATACAGGTATTTATTTTGTGCCTGGAGCAATGAAGATTCAGGTGACTTGCACAGAGTCACAAGGAGCTACAGTTCCTTCTGACTCACTATTTCTCCTATCCCACAGACCTGTTCAGTAGTACCCAAGAGCAATCCTATCCCAATAGCAGTGTGAGGATTAAGTCACTGTGTACACACTAGAGCTGCCCAATTTCTGATTCGAATCAGCTAAATCAATTCAAATTGATTCGATTTTGGAAAAAAACAGACTGACCAATTCAGTGCAGGCCCATAAGGGGGTGCTTGAAGGGTTGATGTATTTTTTAAAACACTTCTAGATACATTTGATTAATCTTAACACACTAATGTAATTTTGAAAGTTTTTTGTAATATCGCTGTCTATATACAGTCTCTTCCTCTGTAAACCGCTCTGAACTGTTTGTGGTATTGCAGTATATAAAAATAAAGTTGTTATTATTATTGATGCCATCATGGTCTGGGAACTTCTCTGCAGCGGCAGTCTTCACAACATGTTGCTCTTGTCGGCATCTGGCTTTCCTCTCTGCTGGGTCCTGCCTATGCGAAAACAGAAAGTAGGCAGGACCCAGCAGAGAGGAAGGCCCGATAATGGCAGGAGCAGAAAGTTGTGAAGGATGCAATGCCCAACAGTGTGTATTTTGGGAAGGGGTGAAAAAGAAAGAGCAAGTAAGGGAAGGAGTGTGCAGGATCTCAGGAGGGGGGGGATGCCTTACTACAGGGCATAAAAATATCAAGTTGCAATAAGTAATATACGAAAGTAGATCACTCTGGGGATTCTCACAACGCCACCCTGACTAACATAAATCAGCATAGCAGCACTCATCACTGATTCCACCCAGTTTTGTGAGTTACATATTACTTATTGCAACTTGATATTTATATGGTAACGTTGAGGAAAGAGTTTGGATATTTAAAATTTGCCATATTGCCATTTTTGATAAGTGGGTTACTACAGGGCAGGCAGGAAAAGAGATGGGTTGGAGAAAAGAGATACCATGTTTCCCCGAAAATAAGAGTGTGTCTTATATTAATTTTGGGCCCAAAAACCATACTAAGTCTTATTTTTGGTGTAGGTCTTATTTTTTTCATGTACAATGATCATCTCTCCCTTCCTCTCCTCCACCCCAATTCATCCTCTTTCCTTTCTCTCCCCCACATGTACATCTTTCTTCCCCTCTCACCCATCCCCTTGAGCCTTCCCTCTGCAGCATCTTTCTATCCCTCCCTCCCTCCCATCCCCCTGTGCAGCAGAACCCTTGCACTGTGCACAGCATCTTTCTATCCCTCCTTCCCTCATGCAGCAGAACCCTTGCCCAGCTTCTATCCCTCCCTTCCGTGCAGCAGAACCCTTGAGCTGCCTCCCCCCAACCCCCACTGACCATCCCATCCTTCCATCTCTCCCTCCCATTCGAACCCTGCTGACTATGAGATCTACATATCTCCCTCCACAGAGTAGCGTCAGCAACACTCTAAACAGGCTGTTTCACAGCCTTCTCCCACCGGGGCCTTCCAGGCGCTGCGTTGCTGATGATATCATCAGTAATGTGGCAGGGGGAATGCCCCGGTGGAAGAAGGCTGCAAAGCAGCCTGTTTAGAGTGCTGCTGACACTGCTCTGTGAAGGTAGTAGGTCTCGTGTCAGAGAGTTGGCGGGGTTCGGAAGGGAGGGAGAGATGGTAGAGTCAGTGGGAGTTCGGCTGCGCAGCGAGGGTGGGGGTGGAAGTGCTCCTGCCGGCGAATCCAGGGACTAGGGCTTATTTTTGAGGAAACACGGTAGATTAGATAAGGCAGTGGGGAAGGGTGAGAGAGGCTGAGGTCATGGAGGGAGGAAAAGAGAGATAAGAGATGCTGGGAAGAGAGCAGAGGGAAGAGTGGGAAAGATACTAAATTCATAAATGGAAAGATAAAAGAGAGAGAGATGCTTGCCCTGGGATGAAGGGGTATAGGAGGATAAAGGGAACAGGGGGAGGGGGGGGAAGCTGGACAGAAGGAGAGGCAGGGCCAAAGAGGGAAGAATGGGGACACAGTGGGTGGAAAGGCCAAATAGAGAGGGCAGATGCATGGAAGGGAGAGAGAGAGAGGACAGATGCTGGGTGGAAAGAATAGGATGATTAAAGCAGAAATGACAAAAGGTAGAAAAAAGATTTTTGTGTGTTGCTCTATTGTAGCTGTATTGATATATGTTTATAAATGAAAAATAGAAATAAAGTAATCTTTTTATTAGACTAAATTTTAATACTTTTTTTACTAACCAGGTTAGGACAGGATACCGTAACCTGAAGAATGAGGTTTTGGCCTCTGAAAGCTAATTTAAAAATGGATTAGTCCAATAAAATGGTATTTCCTTATTTTCCTTTTTTGTTTTATTTCTATTTGTTAATTTGTAACATGGTAGTCAGTTTTTTTTCAAATTTACATCTGCTATCTTTATATTTTGCACAGTATTAGAGGACATGTTACTGTTTCCGTGGTGTTGCATTATATGCAGAGTCTGGCTTCTTGGCCATTTAGTTTAACTTTTGTCTACATATTTCTATTTTTAGTTTGTGATTATTTATTCCATACTGGGCGAGGGTATATCTGTGTGTATGGAAAGAACATGGTTTTCTGTTAGCACTGAATGTGCAGGTTTAATGGATCCAATAGGGAATAGGTAGGACCAGGGGCTTGCTCAGAAAAAACAAACAAACAAAAAAAATATATGTTAAGTTTACAACTGTGAAATGAGCCAAAGGCAGAGCTTTGCTAAGGAATCAAATGGACAGGAGAGTGTGGCGCAGTGGTTAGAGTTATAGCCTCAGCACCCTGAAGTTGTGGGTTCAAACCCTGCACTGCTCCTTGCGACCCTGCAAGTCACCTAATCCCCCATTATCCCAGATACATTAGATAGATTATGAGCCTGCAGGGATAGACAGGGGAAAATGCTTCAGTACCTGAATAAATTCATGTATACCTCAGGAGCTCAGAATGGTTAAGTGGAACTCAAACTGAAAAATAGTCAATACTCCTGGGAAGGAAATGGGCTGAAAAATGGCCAAAGGTTCGAAAACCCAGAATTTAGAAAAAAATATGAATTTTTATTTAAAAAACTAATTATTATAAAACTGAAGTAAAAAGCGAAAGGAAATCACAAAAACAGGAAAGGTTTGATACACTTTGAGATAACTCTAAAACAGTATAAAACTAAGAACTACAGGTCCTGAGAGCTGATGTCAGGTGGGAAGGCACTAACATGATGCGGGTGGTCCCAAAAAATTTAAAGTGACAGTACACTTTTGACTGTCTGTACCAGGTTCCATGGATATCACCCACAAGTAAAAAATATAACTGCTTATCCTCAGAGAAAGATACAATATGGAGGGAAGACTATGAATGATGTGGAATGGGGGATAAATAAATGAGATTCCATGGATGAGTATAAGAACATAAGCAATGCCTCTGCTGGGTCAGACCTGAGGTCCATCGTGCCCAGCAGTCCGCTCACGTGGTGGCTCAATAGCTCCAGGACCTGTGCAGTAATCCTCTATCTATACCCCTCTATCCCCTTTTCCAGCAGGAAATTGTCCAATCTTTTCTTGAACCCCAGTACCATACTCTGCCCTATTATGCTCTCTGGCAGCGCATTTCAGGTGTCCACCACACTTTGGGTAAAGAAGAACTTCCTAGCATTCGTTTTGAACCTGTCCCCTTTCAACTTTTCTGAATGCCCTCTTGTTCTTTTATTATTCGAAAGTTTGAAGAATCTGTCCCTCTCTACTCTCTCTATGCCCTTCATGATCTTATAAGTCTCTATCATATCCCAAGTCTCCTCTTCTCCAGGGAAAAGAGACCCAGTTTCTCCAATCTCTCAGCGTATAAAAGGTTTTTCATCCCCTTTATCCCCTAAGGCCCAAAATAGTGTTCATCTTATCCTAATAATGTGCACATGCAATAGTTTTACAGAGTAAACAAATGCCTTCTCCTTTGAAACAAGCAAAAATGCTTCTTTAAATTGACATTATGCTGTAAATTGTATGTGTTGGTGGGTTCTTGGTGTTTGGCTACTATTTGGGTTTCTTCCACGTACTTGTCACCTGGATTGGTCACTGTTGAAAATAGGATACCAAGCTAGATAGACCATTGGTCTGACCCCACATGGCTGTTATGTAGAATCTAGAATGCGGGATTTGGAGGACATGGATTTACCTGCGCTTGTTTAGCCGTGCCACACTGCAGTCATTTTCATAGCCACCTTGCTCATTCAGCATTCCTGTGTGAACTATGTGCCCGACTGGCACATCCAAGTCATTGGAGAAGAGATACTGCAGAACTTCTAATGCCTGATCACCTGTGGACTGTGGAACAAATGGGGGAAAATCCAGCAGAACAGCAGGTAGATAAATCTAGATAAAGCACTTAGGTAGATAAATCTAGAGCTCAGTTTTTAGTCTGATGTAAGGCTAGCTGTTAGCCACAGCAGAAATAAATGCTAATATGATAATAACTACTTCTACTCTACTTCCACTTACAAATATGGTTTCATTGGCTTCTAAATTGCTTGGCTCATAAGGAGTATTTTATCTCTCTCTTTTATCATATATACAGTGGAACCTTGGTTTACGAGCATAATTCGTTCCAGAAGCATGCTCGTAAACCAAAATACTCGCATATCAAAGCGAGTTTCCCCATGGGAAATAATGGAAACTCACTTTGATACGTTCCCCCCCCCTAGGCCAGCAGCGCTGCTCCCCCCCCCACTCGCAAAGACCCCCTCTGCGCAAACCTGACCCCCCCCTCCCCGTCTGGCACCGGCACGCAGCCCACAGGACGTGCCGGTGCCGCTAGAAGATCTTCCCTGCTTCTGCCGGCCTTGAGCATGCATCTGTGCATACTCAAGGACTTTTAATTCTCCCTCTAGCCGAGATTCTCGAATCTCAGCAAAACTTCAAGACTCAAAACAGCACTGGCATGGCCATGAGCAAACCAGGAGAAACAACGTGGGGGGGGGAGAGGGAGGAGACAGAGGGAGAGGCAGAACAAGACACTGAAGGACGGGTGGGGAGTTGGAGGGGACACCTGCAGCATACAGTCACAGCTACATAGAAGTCCTTCTTGCCCCCTCCCCAGCATCAATCTAGAACCCTCAAATATGGCAAACCTGTCAAAGATCGCAGTTCACCGGGGGAATAAACTTCAGCGGTGAGTCCAAGGACCAGGACAGGACCCAGATCCAAAGAGGAGAGGGGTCTCCTAGGCCCCTTTCCCTCCTCCCATGAGTAGATCCCCCGACACATTGCTGCTCCCTCAGACGGACTCTATATTGCCCCGTTCACTCCCCATGGATAAATCCACGAACACATTACTATTACTCCTACTCCCCCAGGAAGTCTCAGTGGCGCCTCCATTTTCTCCTCCCTGGCCGATCGGATACGTCGCTGCTCACCTGCAGGAGTGCGAACCCGACCCTCCGTGGCTCTGATGCGAACAAAAGGGCACAGCTGACAGCGCCGTGCCTAACCCAGTGGGATCCGCCCATAGCGCCCTACCACTTTCTCATTGGCCGCTCTACCCTTTCAATCCGATTAGCCCTCTTCTGTTTACCCCTCACCATTGGTTGGGATTGAAGGGGTGGTGTCTCACCCGCTCACTAAAGCCCGACCCCCTGGCTTCCTGGCCCTTGTGAAGGCCGGTAAGGGAAGACAATTAGTCCGTTTGGATGCCAATTATAATGGGAGGGGCCGATGGTTGTGGAGGGGGCAGGAGTGCTCAAGGCCGGCAGAAGCAGGGAAGATCTTCTAGTGGCACCTGCCAGACGGGGGGTAAGTTTAAGTTGTTCGTGCAGGGGGTGCCGGTTCATGTGGGGGGGCCTTTGCGAGCGGGGGGGAGCGATGCTGGTTATCGGGGGGTGCTCGCAAATCAAGTCAACATTTGGTTTGCGAGACACGTTTTGCGAGAATGTTTTGCTCGTCTTGCAAAACACTCGCAAACCGGGTTACTCGCAAACCGAGGTTTGACTGTACTTGTATATACACACATGTTCTTTGGAGCAGGTGCAAATTTACTTGAGCCACTAAGGATTATAAACAGGTGTTTTAAGTAAAACATTGAAAGTCCTTTTAGGAAATTATGACAGCATACAAATTCAAATTACTTACTTGTAGCCACAGCTGGGGAGTAAAAAACAGTATTACTGGTAATATATTACTTTTATAAGTAATACATCCTATCTAGACTAGTAACTGTAACATATTCCAGTTTCCTAATGAAACCAGTTACTGTTTTATATTACTTTTGGAAAGTAACTTACTTAAGAGAAGATTAGGTTCTTACCTTGACAATCATCTTTTACTCCCGGTAGAATTGTGTGTGACTGCGCGAAGCAGAATTTGTGCAGTACTGCAGTCACACAGAATTCTCTCTTTCCTACACAGAATCTCAGATGGTGTCAGCTATTGGGTCACAGTATCGGCAGTGATTCCCACACACTGCCTGCTGCTAACCCAGAAGTCTCTCCGAGGCAGAAAGGAGGCTTCTAGATTACCGGTAGTAGCAGGCAGTGTGTGTCTGTGAATTGCTGCCGATACTTTTGCCTGATGAAGCAAGCTTTACTAGGGAGAGAACGGGGGAGAGGAGGAAGAAATGTTGTTGGCACATGGGAGGGGTGAGAGCAAGGCATAAGTGGGCACATCTGTGGTCAAAACTTTTTGATGGGGAGGCGTGTGAAAAAGCAGGATCTCTGGAAAGATTGAATGAAATCATCCACCACTGCAGCAACTGTCAAAGAGATGATGTCACAGAAATGTGCTGTGAAAGAGGATCTGTCGCTTGGGACCACTGAGAGGCTAGAGTCCATTGAGGTGTTCTGAGATAGAGTCGCACCAGAGGGGTTATGTGGACCATGGAGGCCATATGCTCGAGAAGAACCATCATTTGTCTGGCTGATATGGATGGAAGCTGGTCCCCAGGTTCTGTTGATCGACAGAAACTTCTGCGATGGCATTGAGAAGAAGGCAGGACGAAGAGAGGCCTGCTGAGGATTGAAAACAGACTCTCTTGGAGGATGGTCCGGAAAGAGGGCAGTGAAATGTAGAGAGTAGCCCTCCTGAATGATCTTCAGGACCCAAAGGTCCAAGGTGACAAGTTCCCAATGAGTGAAGGAAAGTTGGAGAACGTCCTCCGATGGCTGGGGAAGAGAATGAATCATGTGGACTGAGACTATGCTCTCCAGAAATTGGTCAAAAAGACTGGGTGGCCTTTGTGGGAGCAGAGGGCTGAGGCTTGGCTTGGCGCTGCTGCTTCTACTTCTTTGGAGGAGATCTGGATGGAGCAGAGACCTTAGCTGAAAACCTCCTTTGGTATGAAGAAGCAGGTTTGAAAGGCCGGAACGGCAGAGACTTCTTTAACTTCACTAAGGTATCCCACCTGGTCTTGTGAGTGGACAGTTTCTGTGTTGCAGTGTCCACTGAGTCGCCAAAGAGTTCATCACTTAAACAGGGTATGTTGGCCAGCCTGTCTTGATGGTTAACATCCATGTCAGAGACCTGCAACCATGCTAGTCTCCTCATGGCCACATGGACAAAGCCCTTGAAATCAGCTCAAAAATATCATAGGCCGAACAGACCATGTATTTGCACAGCTGAAGGACCA
Source organism: Geotrypetes seraphini (assembly GCF_902459505.1). Lineage (NCBI taxonomy): Eukaryota > Metazoa > Chordata > Amphibia > Gymnophiona > Dermophiidae > Geotrypetes > Geotrypetes seraphini. Next base: position 171,100,227 of record NC_047087.1, on the reverse strand, counting down.
TGCTGTTAAGGTTTTGGAATCCTTTTCTCTTCCGGGCTGGAAGATACTTGTTGTGCCCAGAATACTGCTTTGTGAGGTGTTTCAAGTAGCATGAAAAATAAAAGTTGTAGTTGACCGTTCTGTTGGCCAACATCAAGTTTTGGTAGAGCCGTCTCCTAAATTTGTCCATGGTACGTCCCTCCCTGCCACGGGGGACAGATGCGTAGACATTAGCAGAGGTAGACTTTTTCAAAGTAGACTCCACTAGCAGGGACTGGTGAGGGAGTTGAGGCTTATCACTTATCAAACCCTGGTAGAGAGATGATTTTATACAGAGACTCTAACTTACGGGATGCTACCGGCACCAAAAGAGGAGATTCCAAATTTTTAAAGAATGTCTCTCTGAGGATTCCATGCAGTGGGAACTTGAGCATCTCTTTAGGAGGCTGATCATAATCCAGCGTATCCAGATATTCTTTGCTATACTTGGAATCAGCCTCCAACATTACCGAGAGATCTTTTCACATATGACAGATGAATTTGGAAACGGAGAGCTTCTCGGTAGGAGAAGTAGCTCTGGCTGGAAAACCCTTGAAAGAATTTGAGGCCTAAGAATCTGCAGCATTGGTGTTAGGCAAAGAGGGATCAGGGTCAGAGTCCTCTTGCAAATCCAATCTTTTAACATCGAAGGGGACCGATGCCATTCCTGCCCTGTAGTAACCCACTTATCAAAAATGGCAATATGGCAAATTTTAAATAGCCAAACTCTTTTCTCAACTTTACCATATAAATATCAAGTTGCAATAAATAATATACGAAAGTAGATCACTTTGGGGATTCTCAGAATGCCACCCTGACTAATATTAATCAGTGTGGCAGCACTCGTCACTTGACAAGTTCTGTATATAGAAACAAGCAACCTGGTGATTGTCTTATAAATACTTACACTGATTTCAAACTTAGTGAATGAGGACATGTCAATGACGCACACTGCTTCCTTACAACACTTGACTTCTGATCCTACTATGTCAAACCAATCAGGTTTATAAAATGTTTTACTCTGATCCAATGCCAAAAGATCTAGGGACCAAAAATAGAAATAAAAATCAGCAATTTAATTAACAGGAACACTCTTCTATAGACATGATGATATCATATATTCCTTAATGTAAGCTCTGCTATGGCAATTCCACAATAGACGGGGCATTTTCTGATCTCTGGTGCTTTTTCAGCTAAGAAATAACTCTGATTGATAGGTTTAGTACAACTGTTGAAATAACCTCTCTCAGATTCTAGACCAAATAATCGAAGGAAAGATTTCTTCCTCAAATGGGTAGTCTGAGTTGAGAAACAATTTCCTAACACTAGGGTTGTAAGGTATATGACATATAAAACAAAAGCAAATACCACCTCTTACCTTTCCCAGGTGGAACAAAGAATTTGGCTCTCTCAAAACCATGTTTCTCCATCCACCGGGCTCCTTGGGCATCTAATCGGTCATATAAGGGGGAAGTGCGCAGTTGTCGGCCTGTCTGAAAGTCCCACCGTGGAACTTTCAAGTCATAAATCAGGGCTGGAAAAGTCAAGAAAGCATCCTTACCACACCAGAGAGAGTGCAGCACCCCAAAATGAGCTTTTACCATGCCAAGGAAGGTAAAATTATGTTCTTACCTGTTAATTTTCTTTCCTTTAAAAGCAGCAGATGAATCCAGAGACAAGTGGGATAGCTCACATCGACCAGCAGGTGGAGATAGAGAAACTGATTAACAGTCGGTCTTATAGACTGGTATTCCTTCTGTCCATTCAGTTATGCTCCTTGCCCAAGCATCCAGAGATAGGAGAATGAGCATCAAAAAAACTTCTTTCCAGTAGCGAATGTTGACACTATAAATTCAAGAGTACAACTACCAACAATAACCCAACTGAAAAAATCCTACCTAACCCTTAGACAGACAGTCCACAGAAGGGGTGGGGCTCTGGATTCATCTGCTGCTTTTAAAGGAAAGAAAATTAACAGGTAAGAACATAATTTTACCTTCCTTAGCATAGCAGCAGATGAATCCAGAGACAAGTGGGATGTAGCAAAGCAAAACTCAAACCGGGTGGGAAGCTAATGCCGCCTCCGCAATCACTGAAGCGCCAAAACTAGCCTCCGTACGGGCAGCCACATCTAATCGATAATGCTTCGAAAAGGTATTTCCAGATGACCAAGTAGCCGCCCGGCAAATCTCCTCCAAAGAAAGACCTCCGGACTCCGCCCAAGACGTAGCTAATGCTCGAGTCAAATGAGCACGAAGTTGCTCTGGCACCTGCTTCCCTGTTAACAAATAAGCTGAAGCAATCATCTCTTTGACCCAACGAGCAATGGAAGCCTTAGACGCAGCCATACCCGTGAACAACACGAACAGGTGATCCGACCGATGAAAGTCGTTAGTCACCCCCAAATAATGTAGAACAATGCGGCACACATCCAGGAGACGCAACGACGAGTATCGCTCCCCCCAATCCTCCCTCCGAAAGGCCGGGAGGAATAAATACTGGTTCACATGAAAGGAAGAAACCACCTTAGGCAGGAAGGACGGCACAGTCCGAACAGACACCCCAGCATCCGAAATACGCAAAAAGGGATCCCTGCAAGATAGCGCCTGCAATTCCGACACTCGTCTTGCAGAAGCCATAGCTACCAAAAACACTGTTTTCAACGTGACATCTTTCAACGTAGCCGCAGACAAAGGCTCAAAAGGCGCCGCTCGCAACCTCCCAAGGACAAGTTTAAGACTCCACGCGGGACAGGTTCGCTTTACCAGAGGCCGGATATGGTGAACCCCCTTGAGGAATTGGACCACGTCGGGCTGCGATGCGAGCGTCGAGCGAGAAACCCGGCCCCTGTAACAAGCAATGGCCGCCACCTGAACCTTCAGAGAATTATAGGCTAACCCTTTAGCTACGCCCTCCTGCAGAAAAGAAAGAATAGCCGACAGAGACTCCCGGAAGGGCGAAATACCCTGCCTCCCACACCATGACTCAAAAATTCTCCAGACTCTAGCATAGGAGGCAGAAGTAGAAATCTTCTTAGCTTGAAGAAGAGTGGCAATAACCTGCTCCGAATAGCCCCTACTTCTCAGCCGCGACTGTTCAATAGTCAGGCCGTAAGACCAAATTGGGACGGATTTTCCATGGAGATTGGACCTTGAGTCAGTAAGTCCGGAGTCACCAGAAACTTTAGCCGATCACCTGCTGATAGTTGAATCAGATCCGCGTACCATGGCCGACGCGGCCAATCCGGAGCCACCAGGATCACCCTGCCCTGAAAGAGAAAGATGCAGTGTAACACTCGACCCATTGGCCAAGGAGGAAATACATACAGAAGGGAATTCGGAGGCCACGGGAGAGCTAACGCGTCCACCCCCTCTGAGTCCTTCTCCTTGCGTCTGCTGAAGAACCGAGGCAGCTTTGCATTGCGGGACGAGGCCATGAGATCTATTTCTGGAAGCCCCCACCGTAGGACCAGCAGATCGAACGCCCGAGCAGACAGCTCCCATTCGCCTGGATCGAGAAGATTTCTGCTGAGGAAGTCCGCTTGAACGTTTTCGTGACCCGCAATGTGTGCCGCTGAGAGAAGAGGAACATGCACCTCTGCCCATCGAAACAGCACCATTGCCTCTTCGGCTAACTGAGGACTCCGGGTACCCCCCTGACGATTGATATATGCCACCGCCGTGACGTTGTCCGAAAAGACCCTGGTCGGACGGTCCTGAATCATGGACTGAAACGCCTGAAGCGCAAGCCTGATAGCTCTCAACTCCAGCATATTGATCAACCACTGGGCCTCCTCCGAGGACCACACCCCCTGCACTGAAGCTTGCAGGCACTGAGCCCCCCAGCCCAGAAGACTGGCATCCGTCGTAATTACGACCCATTCCGGCGTCGCTAGCGGCATGCCCCGGAATAGATTGAACTCGTTGAGCCACCACTGCATGCTGCGAGCCGCCCGAGGACTCCACTGGAGACGCCGATCGTAGTCCTGAGATGCCGGGGACCACCGGGAAAGTAGAGACTTCTGTAATGGCCTCATGTGGAACCGAGCCCAGGGAACCAACTCCAGAGTCGCCACCATCGAGCCTAGAACCTGTACATAATCCCAAACCCGAGGTCTGGGCGACCCGAGAAGTAGATGAACCTGAGACTGCAACTTCTCTCCCCGGTCTCGGGGCAGAAACACCTTCCCCAGACAAGTGTCGAACCTGACCCCCAGATGCACCAAAGACTGGGACGGGGACAGAGAGCTCTTGGGAAAATTGACGATCCACCCCAACGACTGAAGGAGAGATATTACTCTCTGAGTCACCGACAAACTCTCCTGCTTGGAAGAGGCGCGGATCAACCAGTCGTCTAAGTAAGGGTGTACCCGAATTCCCTCTTTGCGCAGAAATGCTGCCACTACCACCATCACCTTAGAAAAGGTGCGGGGAGCCGTTGCAAGACCAAAGGGCATCGCCCGAAATTGATAATGCTGGCCGAGGATCACAAACCGCAGAAACCGCTGATGCAGAGGCCATATCGGAATATGGAGGTACGCCTCTTTGAGATCGAGGGACGTGAGGAACTCCCCCGGCCTTACTGCCGCAATAACTGAGCGAACCGTCTCCATACGGAAATGGCGAACACTGAGAAATTTGTTGACACCTTTGAGATCCAGCACCGGCCTGAACGACCCCCCTTTTTTTGGGCACAATGAAGTATATGGAATATCTGCCGAGGCCCACCTCTTCCGGTGGCACCGGCACCACCGCCCCAAGATCCAGAAGCACCTGAAGAGTCATGCGGACCGAGTCTCCCTTGGCCGCCCCATTGCACAGGGACACCAAGAAAGAATCGGCGACGGGAGAGGCGAACTCTAACTTGTAACCTTCTTGAATAATGTCCAACACCCACTGATCCGACGTGATTTTGGCCCACTCCGCCAAAAAGGCCGACAGCCGCCCCCCCTAAGGGAATGGCGGAGGGAGCCAAGACCCCGTCATTGTGGAGTGAGACTCGCTGGGGCACGGGCTGGCTGAGCTGAAGGAGGTTTCGCTGTACGAAAGGAACTCTTCTGCGGAAACCTAAGTCTCGAAGAAGTGAAAGAACCATACGCTGATCTGAAGAATGGTTTACCTGTCCTATATCTCTTAACATCCCTGAAACGCGGTCTAGAAGATGAGGACTTCAAAGGGGGCCTAGGCCTGTCTTCCGGTAATCGTTGGGTTTTGGTATCACCAAAATCTTTCACCAATCTATCTAAATCTTCCCCAAACAACAAACGCCCTTTAAAAGGGAGTTTCACGAGCCGAAGCTTGGACGCCGCATCCACCGCCCAATTACGGAGCCATAAAGATCTGCGAGAAACAACCGAAAGAGACATCTGCTTTGCAGAAGCGCGAATAATATCATATAAGGCATCTGCCAAATATGCCAATCCCGACTCCAAATCAGCCAGTTCCGATGGGACAGAACCCCCGGACTCCATCAAATTATCAGCCATCAACTGAGACCACTGCAGACACGCCCGCGCCGCATACGAACTACAAATCGCGGCCTGTAAGGTGACCGCAGCCACTTCAAAGGACATTTTCAGTGAAGATTCAATCTTCCTATCCTGGGCATCCTTCAGCGTAACTCCCCCTTCCAACGGCAAGGTAGTCTTTTTGGTAACCGCGGCCACCAGCGCGTCAACCCTGGGTAACTTAAATTTCTCAAGTTCGTTCGGGGCAACCGGATACAAGAGCCGCATGGCTTTCGCCACCCTTAGACTGGCCTCCGGCGTGTCCCATTGCGCCGTGATAAGCTCCTGCATGGCTTCATGCACCGAAAAGGACCTAGGCGGCTTTCGCGTCCCTGCCATAAGGGGGTTTGCGGACCCAGAAACTTTAGCATCCTCCTGTGAGATGTTTAAACCCTGCAACGCCTTTGAAATTAAGGAAGAAAGTTCTTCTCTATGAAAAAGACGGAGAGCGGAAGGGTCATCCACTTCCCTACACGGGGGATCCTCCGCTTCCAAATCCAACACCTCACCTTCCTCTAGTGAATCAGGAAGAGATAAAGGGGAGACTGGAATAGGATCCCCTTCGTCCGCGGCAGCGAGTCTACGCTTCTTCGCTACCTGCGACAACACTTGAGGAGACACAGTATTAACAGCAGCCGTGCTAGCATTATTACTAGTAGAAGTAGTAGTAGAAGGAAAGGGAACAGGCAGCAACGGAAAATTCAAAGGCTGAGCAGGCTGAGAGCTCTGCAAAACAAAAGCCCGGTGCATCAGCATGACAAATTCCGGTGAAAACGAGCCCAGCCCGAATGCCGCCGACCCTGCCTGTTCTGCGCCGTAGAGCGGAACCGCGGCTCCTCCCAGCACTCCCGACGCCCCAACAGCCGCCGAATTCCCCTCAGCCGCCGAAGTGCACTGCAGCATGGCCGAGTCGACTGCGAGGGAAGGGGAAGTCGATCGCTCCTCCCCAACGCGGGAAATGGCTAAGTCACATGCCTGCAAGAAAGAATCTTCTGCCGGTGCATCTGTACAACCGGCAGAGCAGAATCCCGACAGTGTTCTGCGCTTCCCACAGCGCGAACACCGTTTCACAGCCTCTGCCGCCATAATCCTTTTCTCTTTTTTTTTTTTTTGAAACGGAGAAAGCCCGCCAAAACCGCCGACGCCGCCCTCCAAAAAAAACCGGCACTCGGGAACGAACAAAATGCAATAAAAGTACAAAAATCAGAAGTCAGAAATCCTACTTACCACCAAACTCTCAAACCGCCCCACAGGAAGCAAGGTTATGGCTGGCAATTGTAACTGAAGGCCGACCAAAAAAGGCACAGCTCAGCATAGGCAGGCTCTTGCTTTTTTATTTTTTTTTTTTTTATACTGGAATGAAGAAAAAAACCGCAGAGCCCAAGTAAACCCTCATCAACCGGAGGGGAGGGTGGAGAAGGGACCTGGGAGGGCCCAGGTGTAGCTCCCAAAGCCGGCACCGCTCAGCCAGGCACCCCTGTCCTTCTGAAGAGAGCTAGTCTCAACAGAGGAATATAACTGAACACCAATTCACCCGGCACAGCCAGAATCCAGGAGCTAGAGTGATAGCTCCAACCCCTGCTGGGAGATAGAGCAAAACTGAATGGACAGAAGGAATACCAGTCTATAAGACCGACTGTTAATCAGTTTCTCTATCTCCACCTGCTGGTTGATGTGAGCTATCCCACTTGTCTCTGGATTCATCTGCTGCTATGCTAAGGAAAAAGCCTGATACCCCATGGTATTTTTGCCCACTAAAGAGTACTATATTCCATACCAGAGAGAAGCAATATCCCACAATAAACCGTACCCACATGTATGAAAGGGTATTTATATACCCATATCATTTATTAAAAGGTAGTATATTCATGCATTTACAAGAATTGTTCACATGACTTGCCTTATGACTTATCTGTAAACTGTATATTATGTATATTGGTGTTAGATCCCTACTATATGATGAATTAGGATAAAAACTTGTATTGAAAACTTGTACTGTATCTATGGCAAATTGTAACCTGTTAACTGTGTATTATGTATATTAACCTGTAACCAGTTCTGAGCTCTTTGGGGAGAGTGGGATAGATAATGAAATAAATGCATTTGCATGCATCCAGTCAAAATCAACTTTGACAAAAGCTTGTTATTACGAAATGTTCTTCCCAATATCAATGACAAATGGCAACTTTCCCCTCAAAATTTTTATAATACTAGACCCAGCTGAATATCCTAAGCATAGTAGATGCCACAAACGGCCTCTTTTACAAAGCCGACAACTATCAAAATACCTTGTGCTCTTTAATTAAATTGCTCTATTAGCTGAACATCCCAAGCACCCATCAGTGAACTTCATTTTCTAAAATTCCCAATACTGAATTCAGATTCAGTGATATACTCAGAAATTATGTTATATTAATTATACCTTGCACACAGACTACCACCAGAATTAGGAAGCCAAATTTGAACTGCATAGCAGGAATATGATTCAAAGTTTAACCAACTATTCTGGCATTACCAGATAGGCACTTTTACACAACCACAAACATCAATTATGAAAATATGGGTCTAGTAAAATAACTAGGCATTTTTTCTCAAAGTACCCAAATCAAAAATATCAATGCTTCCACTTCCTATTTTAACAAAAGCAAATCCATATATCCCATACCTAGTCAGAAAGGGGACATGATTGAAATATTCAAGATAATGAAGGGAATAGACTTGGTAGATAAAGACAGGTTGTTCACCCTCTCCAAGGTAGAGAGAACGAGAGGGCACTCTTTAAAGTTAAAAGGGGATAGATTCCGTACAAACATAAGGAAGTTCTTCTTCAGCCAGAGAGTGGTAGAAATCTGGAACACTCTTCCGGAGGCTATAGGGGAAAACACCCTCCAAGGATTCAAGACAAAGTTAGACAAGTTCCTGCTGAACCAGAACAAACGCAGGTAAGGCTAGACTCAAACAGGACACTGGTCTTTGACCTAAGGGCCGCCGCGGGAGCAGACTGCTGAGCATGATGGACCACTGGTCTGACCCAGCAGCAGCAATTTGTATGTTCATTTCTTTTTTTTTTTTTTTCCATTATTTTTTATTTTCTAATTTTACATAAAGTGTACATAATAATAAAATACAATTGATAAATGCATATTATCACTTTTATATCTAATACATTATATATCTAAATTTGATTTTTTCCCTCACCCTCCCCCCTCCTTTTCATTACTTTAATATAATATTTTAATTTTCAAATTTTTATAAAAAGTATACAACATATTAGAATACAATTGATAAATATTCAATAACTTTTTTATATCTAATACAATATAATCTAAACCAATGTATGTTCATTTCTAATAAAAATATATGTATACTGAGTTTTACACATTTATAAAGAATGCTTGCCAAAATATTCAATTCCACAGTTTTTGTACTTTAGTTCCTTTCCTTTAGTGTGTTACTTCTCTAAAGATTTAGGAGGGTTGAACAGCCCAGTCTCAATTCTCAACAGGGTCCTCCATTGGATTATGTATTGTCACTAGAATTTCTCTTGCTTGTGGACTTAGAGGTGGTGATTTACATATACAGTAAAACTCCAGCAGAGAGAAAGTAAGGCCAGTGCCGACAGACTTCTATGGTATATCCTGTATATGATAGGACAAATCAGGATGGGCTGGAGTGGGCTTCAACAGCAACTCCAGTAGTTGGGAAATAGGGTCAGTGCTGGACAGACTCTTAAAGTCTGAGTCCCGAAAAGGGCAAGCATAGAACAGGATCCCCCTCCCCCCCTTTTTAGGAGAAAAATGTTAATTCAAATAGAAACCAAAGATTTACATTCCACCATTCCTCCCCTTTCATCTTTCCTTTTCTCCCTTCTGTCCCCTGTGGTGTCTGGCATTCCCCTCCCTCCCAACCTCAAAATGTCTGGCAGTCTTCCCCCATACCCCCATGATGTCCACATTCCTACCACCGAGGATAAGTAATGCAATGTTTTCATCAGCTGGGATAAAACTATGGAATGCCTTGCCTGGGCAAATGCAGTTGTGTGAGGGTAAAGCAATATTTAAAAAACTATTGAAGACTCATTTGTTTGTAAGTGCTTTTATGTGAGCGAATGAAAGGGCTGAGAAGCAGAGCAGATAGTATGTATGTATGTAATGTTTGTTTTTTAAAAAGGATTGTGAATGTTAATTGGAAACCGCTTAGGTATTTTTAGGCAGGATATAAATTTTTAATTAAATAAATCAATATTAATTTCTAGGCAACTTCAATCTAGTAAGTAAAGGATCATACTAAAACTGCAAGATCATTTCATAAACGTTACTAAATAACTCTCAGATTATGACTGGCTGAACTCTATTTGAATCAGCAATCTAAGTGTAAAGGTTCTGTATCCTACCTTCCAAGCTACAGAAACTGAGTGCACTAGACTAGCATTCTTAATAAAGTTCTAAATAACATAACATCAGTAGTTTTTGAGTGGAAAAGGTGTTATAAGCTAATAAAAATGTTATCAGCATATTGCAAGAATGTGTCTCCAAAGGATTCTGGCTCAAAACACCCACACAGATTTTTAATTTCTGAATGTTCCATAATGCTCAACAGAGCAGTGCTTTCTCCTAACCAGACACTTATCTGCTGCAGAGACTGTAGCTGTACTTAACATATTCAGGCTATGGGATTATAAATGTACTCACGCATAACCTCCATTACCCGGTGACGCAGGAAAGTACGGCTACTTTGAAGAGCACCAAAGCGCTTCAGGTCCAGTGGCCAAACATTATCCAGAGGGTAGCCATACACCATCCACTCTGCCAAGTACCTGAATAAAGGGATGCAGAAAAAGATTGTCAGACGTTGTCCAGGAACTATATACCAGCTATTGTTATGTAGCTGAACAGTCAAGTAGAGAGTGGGAGAAAAAACAAAGGGCAGTATAACAGCAGTACATCAACCTAACTATATGTACCTTAGTACAAAGGGATAGACAGCAAATATTACTTACTTGTAACAGGCTTTCTATGGGGATATCAGTCCTTGCATGTGGGTGATGTCATTTAATGGTGCTGGGGCTGGAAATAAAACATAATTCTAAGAGCTTTCTAGTCCAGCAAACTTAAGTGAGGGGTCCTCCTGAGTAGACTGCATCCTGTGGGATCACTTCAGATCTAGATATAGCTATTAAAAGAAGCAGTCAACTCGTACAGTAGCCAAGATGGTTTTGCAAAGAATGATATTCTCTCTCTCCTTGGAGAAGACCTGCTATAGATAATCAACACTCTAAGAAGAAACAAGACATTCAGCTCTCATACAAGGGAATCCCTAGTTAACAAAAAAAAGAGAAAATGAAAAAACTTTTGTTGTCATAAGAACATAAGAGTTGCCATACTGGAACAGATCAAAGGTTCATCAAGCCGAGTATATCCTATTTCCAACAGAAGCCAAACCTCTTCACAAGTACCTGGAAAGATCCCAATGAGCAAAATAGATTTCATGCTGCTTATCCTAGGAATAAGCAGTGGCTTTCCCAAAGCCATCTCAATAATCGCTTATGAATTTCTCTTTTAGGAAATTATCCAAACTTTTTTTTTTTAAACCCTGCTAAGTTAACTTCTTTCACCATATTCACCGCAAACGAATTCTAAAATTTTATTACACGTTGAATGAAGAAATATTTTCTCTGGTTTGTTTTAAATCTAACATAGTAACATAGTAACATAGTAACATAGTAGATGACGGCAGATAAAGACCCGAATGGTCCATCCAGTCTGCCCAACCTGATTCAATTTAAATTTTTTTTTTTTTTTTCCTTCTTAGCTATTTCTGGGCGAGAATCCAAAGCTCTACCCGGTACTGTGCCTGAGTTCCAACTGCCAAAATCTCCGTCAAGACCCACTCCAGCCCATCTACACCCTCCCAGCCATTGAAGCCCTCCCCAGCCCATCCTCCACCAAACGGCCATACACAGACACAGACCGTGCAAGTCTGCCCAGTTACTGGCCTAGTTCAATATTTAATATTATTTTCTGATTCTAAATCCTCTGTGTTCATCCCACGCTTCTTTGAACTCAGTCACAGTTTTACTCTCCACCACCTCTCTCGGGAGCGCATTCCAGGCATCCACCACCCTCTCCGTAAAGTAGAATTTCCTAACATTGCCCCTGAATCTACCACCCCTCAACCTCAAATTATGTCCTCTGGTTTTACCATTTTCCTTTCTCTGGAAAAGATTTTGTTCTACGTTAATACCCTTTAAGTATTTGAACGTCTGAATCATATCTCCCCTGTCTCTCCTTTCCTCTAGGGTATACATATTCAGGTCTTCCAGTCTCTCCTCATACGTCTTCTGGCGCAAGCCTCCTATCATTTTCGTCGCCCTCCTCTGGACCGCCTCAAGTCTTCTTACGTCTTTCGCCAGATACGGTCTCCAAAACTGAACACAATACTCCAAGTGGGGCCTCACCAATGACCTGTACAGGGGCATCAACACCTTCTTCCTTCTACTGACTACGCCTCTCTTTATACAGCCCAGAATCCTTCTGGCAGCAGCCACTGCCTTATCACACTGTTTTTTCACCTTTAGATCTTCGGACACTATCACCCCAAGGTCCCTCTCTCCGTCCGTGCATATCAGCTTCTCTCCTCCCAGCATATACGGTTCCTTCCTATTATTAATCCCCAAATGCATTACTCTGCATTTCTTTGCATTGAATTTTAGTTGCCAGGCATTAGACCATTCCTCTAACTTTTGCAGATCCTTTTTCATATTTTCCACTCCCTCTTCGGTGTCTACTCTGTTACAAATCTTGGTATCATCTGCAAAAAGGCACACTTTTCCTTCTAGCCCTTCAGCAATGTCACTTACATACATATTGAACAGGATTGGCCCCAGCACCGAACCCTGAGGGACTCCACTAGTCACCTTTCCTTCCTTCGAGCGACTTCTACTACTTTGTAGCTTCATTGCGTGCCCCCCTAGTCCTAGTATGTTTGACAAAAGTAAACAAGAGATTCACATCTACCCTTTCCACTTCACTCAGTATTTTATAGACCTCTATTATCTCCCCTTAGCCATCTCTTCTCTATGCTGAAGAGCCCTAGCCACTTTAGCTTTTCCTCACAGGAAGTCATCCCATCCTTTTTATCATTTTCATCACCCTTTTCTAATTCAGCTATATCTTTTTTTCTTTTTTTTTTTTTTAGAAACAGAATTGCACACAGTATTCGAGGTGCAGTCATACCATAGAGAAATACAAAGGAATTTATAACATTTTCATCTTTGTTTTTCATTCCTTTCCTGATGATTTAGAAAGTTCTATTTGCTTTTTATAGAACACAGTACAAAGTGGCACAAAGGATTTGGGTAGTTGTTGTACCTGAGAAGAATAGTCTTGAAAGCATAAGACTGGTTTGTTCAGATATGTCAGGGACTGACTTGATCATAAAACTTGTAAGATCCTCTGCTTAAACTGTTAAAGCTGAGAATTCTTAATATCACCACCCGTGACTTGTCTGTGTTTTCACGTCAAGTTCTCAAGCGGTGGGCCTCCTTTATGTACAAATTTATACGTTGGGCACCAATATTAAGCATGGTTGAATTGGAAGATTCTAGAAATCCAGCAAGGTCAATATCAAGAATCAACTCAAAACCCCACTAACTGCAAATTGTTCCATCATGATCAATTTTCCAAATCATCAACTTTTTGTTCTAATTCCAAAATTTTCTTTTGCAATGATTCCTGCATCTGTATCATCAGTGGTACAGTCCTCCAAATCCAAGGTGCATTGTAGGCTTGTGTATAGTTCCAGATTATGATTATCCAATCTTTCATGGTCTTCTTCCACTCTATCATACAGTTGTTTGTTTGGTTTTTTTTATCTAATGCAGCTTCAACTGTTGCTTTAACTTCTGCCGCAATTTTGGCAGTCCAGGCCGAGCTAATTGAGGGACAGGGGATTAAGCTGGTCCGTCATATTGGACTCCATTGGTCATTGCTTCTCCTTATCCTTCTGAAGTGATTCTGAAGACATGTGAGCAGCGAGAGGTGTCATATAAGCTAATGACACTACAAATAGTAAAAATTACAAATGGACAGAGAAAAGTAGCATTTTTAGGGAGAAGTCAAATGGAACTCAGTTCGGCTGCTGCTGCTGCTCCATTTCAACGCGACACATGACCCCTGCTAAGTTCTACCCCCTCTGTTAATACACAAGGTACTGAAAGGCTAAATGGCAGAATGCAAAATTGGAGGTATTTTCCTTATTGCAGATCTGAATTACTTCCTATAATTTGGATGTATCTCTATGAGTGTCTAAGCTTTCTTACGATCCAGGGAACATAGCCAGTCTCCTTTTTTGGCAAAATGGGCCAATCAGGCCTTAGGATTAGTGGGGATGGGCGGACCCGCTATCCCTAAGGCCTGATTGGTCCAGGCTTCTAGAGCCTGGGCCAATCAGACTTCAGATTTAGCGGGGATGGGCCGGGAAGGGGCGGGCCTGTCTCATTTCCACGAGGCGGGCCTGTCGGCTGGACGGCAGCAAGACCCGTCCAGCCGGCCAACATTTAAAGGTTAGTTGGGGGGGTTGTCGTTAGCATGGGGGGTCTGGAGGGGGTCCGGGGGGTTGTGGCAGGAGGAACTGGGCATCCTCCTGCCGGCGATTACCAGTTTGGGGGGGAGGGAGGGCCGGGGGGGGTCCCGGCAGGGGGGAGGGGGGTTCCGGGGGGTTCCGGCAGGAGGAGTTGGGCATCCTCCTGCCGGCGATTACCAGTTTGGGGGGGAAGGGGGGTCCGGGTCCGGGGTTCTGGCAGGAGAGTTGGGCATCCTCCTGCCGGTGATGGGACAGGGGCCGCGGCTGCTATACTTATTGCAGCAGGGAGATCTCTTGCCGCGATAAGTATAGCGGCCGCGTCTACTTACAATGTAGACCAGCATTTTGCTGGCCTACATTTTAAGCGTCTCTTCCTCTACTAGGAAGACGCGTAGGGCCGCCTAGATTCGTCTAAGGCCCGCCTAAGGCCCTTAGGCGAGCTTAGGCGTCTTGCGGGCCTCCCTAGGCTCCCAGAGGCGCCTTCAATATAGGCGGCCTGCCTGGGGAGCAATTTTTAAAAAACGTGCATCCCGATTGGCTGATTAGACAGCTGTAGGACGCCTACAGTTGCCTAAAATCAGGACGCACTTTGTAGAGTCAGGGCCCAAATGTCTCTAAGACCATTTTTTGGTTTTTTATTCATATATCCAGATAATAATTTATAACCATCCAATTTTTGTAAACGAACAGGGGTCCAAAAAATTCTATATAGCAGAAAAAAACAAGTTTGTCTCATAGATGCTGACGCTGTACATCTCATTCTTCAAGTCCAAATCTGTGGCCATTGCGTAGCAGAAATCTGCTACTTTATCTCAATGCTCCAAATGTCTTTTAAGCTTGTTTTTGTTTTTTTTCTAATTATTTTATTGAACTAATTATCAAGAATAACTTCTTGTACAGTGTATGATCAAGACAATCACCAAATTTACAAAAAAAAAGTAACTAAAATATATTAGAAAATAACTCTTCTGCTTAATCAATTTTAAAATCCCATATTAAGGATCCAAGATGGGAAACTGAGTGAGAATAAAAAACTAAATAAATATAACAACTTTACCAATTAGGCGGATAGCTGAAAGTGGTTCACAGGAGCAATCTGATTAACTAAGTTGTTACTATCTCCCCTTCAAGACGTTTCATGGAGAGAAAACTCCATGAAGGTTCAAAGAATACATAATTAGAAGATTTATACTTTACTATACATTTGCATGGATATCGTAATAAGAATAAGGCACCCATCGCAGTAACCCCAGGTTTAAGAAGCAAGAACTGTTTTCTGCATTTCTGTGTTTCTCTTGTCACATCGGGGAATATTTGAACTCTCTGTCCCATAAATTCTTTGTGTCTATTTTTGAAATATAACTTTAAAATCCAATTCTTGTCAGGTAGCAGGACGACTGTAGCTAATAAAGTAGCTGATGTGGCTACCTCCCTTCATTGAGGTTTCCAAGATCGTGGTTAAATCCATCTGTTCGCCCTCTACGTGACGTTGTTCCTCTGAAGTTTTTGTAGGAAGATAATATATTTTTGAGAAGGGAGGAAAATTATCTTCTGGAACATTAAGTACTTCCATGAAATATTTCTTTAAGACTTCTTTAGCAGACAATAAGGGTACCTTAGGAAAATTCAATATTCTAAGATTATTTATTCGACTATTATTTTCCAGTATTTCCATCTTTCTTCTTAAATTAGTACTATCTCTAATTAAAGTTGTTTGTACTTCCTTTACTTCGAATATCTCTTTCTCGACTTTTTCTACCTTAGTTTTTACAACCATTGTATCCTGTTTAAGTCCATCCAATTCCTCCCTTTATTCAAAAAGTTTATTTTCTAAGTCCTTTATTTGTAGTGACAAAGTTTGTCCCAGCGCAGATACCAAATACCATAAAGAGTCTAGGGTGACATTGGTAGGTTTAGGTAATGAAAATATACTTGCAGTCATTAATCCAGCCTGTGGTGTTCCCTGTGTCTTTTCCCCATGTAAGTCCTGTCTTTGATTTTGGCCCTTCATTGTTTCAGCCACAGGAATATTCTCCAGTGCTTCGCTCAATTCAGCCTCCCGGGAAATAGAGTCTGCCTCTTCGGACTGACTGCTTTCCCGCGGTGAACTTGCACTCTGCGGTTGAGGGGGCAGGGTTCTGGCATCAGGGCTCAGGGTCGATTCCAGCCCAAAGAGACTCGCAGCAGCCTCACTCCTAGCCCGCGGCTCCAGCGGGCGATTCCCCGACAGTGTCGACTCCTGGCATAGACGCCTCAAGAAATCGTCTAAGGTCGCTTGTGGAGGGGTGTCCAAGTACATCGAGGCTCCAGATACGCTTTTCCCTTTCCGCTTTGGCATCAGATTTGTCAAAAAGAAACAGTTGACGAATTCTGTAAGCGTCTCTCACACGCTCAGCAACTCACAGCCATCTTCGATCTTCTGCTTTTCTATATCTTGTTTTTGGTTTTTTATTTAAATATTCAGATATTAATTTGTACCACTTGGTGGCCTGATGCCCTTGGAAATCTGTCTGGAAACATAGGCCCGGCAAGCTGTACTGATTTTTTAAGGTGTGCCAATCAGGGAACCCTTTCTGAATGGCCTGCTTCAACTGCAACCATTTAAATCCTTGAGACTTTGGGCTCCTTTTACTAAGATGCGCTAGTGTTTTTAGAGCACACAGCAGATTAGCGCGTGCTAACCCTGCGCTATGCGGCTAGAACTATTGCCAGCTCAATGCTGGCATTAGCATCTACCGTGCACAGCATTGTAGCGCGCGCTATTCCGTGTGTTAATGTCCTAACGCAGCTTAGTAAAAGGAGCCCTTTGATTTGCCAAATGATTGTTGCAACTGTAATAAATTTCCCATTTTCCCATTTGAGATTACACCATCTAAAGCAGTGTTCTTCAACCTTTTTACACCTATGGACTGGTGGAAATAAAATAATTATTTTGTGGACCGGCAAACTACTAAGACTGAAATTTAAAAAAAAACATTTCCGCCCCGTCTCCACGAGCTCAGTCCCCACAAACCATCTGATCCCATCCACACAAGTCTCAGTTATGATTTTATATTGAACGTATTTTATTAAAGTATAAAAAGAAACAATATTCTGTACAATTGTCATTTTATAAATACAAATATACAGAGCAAGGATCAACAAAACCTCTGTCTCTCCTCCCCCTTCACATATATCCCCTCTACTAGCAAGAAAACTGAACAAGCCAAATTATTACACAATGCTACACAGAAATATCACACTAACAGAATGTCGCAGTCACACATGACAGGAATAGTGTTAGGGGAGTGCCCCCTGGTCAGAGAGAGCCCTAAGCCAGCTGGAAGCTAAAGAAGCACTGCCTGGGCTTTGCAGTCCCCAAATATGTCTCTAGCAGGATATATATTTCAAATCTGATATATTCTAATGACAAAATAGAAATAAAATTATTTTTTTTCTTCCTTTTGTCGTCTCTGGTTTCTGCTTTCATCTTCTTTTCACTCTCTTCCTTCCAGCATCTGCCCTGTCTCTTCAATCCAGCATCTGCCCCTTCCATCCACTGTCTGCCCTCTCCCCCTTCCATATGGTATCTGCCTTCTTTCTATGCCCCTCTCCCCTTTCCATCCAGCCTGTGCCCTCTCTCTCTCCTTTTTACATGATTTATTCCAGCTTCACTACTGTCCATTTTTCTCTTTCCTACACTAGATCTAGCATCTTTGTCCCTCTCTCATTTCTCTGCTTACCCCTTTTCCAGCATCAATCTCTCTCTACTTTCTCATTCCTCTGTCTCTCCCCTTTCCCTCATCTGATCTTTCCATTCCACTCTGACCACTTCCCCCTTCCCCTCCTCTAATCTCCCTGCCAGCTGTTTCCTTCCTTTTTTCCTTCTCCCTTCCCTCCTCCTCCTATCCAACAGTAACTCTCTTCCCATCCCTTTCCCTCCTCCCCTTCCCAGCAGCATCTCTCCTTCTATCTCCCTCTAGGTCCAGAAGCAGCTCTCCCTTTATCCAGCAGATTCCCAGCCTCCAACAGTGGCTTCCACCCCTTCCCTCCCTCCAGCTTTCAGTATTTGCCTGCAGCAGCGATTCACTTAGGCAGCCTTGGGTCCTTTGCCGCCTCTGAGAAAAGAGGAAGTTGCCGAAGTGAATCACTGCACTGGAAAGTACGAGAGCTGCTGGGAGGGGAGACAGCCACTGTTGAAGGCTCCCCATGATCTCGCTCACCCCTGCTCCCAAACTCCCGCGCACCTTGCACATTCGCAGCCCCCCCCCAAGGTGGCACAAACAGCGTTGCACCACAGGCCCTTACCCGCCGCCTGTCATCAAATCACCACAAGTGAGCGGCCCGCCAACAGGAAAGCTCAGGGCCAGCGCCACACCATTCGCTCATCCGTGGATGCTATCAACAACCCAGCGGCAGCCAGTGAACACGGCACGACACCGTCCAGACGCACCTTCTCAACCACTAGGTGCCTGCACGCATCTCGCACGTGGGCGGATTCTCGCCGCACAAGTAAGCCATCACGGAAGGAAGGCCCAGACGCTGTCGATGGCCCCAATCCACATGCCAACCCTACGCACCACCTGGAGCCCAAGGCTGGGAGGAACAGCAGACTGCCGCCAATACCACCGCAGTCGGGGTGCCCAAAACTGGTGGAAATTTAAGCACATCGATCTTGCCAGCCCTGCACAGACCAGCAGGAATTTTCTGCGGACCAACACCAGTCTGCGGACTGGTGCATGAAGAACACTGATCTAAAATTCGTATACTTGCCTGCAACCAAGGTTTCCAGAGGATTTTAGACTCATCGATCTTGAGTTTAACCATAGGGATTTACACGTGGATTGTTGTATTGGAGTAGGAATTAAGGTGCTTATAAATTTTAATGTATTCCAGGTGGAAAGAAGAATACTATTGTCCTTGTATATCTGAGGAAGCTTGATACTCAAAATATGGTTACGACGTAATGGGGCCAATAAATGACTTTCCAGTATCAACCAATCCGGCAGATTCTCCATGAGTTCAGGAAAACAGAAATAATTGGATAGTTCATTGATCAGGCAGGGTGTATTATATGGCAAAATAGGCTTGCGTTTTCAGCACCTTATCTGTTTTTTAGAATTGTTGTTTATTTTTAACATTCCTATGTTTAAACCATCACTAGTTTAGACCAGAGCCAGTGCAAGGATAGTGAACACTCTAGGCAAGTCTTCAGTCTTATAATTTCTCCCTCCCTTCTTAATTAACTTTCATACCTCTAGCCTGTAGCCCACCCCCGTCTTTGATGGTCATCACACAGACATCCAATAAGAAAGCAGGTTAAAGTGCTGATGATTCCTTTAGTTTGTGTGGCTGTCAGACTTACTGTTTTGCTTTGACTGCAACTGCTTTTTGCAGCTCCCAAGAAGATGCTACCCTAAGCAACTACCTAATCTTGTCTAATGATTGGGCTAACTCTGGTTATAACAATTCTTCTTGATGCTACAGTAATAATGCATAATGCATTGCTAATCACTGTGTAACCTGATACAGACATTTTCAAAACAGAGAGGTACTGCCCCATCATATGATGATGACACTAAGAGAATGAAATATTAGGTTTCTTACCTCTGCTAATCTTCCTTCTTGTAAATCTCCTCTGGAGGCTGAATTTGTGAGATCTTGCATCCTTTTTAGCCTCGGCTGCAGGGCTAATAAAACTTATTCCCTCCCCTCTAGGCTATCCGCCAGGTAGCTTCCTGTCATGCTTAGTTTATTCCTGCAGCCTCGCTGCATGGGTGAAATCAGTTTCTTCTGCTCGTGATTTGTTTTCAATTCCTAGTCTTTATTTGATTTGTTTCACGGATTTGCCAAAGTGCTGCAGATTAAAGAATGACACGGGGGAAAAATCTGTCCCCGTCACTGCACCGTCCCCAGCCCACCATCCTCTGCACCGCCCCGTCACCGCCACTGCCATCCCATTCACCGCCCCGTCACCGTCCCGTCTAGCACCCATCTTCTTCCCTCCGCTCCCCCATAGTCTGGCATCTGTCTTCTTCCCTTCCAGCGTCTTCTCCCCACTCTGCCTTCCACATTTCCTTTCAGGGTCTGTTCCTCTCTACCCTCTTTCAATGTCTGTTCTATTCCTTTCCACCACCACCCTTCCCTCCCTCCTTTACCATCTGTTCCTTTCTACCACCCTTCTTTCATATCTTCTATCAGTCCCCCCACCATCACTAGCAGTCTCTCTTCTCCCTTACCATGAGCAAATAGAACTTCTGAAAATTGTATTGCTGAGGCATTATTTCTAGTACGCCTTTTTTTCCAGATGGATAATGACATCAATTTTATAATTCTTACTGTCTGCTCTGATTTCATTCACAATTTGGTTTGTGTTTTATACCTGAGGATTCCATGAGGCATTTAACCTTTTCCTGTCTCTTCTGTGATTTCAAGTTGATTCCTTCAATAATGGAGTCTCAAGGCAGTAGCAGTTTTCTATTTTGGGCTCTTTTGACATTGTTTAAGGGATTTCTTGTACATTTGGTGCTGGTCTTCTTTGATGAGGTCACTTCAGAATCTATTTCCAAGGAAGAGAAACTTTTTCCCTTTCACCCCCTCCTTCCTTGTGTGAGCCGGAACACGCGGTCCCCGCAAGCAAGTAATTTTATATCATTTTCATTCTATTCATTCATAGAAATTAAAGTCTAGATAATGCCAGTCACATAATAAAACATGATTTTACAAAAATAATTCCCTGCACAGTCAAGCCTGCAAGGATTACTAGATGTCTTTCAGCAGCTCCCCTCCCTCCCTCCCCCTTACCTTTGTGGCCAAGTCAAAATGATCTACCAACAATAAAATTTTAAAAACACAAAGCACGCTGTACGCAGAGAAAATGTTAATTATCATTTATATTCCGCGGGTTTTCAAAGAGGTCAAGGCAGATGACTTTATGCAATGTCACCTCAGTAACAACTATACAAAAATAGACAAATATTCCCCCTCCCTTTTTACTAAACTGCAATAACGTTTTTTAGCACAGGGAGCTGCGCTGAATGCCCCACACTGCTCTCGACGCTCATAGGCTCCCTGCGCTAAAAACCGCTATTGCATTTTAGTAAATGGGGGCCATAGTGCAAAATATAGACAGCAGATATAAATTCTCAAAACGGACACATTTTGATCACTAAGTTGAAAATAAAATCATTTTTCCTACCTTTTTGCCTGGTGATTTCATGAGTCTCTGGTCCTTCTTCTTTCTTCTCCTGCCCCCCCCCTCTTTCTTTCTCTCTCCCCCTGGCTCCCCTCTTTATTTCTGCCTTTCTTTCTCTCTTCCCCTGGCCTCCCTCTTTATTTCTCTCTCCCCCCTGACCCCTCTTTATTTCTGCCTTTCTTTCTCTCTCCCCCTGGCCCCCCCTCTTTATTTTTTCCTTTCTTTCTCTCTCCCCTAGCCCCCACAAAGCCATCGTGCCAATTTCTCCACTTCCACGATTCTTTCCCTACCCTCACCCCCAAGCCAGCAGCCGATTTCTCCCTGCTCCTTCCCCGATGTCCTGATGTCCTGAACTTCATCGGGCAGCAGCAGCAGCATTCACAATTCACTGCTGTTGCCCGCTTCAGGCCTTCCTCTCTGTCGGGTCCTGTCTTCATGAAAACAGGAAGTAGGCAGGACCCGGCAGAGAACAAGGCCTGAAGCCGGCAACAGCAGCGAATTGTAAACGCTGCTGCTGCCCGAAGAAGGTAATGGAGCACGAGGCAGACCGCTTCTCCCCCCTCCCAGTCGAACCCCCGCTGACCCTCCTATCTCCCCCCCCTCCGTGAACCTTTCCGACCCTCCCAGCGAGAGCAGCAAACCTCCTTCGCGGCTTTCTCCTCCCTCTGCCGCATCACTGATGACGTCATCAGTGATGCGGCAGAGGGAGGAGAAAGCCGACGCTACTGGAGGGAGGTTTGCTGCTTTTGCTGGGAGGGTCGGAAAGGTTCACTTGGGGGGGAGAGATAGGAGGGTCAGCGGGGGTTCGGCTGGGAGGGGGGAGAAGCGGTCTGCCTCGGTGCTCCAAGGCCTGGCGCCATTACCTTTTTCGCCCCTCCCGCCCCCCCCCCTTGGTACGCTACTGCTCTCCAGCTCTCCTTAGTTTGCCGGTTTTCTTTTTCGGCAACCGGCACGCGCGGCTGCTCAAAGTTCAATCTTCTGCTCTGCTGCAACTTCCTGTTTCCGGTTGGGTCAGAGCAGAAGATTGAATACTGAGCAGCCGCGTGTGCGCGGCTCTTTTGAAAGCGTTCCGGTCGCCAAAAAAGAAAGCCGGCAAACTAAGGTGAGGTGGAGAGAGGAAGCTGGTTAAACGATTGAGCCGGCGTGCGGGTGGGCGGGTGGGGGCTGCGGGAACCGCACGATCCTTTATGCCTCACTGCGCTGACAAGACCATTCACCGCTCCACGGGGCGGTGATGGCCTTGTTTCCGTCTCCGCAGAGGCTGCTAATTTTCATTCCCCGTTTTTGGCGGGTTACCCACGGCTAAACACAGTAGCTGCGGGTAAACCGCCACCGTGTCATTCTCTACTGCAGATCAACTCTGTGGGAGTGATCCTTCGGCAGGAGATCGCAGACATTTTAAATTTTGTCTGCTTCTGGAGGGTGCTTTGTAAGCTTAAACTGCAGTAAGCCCTCTGGACAGCCTGCAGATTGGATCGGGTCTCTGGGATTGGGAGCCATCTCTCCCCTGGTTGCTGCGGTTCCTCAGAGGTACAGTGGGATCGGAACCGGACCGCGTGTCTTCCCTAATTTCCCTGAGGGGTCCTGGTGGTCGTGATCTGTGGTGACAGGGAAGGTGAGGTGGTCAGAAGACCTGAAACATCCAGTTTAATCAGCTCTTGAGGTACTGATCTCCTTGCTTGTACTGTGTATTGCAGGCTGCATTGCAGCACATGTCTCGGTGGTGTCACATGTCTCTGTGAGTCACATAGTTTGGCGATTTTGGGGGATGCTGAAATCAGGGTTTTGGATGGTTTCCCTGCATCCCCTGGTCCCCCCCATACCTGTAAAATCGCCGTTTTTCATGGGCAGTTTTAGGGCAAAATCGGCACCCTCGGCGGCCATCTTGGATTTTCTTTAAAGTTTTCAAAAGTATATTTTTTGGACTTGGAAGCTTCGTTTTTGCTCCAAACTTCACAAATCGTCATCTCAGGGCAGGATGGCATGGATTCATGCCGTAAATGCAGCGGATGGCTGACGGATTTGTAGTCATGTATCATGTGTGCCGCGGCCCATGAGGGGCGTGAACCATGTGTGGATTCCGCACTATCCTCCTCTGGAAAGGACCTGCTTTCTTCAGATTCTGCCTGAGACGTGATTCCAGTGTCCGGGATGCCAAAACTGGGCGAGGAGGGCGCTTTCATGAAACATTAGTGCAGTTCCGGAGGAAGTCTCATATGTCTTCTAACTATTCCAAATCTGAGTCCCGCGGATTGGCTCTTGCCGACGGTGACTATTTTCCACTGGAATTTGTGGATATGATGTATCTGGCTTCCATGAAAAAAAGGGTTATGCCTGTCTCTCCCTCTCAGACACCGGTGCAGCAGTCTGTTCAGCCTTTAGATTCCAGCATGTCCATTTGCTTCCTTGCTGGTCCACCTGAAAGCAAGCGGCAGCTCCCTGCCATCGTCTCGGTACCTGCGTCCATTCCTATGCAGTTGCAAGGCTCTTCAGTGGGGTCAGCTGATGTAGCTTAGTGGATCTAGGGGATTCCCAGAACACCTGAAACTGTTTTCCGTGATCTGGGAGAGGATCAGGCGGTGCGTAGGCTCTTTAAGTCCAGCCGCCTCCCATATCTTATCTCTGAGTCCCTGCGGACATTAAATCTTAATTCAGACTCAGCGGTTCAGGCAGAGTGTTCCGTCATGAGTTCTAAGCTCCCGCTTTCCGCTGCATTTCCAGACCACGTGGACTTGGCGTAAATGCTCTTGGAGGGTCCCCTGAAGTGCACTAGGACTATGGCTCAGTTGTATCCCATGGCATCGGAATTTTCGAAGTGCTTAGTCCAGCCGAAGGTGGATTCGGCGGTGGCTCAGGTCACTAAACATACTTCTTTGCCCTCGGATAGAGGGGTTGTCCTGAAGGATGTCCAGGACAGAAGAGTGGATTTTGTCATGAAGCGTCTTTTTGATTCTGCTGTGGTGGACACTACCTTTGTGGCCCGAGCATGTCATCCCAAACTCAGTCAGGATCCTGAGGTAGTTGTCCTTTGGGACCTCAACTTCCTGGTTTCTGGAGTGAATTGTTTGGCAGACGCACTCTATGATATCTTGAAAGTTTTTGCTAAGCTGGGAGCTTATTCAGTTTCTGCAAGGAGAATGTTATGGATTCGCCAGTGGTCGGGTGATTCTTCAGCTAAAGGCTATGCTGAGCAAGTTGCCTTTTAAAGGTTCGCTCTTTTTTTGGCCAGGGTTTGGATGACCTTATGGCCTGTGTGCAGGATGCTAGACCTTGCCCGACCATGGGTGCGGGACAGCTAAATTTTCGTCCCTTCCGGCGAAACTCAGTACGTCGGATTCCCTGCGGCAGGACATAATTTCAGAGTGTCCTCCAGACCCCGCTTTGGAAATGCAGCGCGGCAACAGTCTTCCAACTCCCGGCCTTCTGTCCCTCCCAACAGTGATAATGTATAATGTATTGCTAATGATTGTGTAACCTGATACAGACATTTTCAACACAGAGAGGTACTGCCCCATCATATGATGATGACACTAACAGAAGGTTTATTATGTAAAAAACAGTGATTAAAATATAGACCCGCACTAGCCCAAGCATAAAGGCCACAAAGGATCACACAAGAACCCTCAGGAAGGGGAAATGTGGTAAAACAAAAGTATTTTATGACTTACTTGCCTGCACCCCCGCCTAATGAGATACCAGCAGAGTTCATGCCAGCCAACACAAAGTAACCTTGCACAGTTGGTGACTCCCCCATGATGCACCGCATATCTGGAGTGAAGGATTCAGGACAATTCACCAGCTGAAGGATCTCCAGAGCTTCCAGGGCAGGCATCCTTCGTAGAAGGGCACTTAGAAGTGGTTCTGTACACCAAGCAAACAGACAGAAATCAAAGGTCATCAAGAAACTGTCCAAACACTCTAGTTCAGCTTATCACCCTCCTCCTTTACATATGCAACAAAAATAGATGGTTTAGATACAAAATCTGCTACCTGAATCCTGACTAGCAAAGATGATCTGTGAAAAATTAAACACTTTCTATAAATTAAAGCTTTCTATAATGATAAAAAGCAATGTTTATTAATTCAAGAAAAAGATATCATCAATATATCCAGTACATGCTGATTCCAGTGAAACTTGAGATGCCATTGGAGAGGACGCATGTGGAGTCTTGCATGGGGCACCAGGGATATGGATACAGCCATATGACCCAGGAGGTGTAAGATGTTTCTTGCTGTGGTGCGAGATGACTGCCTGAGATGGAAGACCAACCTGATGATGGTCTGATGTCAATCTTCTGGTACATAGGCCTTTGCTGTAATCGTGTTGATGTTTGCTCCAATGCATGTGAGGGAGTGAACTGGTATGGGTTGTGACTTCTTGAAGTTGATGAGAAAACCAAGATCTTGCAAGGTTTGAATGGTGAAGTGGATCTTGTGTCACAACTGTTCCTCGGAATGCGCTACGAGAAGCCAGTCGTCTAGGTAAGGAAACTGCATGATTGTGTCTTCGCAGATAGGCAGCTACTACAGCTAGGCACTTTGTGAAGACCCGAGGTGCTGAAGAAAGGCCAAAAGGCACGATCTTGTATTGGTAGTGGTTGCTGAGAAATTTGAAATGAAGGAATTTCCAGTGAATGTGATGAACAGGAATGTGGGTGCAGGCATCCTTGAGGTCTAGGGTGGCTAACCAGTTGTTTTTTTCTGAGAAGTTGTAGAATGGCTGGAAGGGAAATCATTCTGAACTTTTCTCTTTTGAGGCAGGCATTTAATGGGCGAAGGTCGAGAATAGGACAGAGGCCTTGAGTCTTCTTTGGGATTAGAAAAAATCTGGAATAAACCCTAGATTTGCTTGATGGTTTTGTACTCCTTCGATGGCATTGGATTGAAGAAGAGATATCTCCTCTGAAAGTTATGGAATGTGTTGAGGAGGCGTGATGGATGGTAGAGGAGGAGGGTTGGTGGGATAGTGAGAGAGGAAGTTGAGGGAGTATCCTTGAGATATGATGGTGAGGACCCATTTGTCCGTCGTAATTCGCTGCCATGCTGAGAGAAATTGAGTTAGCCCCCCCTGCCCCCACTGGTAATTGGTTAAAAACTAGGATTAGATTTAAACGGAGGAAGCTAGGATGTAGCCGATTGTTTCCTGTCCTTTAAACATGACTTTTGCTGGTAAGAAGCACCTTGTGATCTTTGTAAAGGTGGTCTGTTGTAAGGAACAAAGCGTCTACGTGGATAGTACTGCTGGAAAAATTGCTGGTGGCAAGCTTTGCGATAGGACGAGAGGGTCGGCGAAATTGCTGAGTTTGATCTGAAATTTCTGAGACTGATCTGAAGATGCTGAAAGCTCACGTATGGTTGAAAAATCTTCTTTGAATTGGGAAACTGTATCCTTGACTTTCTCACCGAAAAGATTATCTCCTAAGCAGGGAGTATCTGCAAATCTATCATGGAGATCTTCTCTAAGGTCTGACGCTTTCAGCCATGATGTATGACAAGATGCATTTGCTATTGCTGTAGTACGAGACATCATATCGTAAGCATCAAGGTCAGTTTTGATAAGATGGTATGTTTATTCCTGAAGGGCAATATGTAGAGTGGATACTTCATCCGGTGAGGCTGTCTCCAGTTTAAAATGGAATGATGAAAATGAAGAATTTGAAGCTGATGAGCTACTACAGTCTAGAAACAGAATATGGTTTTTGCCAATTTTCAAGCAGAAGATCTTGTAACATTTGGTGGACTGGCAAACCTATAAACTCCTCGAAGGAGCTTTGCAGGACTTAAGAATTGCTTGAAAATCCTTCTTTCCAGGTTTTACAGAAACTTTGTTAAAACTAGGTAAAGTGAATACTTTTTGTAAAAATTTTGTATAAAAATATTATTCTCCTTGTTCCACAAGCTCGGTTCTATCCATGTGAGAACATAAGAATTGCTGCTGCTGGGTCAGACCAGTGGTCCATCTTGCCCAGTCAAAGACCAGTGCCCCGAGACTAGTCTTACCTGCATATGTTCTGGTTCAGCAGAAACTTGTCTAACTTTGTCTTGAATCCCTGGAGGGTGTTTTCCCCTATAACAGCCTCTGGAAGAGAGTTCCAGTTTTCTACCACTCTCTGGGTGAAGAAGAACTTCCTTACGTTTGTATGGAATCTATCGCCTTTTAACTTTAGAGAGTGCCCTCTAAGTCTAGTCCCTTCATTATCTTGAACATTCTGATCATGTCCCCTCTCAGTCTCCTCTTTTCAAGGGAGACGAGGCCCAGTTTCTCTAACCTCTCACTGTACGGCAACTTCTCCAGCTCCCTTAACCATTTTGGTCGCTCTTCTCTGGCTCCTTTCGAGTAGCACTGTGTCCTTCTTCATGTACAGCAACCAGTGCTGGACGCAGTACTACAGGTGAGGGCGTACCATGGCACAGCGGAATGATAACCCTCTCTAATCTGTTCGTGATCCCCTTCTTAATCATTCCTAGCATTCTGTTTGCCCTTTTCGCCGCTGCTGCACATTGCACAGATGGCTTCATCGACTTGTCGACCAGTACTCCCAAGTCTCTTTCCTGGGGGGTCTCTCCAAGTACCGCACCGGACATCCTTTATTCGTGTATAAGATTTTTGTTACCGACATGCATCACCTTCCACTTATCCACGTTAAACCTCATTTGCCATGTCGCGGCCCATTTCTCGAGAGTGTTTATGTCACATTGCAGGTCTTCGCAATCCTCCCACGTCTTCACTACTCTGAATAACTTTGTATTGTCTGCAAATTTAATTACCTCACTCGTCGTACCAATTTCCAGGTCGTTTATAAATATGTTGAAGAGCACGGGTCTGAGCACTGAACCCTGCAGCACTCCACTCGTGACGCTTTTCCAGTCCGAATATTGTCCATTTGCCTCCACTCTCTGTTTCCTATCCGCCATCAAGTTTTTAATCCACGTGAGTATTTCACCCTCGATTCCATGGCTCACAATTTTTCAAAGTAATCATTCATGTGGAACCTTATCGAACGCCTTCTGAAAATCCAGATATGCAATATCGACCAGGTCACCCTTGTCTATCTGCCTGTTTACTCCCTCGAAGAAGTGCAGTAAGTTCATCAAGCAAGATCTTCCTTTGCTGAAGCCGTGCTGGCTGATCCTCATCAGATCATGTCCGTCAAGGTGATCAATGAGGTAGTCATACATATGGCAAACGGTGCAGAAAACTGGGTAGCTCAACATCCTGCTTGTCTGCTGCTTCCATTGCCATCCGCTTGCTGGTCTGCTGTCTGAAATGTCTTCACCCTGGTTCTTTATGCAGCATCCTTGGTGTTACTGTGAGGTCCCTCGCCTGATTTTAAGCCTGTTCTTCTTGCTTGCCTGTTGCTTGTGTGTCCTCTGTGGTTGCCTTCTGCTCTTCTTGCTTGCCTGTTGCTTGTGTGTCCTCTGCTCTTCTTGCTTGCCTGTTGCTTGTGTGTCCTCTGTGGTTGTCCTCTGCTCTTTTTGCTTGCCTGTTGCTTGTGTGTCCTCTGTGGTTGTCCTCTGCTCTTTTTGCTTGCCTGTTGCTTGTGTGTCCTCTGTGTCAGCTGTGGTTGCCCTCTGCTCTTCTTTGCAGTGACTCGTCCTTCCTTAAGGCCCTTTGCAAAGGCACTCTTGTTGGATAGGGGAATCTGCAGACTGAGACCATCTTGGAGACAAATTGGCAGTGTGCGGAGGAGAAGCACAAACAGATGTGTGAGGAGTCCAGATAGTTTCAAGTTTATTTAAAAATTTGATTTGATCGCAATATCATAATCCAATGCGATTTAAAAATAGTAATAAAATCAGGGTAAAAAAACCAACAAAAACAAAGATCACATAGTTGTTAAAACTATGACACTACAGGACACAAGAGGAAGATAGGTTTAATTACAATTCATAAACAAATAAAATGAACATAGGGGTTAAGACAATAGGATGGGAAATAGTTACCCACTTAATTTTCATTTAAAGGAATTTTAGTCCACTTTAGGATGTTTGAGTTATATAGAATTCAGGCAGCTCATTAGAAGGTGTCCTTAAAGAGCCAGCTTTTCAAGAGACCTGTGAACTTACTAAGTGATTTTTATTCCCTAATATAAATTGGAAGCGAGTTCCAGGTTTGAGGTGCAGTAACAAGAAGATCACATCCCTCCTCAAGTAAATGAATCTTAATGAGGGGACTGAGAGGAGAGATTTCTCCTCAGATCTTAAAGATCTTGTTGGAACATAAAGGATTAGAAGTCTTTCTAAGAATGCAGGAGCTTTATTCATTAACATTTTGTGTGTAAGTAATGCTATTTTGATGTAATTCTATAGTTTACGGGTAACCAATGTGCTTCTTTCAATAGTGGAGTCACATGATCACATTTTTTTCTTTTGGTAATTATTTTTATTACGATATTTTGTAGGATTTGTAATCTACATATTTCTTTTAAAGTTACTCCCTTGTACAAGGCGTTACAGTAATCTATTTTTGATATGACTAATGACTGATTCAGTTGCAGGAACATACACATCAGGGGTAGTAGGGAGGACTACACATTCAGGGCATTGCTGGTCTTGAATTTGCAGATTGTCAAGAGCAGGGAAAGGCTGCTGAAATAAGGCAGCACTAACCTGCATAAATATAGAGAAAAAAATAGACATAGTGGCCATTTGGTCTTGCGCCAGGGGAGACGCTGCTGGAACCAAAAGAGGGATGGGAGGCCATTTTGCTGGAATAGGGTCCTGATCTAAGGAATCCTGTGAGGCAAGTCTTTTAGATTTTGATGATACTTTAGGCTTAGAAGTTCTTACGGTTTGTAGTGATGACTTTATCATCTTGGGAGAGGACCGCAGGGCTGGAACTGAGCCCATGGGAGCCTTTCCCGAATTACCTTTGGAGTGGGAAGCCTGTTCTTTTTGTGAGGCTAGAAACCGGCTGCTTTGATGGTACTACTCCAGGCTCTGATGGTATGTGAGCGGCAATGTGAGAAGGGTCCACTCCTCTTCAACATATTTATTAGGGATTTGACTCAAGGGCTTCAAGGTAAGGTAACCTTATTCGCTGATGATGCCAAACTATGCAATATCATAAACGGCTACAATCTGCAGAATACTATGGAACAGGGACCTCCGTACTTTAGAAAGCTGGTCCTCTGTCTGGCAGCTGGGCTTCAACGCCAAGAAATGTAAGGTCATGCATCTCGGAAATGGAAATCCATGC
The DNA here is from genome assembly GCF_902459505.1 of Geotrypetes seraphini. Taxonomy (NCBI): domain Eukaryota; kingdom Metazoa; phylum Chordata; class Amphibia; order Gymnophiona; family Dermophiidae; genus Geotrypetes; species Geotrypetes seraphini. Next base: position 171,069,747 of record NC_047087.1, on the reverse strand, counting down.
AGAACTTACACCTTGAATGGAGAAACTTTGACCAAGACTACAGCAGAACGAGACCTGGGAGTGATCATCAGTGCAGACATGAAGACTGCTACTCAAGTGGAGAAGGCTTCATCTAAGGCACGGCAGATGATGGGTTGTATCAAGAGAAGTTTCGTCAACAGGAAGCCTGAGGTCATGATGCCATTGTACAGAGCCATGGTGAGACCTCATCTGGAATACTGTGTGCAATTTTGGAGGCCACATTACCGTAAAGATGTGCTCAGAATTGAGTCGGTTCAGCGGATGGCCACCAGGATGGTCTCGGGGCTAAAAGGTCTCTCGTACGAAGAGAGACTGAACAAATTGCAGCTCTATACTCTCGAGGAGCGTAGGGAGAGGGGAGACATGATTGAGACATTTAAGTACATCACGGGACGGGTCGAGGTGGAAGATGATATCTTTCTTCTCAAAGGACCCTCGAACACAAGAGGACATCCGCTCAAACTCAGGGGAGGGAAGTTTCGTGGAGACGTCAGGAAGTACTTCTTCACGGAACGAGTGATAGAGCATTGGAACAAGCTTCCAGTACAGGTGATCGAGGCCTGCAGTATCCCAGACTTCAAGAATAAATGGGATACCTATGTGGGATCACTGCGAGAGTCATACCAATGAATAGGGTCGCTAGGATATAGACTTAATAGATCAGGTCAGTAGAGTTAAGGGGGCCAGTAGACTTAAAAGGGGGTCAATGGTATGGGCAGACTTGATGGGCTGTAGCCCTTATCTGCCGTCATCTTTCTATGTTTCTATGAGAAAATTGGCAGGTTTAAAAGCACGCTGTAAGTATTCGGTTGTGCTGTATAATAACGTATAGTCATTATAATAACGTATATTTTATTCTATCGTAGATGCCTTAATGCCTGTGGCTAGTGGCCCTGACGCAGTGGAGTGTAATTGATTTCCACGAAACGCTGGCCGCGTCGGCCCAGATAGACGAAGGCTAAGGCTTTAACATTCAAGTTTCAATTAAGATAAGTGATTTGTCTGCCTGTTAAAAATTTAGATGCTTTGTATTTCACTTGAAGATATATATAGTATAAACATTTTAGGACGCACTTAGAAAATTTTTAGATGATAAGAGTAGTGCTGTTTTGAAAATAAGTAAAGAAAACAAAGAAAAAAAGTATAAGAAAAAAGACGTTTTGATAAAATAGAAGTTAATAAACTAGTGCAGTTAGGAGGCCTATGACTGGAGTGTGGAGCTTGGAATACGCTGATCGTCTAGTCCGTGATAGGACTTCGCGTATGCTCCGAATCTGAGGCCTCAGTGTGATACAGAGTATATTATTAAGTGGTTATTATTAGACACATGAGTATGAGTTTTTGTTAAAAACCACTTGGGTTTGGTTATTTAGTTTGTATTCTATGTTTCTATGAGACAGTACATTTCCCACCCTCGGTGGTACCGAACTTGGGCCCCAAGAGGGGGGAAGCTCCCAACATCAAATGCAGACTGGACTGTGAAGAGCCATTGCGCGCAGCAGTGCTGATGAAGCTGAAGACATCACGGCTGTCTGAGAAGAAACTGTGTCTTCACAGTCCTAGCTGCCGGTCTGTTTGCTGGAACAGAGGAGACGAAGCTTGACAGCAGTAGGAAAAATAAAAACTCCCTGAAAGTGTGTTTGTTTGTTTTGTTTTTTGAGGAGAAACCGCTATACTGATGAAAATTAAACTAAAACGGATTCCCCTTTTCTTTAAGTAAAGATAAAATGAGGTGTCCCCGGAGTTAGTTTTTTGGGTTTTTAAAAAAAATTTCCTGTCAGTGAAGAGAGAGATAGGGGAGAGCTGCGACTTACTAGGAGCGGCAGAAGAAAAAACTAGCGTTCCGAGGGGAGGGGCTTCAGAGGCAACGTACCCTGTACATGCCCACTAAGGCAAAGACTTTACCATACCTAGGGGAGAGTACTGGCACTTAGGCTCAACCAGAGGACTTCACTTTCAAGTGTGCCTGCATCTCCCCTGCTTGTCTCCGGAGAAATATTTATTTTATTGTACTAACAATGTTATAGTTTATTATATATAATCCATCTTTGTCCAAGGTGGAGGACAACCCCCCCCCATACATAATAAAATGCACAAACATGAACAAAATACACTACTCCACAAATGCTTCAGAATGTCAGGACACACCAGTCTCTCATGAGTTCAGAAGAAACAGAGATTGCAGATCTAACTGAAAGCTTCATGCAACAAATACAAGAGGAGCTGTCTTGTAAAGGAGTACAAATTTGTTTTTCAGCTCCAAACTGGCCACACAGGAATTCTGCAAATTCAGCCAGCGGGCTATAGACTTCTACCCTGAGAGTCTGTATCTTCTTGCAGACAGAGATGTCCCAGGGAACTGGGAGCCTCTGAAGTACCAAAAGTCTTACGATTGGGTAAATACCCAAGCAAAAGAAAATAAACACGAGTAGAACAGACAAGCTCCTACAACTTTGCGTGTAGAGAGAAAAGACTGAGGAAGTTCAGCACAGCTCAGAGTGATGAGAGGCAGAACAGAAGAAAATGTAAACGAGGCTCTCTACATACTTCGCTGTCAAAGAGGGCTAAAATCACAGGTGAAAACCGATGTTTCTGTTACACTAGAAGGACCAGCACTTAACTGGGTAACAGTGGCTCCTATCTAAATAAGTGCCACTCACTGAGGTCGGTCATGTATTTTCAGTAGCACTAGCCAGATAATACCTCTACCAATGACCATCCTAGTGCTAATCAGGGACAACTCTAGGAGTCGTCGATTTAGCCGCCAATATTCAGTCTGCTAGCTGGTTGATGGTTCAGATAAATATACTATTACTACTACTACTACTACTGTCCAGTCATGTCTGACCCTTGGATACTCTGTAGGCCAGTCCTCGCCATGCTTCCCTGTTTTCCACGGTTTCTTTCAATTGCTTAATATTCGTTCCCATGTCATTCTTGATGGTATCCAGTCAATGGGCCTTTGGTCTTCCCTGCTTCCTTTTACCACTGACCATTCCAAGTAGCTCTGCCTTTTCTAGTGAATTTGCCTCATCACATGTCCAAAATAGGTCAATTTCTGTCTGGTAATCTTGCCTTCCAGGGACTACTCTGGGTTTATATGACCAATAACATCTTTGTTGGTGATCTTAGTTGGTCATGGGATTTGTAGAAGTTTTCTCCAGCACCATAACTCGAAGGCATCAATTTTTTTTCTGCCTGCTTTCATGAGTGTCCATGTCTAGCAGTCACAATTGGGAACCCAAAGGCAGTAATCAGTCTCTTTGATGGTGACTGAGACACCTTGCACTTCCATATTTGGTCCATGCTCACCATGGTTGCACACCCCAGTGCTAGTCAACGCTTATCTCTGCTGTTGAACTGCCAATGTGATCATTAAGGGACCCAAAGAAAACTAAGCTGCCAACCACTTCTATTTCTTCATTGTTGATCTTTATGGGGGACTTTCTTGTCATGATTTTGATCTTCTTGATCTTCATGTAAACTTCTCGTTTTCTTCTTTTAGCTTCAGAATCAAATAACAATAGGACAGGAGAAAAGTTGTCCTAACTTCATCTGGGTCCCAATCTGAATATTGCTGGTACCTACATAAGTGCCATCAGCTGCTTTATACCAGGATATTTAGGGCCAGTATCCAATACATCCCATATCCATCATGGCTGGCATTTGAAAAAAAAAGTTGACTGTCATAGGCTGAGTATCTGGAGGCTAGGTTATACAGAGAGCAGCTGAATTTTGCTGGTCTTCCTATAACTTGAAGTCAAAGCTCCTGGAGAACCCCTCATTTTGTCTCACATAACAATTGGCTGTATATGCTAAAGGATATGTGTTACCCCTGGATTGGATCTGAATAAAAGTAGCTGGAAATCAATGCCTTTAATAATTACTTATATTTTTTTGGTAATCCCACATTGTTTTGGCTTCTATTTCTTAACTTCTATGTCTATGCATTAAAGTAGATTAGCACTACTTCATATGTGCTTGCAAAGATGAAAAAATGAAGAATTTAAACAATCTGTTCTAAAAAATGCATTGAAAAGGAATTCACTCCTTCATTCAGCTACATAAAGAAGCTGGGTCACAGACAAAAGAGAGCACAAAAAAAATGTGGTTTTATTCTTTCACAAGGGCATAAGACCTCTTTCAGTTCTCAGGCATACCAAAGTGATCCCAATCCTCCTGAAGGTTCTGAATCTCCAGCTGATTCCTGCCTTCAGTGAAGATGGGTTTAGGGTTCTTCTCAAAGCCTCCTGAAAGGATTCCTCCCTGCCAGTTCCGAATATAGATTCTTCCATCCGGATCCACAATAGCTTTAAAAAAATGGACGGAGGGAGAGAAGGGTGTAAGAGAATTCATTACTTTTATACAAGTAAATTAGTACCGTATTTTCGCGGATATAACGCGCACCCGTGTAAAACGCGCACACGGGTATAGCGCGCAGAAATCACGATGATATGTACAAAAACTTTTCTATACCGCGCATGATGCCCGACGCTCCTTTCGCCCGCCCTGACTTTCCGTGCGCTGTCCCGACTCTCCGTTCACCCCCCTGACTTCCGTGCACTGCCCTGACTTTCCGTGCGCTGTCCCGACTCTCCGTTCACCCCCCCTGACTTCCGTGCACTGCCCTGACTTTCCGTGCGCTGTCCCAACTCTCCGTTCACCCCCCCTGACTTTCCGTGCACTGTCCCCCCTTGAAGTCCTGTCCCCCCTTGAAGGTCTGTCCCCATCCTGAAAGCCTGATGCCCCCCCCCCCGACGTCCGATACATCCCCCCCCCGGCAGGACCACTCGCACCCCCACCCCGAAGGACCGCCGACTCCCCAACAATATCGGGCCAGGAGGGAGCCCAAACCCTCCTGGCCACGGCGACCCCCTAACCCCACCCCGCACTACATTACGGGCAGGAGGGATCCCAGGCCCTCCTGCCCTCGACGCAAACCCCCTCCCCCCAACGACCGCCCCCCCCCCAAGAACCTCCGCCCGTCCCCCAGCCGACCCGCGACCCCCCTGGCCGACCCCCACGACACCCCCACCCGCCTTCCCCGTACCTTTGTGTAGTTGGGCCAGAAGGGAGCCCAAACCCTCCTGGCCACGGCGACCCCCTAACCCCACCCCGCACTACATTACGGGCAGGAGGGATCCCAGGCCCTCCTGCCCTCGACGCAAACCCCTCTCCCCCCCCAACGACCGCCCCCCCCAAGAACCTCCGACCGCCCCCCCCAGCCGACCCGCGACCCCCCCGACCCCCCCACCCCCCTTCCCCGTACCTTTGGTAGTTGGCCGGACAGACGGGAGCCAAACCCGCCTGTCCGGCAGGCAGCCAACGAAGGAATGAGGCCGGATTGGCCCATCCGTCCTAAAGCTCCGCCTACTGGTGGGGCCTAAGGCGCGTGGGCCAATCAGAATAGGCCCTGGAGCCTTAGGTCCCACCTGGGGGCGCGGCCTGAGGCACATGGTCGGGTTGGGCCCATGTGCCTCAGGCCGCGCCCCCAGGTGGGACCTAAGGCTCCAGGGCCTATTCTGATTGGCCCACGCGCCTTAGGCCCCACCAGTAGGCGGAGCTTTAGGACGGATGGGCCAATCCGGCCTCATTCCTTCGTTGGCTGCCTGCCGGACAGGCGGGTTTGGCTCCCGTCTGTCCGGCCAACTACCAAAGGTACGGGGAAGGGGGGTGGGGGGGTCGGGGGGGTCGGCCAGGGGGGTCGCGGGTCGGCTGGGGGGGCGGTCGGAGGGTCTTGGGGGGGGGGCGGTCGTTGGGGGGGGGGGGGGTTTGCGTCGAGGGCAGGAGGGCCTGGGATCCCTCCTGCCCGTAATGTAGTGCGGGGTGGGGTTAGGGGGTCGCCGTGGCCAGGAGGGTTTGGGCTCCCTTCTGGCCCGATATTGTCGGGAAGTCGGCGGTCCTTCGGGGTGGGGGTGCGAGTGGTCCTGCCGGGGGGGGGGGGATGTATCGGACGTCGGGGAGTCGGCCGGGCAAGAGGGCTTGGGCTCCCTCTTGCTCCGATCGTGGATGCGGGTGCGGGTGGGAGCGCGTGCGAGCGGTCGTTCGGGGTGGGGGTGCGAGCGGTCCTGCTGGGGGGGTGAATCGGGCGTCGGGCGGGGTGGGAACTATGTTTAAAAACTTTTGTATACCGCGCTCAGGCATATAACACGCGAGGGGTATGCGCGGTAGGTAAAAACACGTATAACGCGCGCGTTATATCCGCGAAAATACGGTAGTTGTCAGACTTTTCTAATCGGGATCATTTTCTAAGATGCAACAAAATCACAGAATCACCACAATAAACATTATGAGGTTGGCATTTAAAACCATTTACAAAGTTGATGACCTTTAATCTTTTTCATCATCATATTATGCTCTTTTTCTTTTTGATCCTATATTGGTGCTGTCAATCAGAGCCCAAACATGGGACTTTTATGATATACAATTTTATAATTTCTATTTGTTTTATTTACAACCTTTTGGTTTTATATTTTTAAGCTATTGCACTTGGTCCATTTTTAGGCTCTTTTCACTTTCTTCTTGTTATAGTATTTATATAAAACATTATTTGTGCAAAAAAAAAAAAGTCTCTGTTTCTTTGGAAAAACTAGGATCCCTAAAATTTACCCCGCCTTCCCTTTTTACTAAGCTGCAGTAGAGGTTTCTACCACAACCCAAGGCACTAAATGCTCCAATGCTCATAGAATTCCTGAGTGTCAGAGCATTTAGCGCCCCGAGCTGCAGCAGAAGCCTCTACCACGACTTAATAAAAGAGGGCCTAAATGCAATTACCTCCTCATTACTAACTGCATAAATGTTTTGGGATAAAAATTCAGATCCACCAAATAGATAACCTAGGAGGGGCCTTAGGCTCCTGGACAAAATGGAGCCTTAGGCCTCCTTCCCAGTGCATTCTGGGATGCAGTGGGTGTGGCCTAAGACTCTGGTTGGCCCAAGTACCTAAGGCCTCTCCTATGGAAGGAGCCTTGGGCATACGAGTCAAGTCAGAGCCTTAGGCCCCTCCCCAGTGCATCCTAGAATGCACCGGGAAGGGGAAGAACAGCTTTTTTGGTGTGGAAGACCGGAAAGTGTGAGCATCCCTCCGGCCAAATATTCGACTGAAAGGGGAGGTGTGTGTGAAGGGGGGTGAAGTTGGGGGTAGAGTTAGGGGTGTGGGGCTAGGGACCTGAGCCTTAGGGGGTGTCAGGGGGGTTTGAGTTTCAGGGGATGGCAGCAGGATGGAGTGGGCATCCCTTCTGCCCAGCTGGAGTGGGGGGGGGGGAGCTCTGGGGCAGGAGGGAGAGAGCTTCCCACCTGCCCAGCTTGCTATGGGGGGGGGGGGCAGGAGGGCATATGCATCCCTCCTGCCAGGCTTACTGACTGGTGGGGTTTCTGGCAGGAAGGAGTGGGCATCCCTCCTGCCAGCCAACTTTGCCGGGGGATGGGGGGGGTTTCCTGCCACAGATGCTAAGCTGCTCGTGGCAGGGGAATTCCTTTGTCGCGATCAGCAGATGTGGCTGAGAATCGCACACCGACATCGTATACAGAATCATGTCTGTCCTAACGGACGGATGCCTATCCCCACCTACCTGCCTCGATTCTCTAACTGGCGTCCATGTCACCGGTGCCGGTTAGAGAATCGTGTCTGATCCCTTGCAATCACTTAACTGCGGCGAGGGAATCCTCCTGCTGCGATCAGTTGAGCGACTGTGGCACAAGACCCCCACCCCCTGAAATTCCCCAGTGGGAGGAATGCCCACTTCCTCCTGCTGAACAGCCAACGGCCCCCCCTCCCCTGTGAAATCCCCTGGCAGGAGGGATGCCCACTCCCTCCTGCCTCCAAACTCCCGAATCCCTCCCACAGCAGTGGGGCAGGAGGGATGCCCACTTCCTCCTGCCATCCCTCCCCCAGGAACTTCCCAATCTCACCAATCTCCAGACCCCTCCACACACACCTGTAGACCCCCCTGAAACCCACCCTAAACCTGTAGACTCCCCTGGCAAACCTAAGCCCCCCCAAAACAATTTCCAAAGACAGTTCAGCCAGAGGGATGTATACACCCTCCAACCAGCAGGCCTGCTGCTCCAAAATGGCGGGCCTTCCCCTTCTCAGTGCATTCTGGGATGCACTAGGGAGGGATCTAAGGCCCTTACTGGCTCAGATGCCTATGGCTCCTCCCATAACAGCTTTGATTGTAACCACAGAAAGGAGTTATATCAAATCCCATCCCCTTTCACTAAATGAAATGAAAAGAAACCATGGTGCCATTCATTTCATGGGGAAAGAGGCCTGCAGTGTGTTGGCAATGTTATGAGATATTGGCTTATTTAATTTTCCAAATTTAGTGACTATGACAAAACTTAGGCCCTTTTTTTTTCAAGCCGCGTTAGGGTTTTTTATTGCCAGCCGCTGCAATAAAAGCTCGACACTCATAGAAATGCTATGAGCATCGGAGATTTTACCGCAGCGGCCAACGATATAAAAACCCTAATGCAGCTTGAAAAAAGGGGGCCTTAGTGTGTGACTCACCAAATATGGTTATTTCAGAAACATTTTTAAGTAGGTTGGATATTATGATTATATTTTAAGATGTATTTGTAAATCTTTTGATATTGTTTTATCTTTTATTGTAACCCGCTTGGAACATTGTGGTTAAGAGGAATATAAATATGAAAATTAAATAAAACCTTTAAGTCTCTCTGGGTTTCAGAATATACAGAGACACAGTTTTTAAGCTATATTTTTTTCTCTTCAACAGCATTTGCCAATCCCAACAATCAGATAGCCTGGAGCAAAGTTGAAAGAAAGCTTCCTGCAAGAAACATTCTGCTAACAGGGATCATCGCTAAACCTGTTTTGACAGCTTTAGTGACAATCATTTTTACTGACCTGATTCAAAAAACGGCTCACCATTTTTCCCCTTGATCACCCATTTCCCAATCAGTCCATGCAAATTAGCTAAAACCCCATGCAAAGTAGCCAAGCGATTGAAGCACTAACATCACTTGGCTATGCAAAAAAAAACCAAAACCCCACAAACAGGGCTTTTAGCGATCAGAAAAAACTAACAGGTCTAGCCTATCTGTTCTCTTTCATTTAAAAAAATGAAAAAAGTCCTCCACCACCAATGATGGCCCTCCCCAACAACCCCCGACAAATGCGGCACTGGGAATCCCTCACCTCCCCACGAGAAAAAATTGTCAGGAGGGATTCCCATTCCCTCCTGCTATGCCGACCCTACCATCCTACAAGAGATAATTGGCGGGAGGCATGCCCACTCTCTCCTTCCATGGAGGGTTCCCCCCGAACCATCCCCTAACCTTCCCCCCTTCCTCCCAAAAAAAGGCAGGAGGGATGCCCACTCCCTCCTGCCACTGGATGCTCCCCCAAACCTCCCCCCTCCCCGGTACTTTAGGTAGATGTTGGGAGCTGGAGGGAAGTATGGTCCCTCTATCTCAGAGGCCCGCCAGTCGAAAATGATGGGCCTTTCCCTGCCCGGTGCACCATGTGATGCACAGTGAGGAGCCTAAGGCTCTGTGTGGCTCAGACACCTAAGGCCCCTCCCCCTTTAGAATCCCTCCTGCCTTTTTTTGGGAGGAAGGGGTGGGGTTTGTAGGAGTATTCAGTGGCAGGAGGGAGTGGGCATCTCTCCTGCCTTTTTTGGGGGGAGGGGGGAAGATGGGGTTCGGGGGACAACATCTGTCCATAAAATAAAGAAAAAAAGGTTTCTTGCCCCGAACAGCTGAGTGGCAGGAGGCTGCTTTCAGGGCTTACCCTGCCTCTCAGCTGCTCGGGCTTCCCTTTGCCGGCTTTGAGCATGTGTGAGAATCGTGCTCAATCAGACAAGAGAGATGGTAATCACGACGAACCTCCGCACGAATCATTTGCATGCAGTCTTTTTGGTACATCGATCGCTCTTTCACAATTGGCCAGAGAATCGATCAACAGCGATCCAGTTGGTATTAGTGATAATGTTTAGTGCATCCAGGCCATTGTCAACAGTGCTCAGTGGCCAGAAGTCATTACCATATGAGCAGCAGCAGCCCTTCTTCCCTTCCTGGGCCTATGAACACCACCTCTTTGTCATACCCAGACCTAACTCATATCAGTCACATTGCACTGTGGCTTAAACAAAGGGACTAACCTCAATTTTTTTGTAACTATCTTTTATTGGGTTTTAACAACAATACTAATAATCTAAGCCCTTTCCTAAATCAGATGCGAGTAAAGTAATTTCACTGATAAATGGATCTAGTTGTTTGCCAAATACTTGAGATCAGGCTGGCCCACATTATTAACTCCATAATATCTTACTAATTTCTCCCATCACCAAGCTCATAGAGAAGTCAAATGCATTCTTCATATCGCTCTCCTCAGACAGTGCAATATGGTATCTATAATTTATCTGAATTTAGTAGAAATTCTATTCACCTTACTCTCTGAATCAAGTAATTCAGTCTACATGTATTTCTATACAAAATGACAGCATATCCTTACTTGGTGTATTCTTCTGCAGAGGCTTCTGCAATGGTCGTGTCAGGAGGTAGAAATGTTCACAGGCATGCAGTGGAATGTTAACTGGTTCCTCATTGGACAGACCCAATTCATATGCCCACTGAAAACATTTAAAGATAAAAATCAAGGAGCAAGTGAACAAGGAAATTCACTATATAACATTTAGATAATCTGTATTGTCTCTATTTTGTTTTCCTTTCCATTTGGATTAGATTTTCAAAGCCAGTGGAAAGAGGACAGAAGAGGGGAGGGCAGGGGTAAGGAATTCTCTTATATGTACTGGCTATACATCCTATTCTAGACTACAGCGGTCCTTGAAAAGTAGAAAGGCAGATGCTGGATCAAGGAACAGAAGGACTTTTCTTTGCACTGCTTTGTTACAGATCACCCTCTCCTTTCTATTCCTTGCTGTGTTGAGAGGGAAAGAGCTGAAGCAGGAAGCAGAAGGCTATTCCTTGGTTACTAAGATTCAGGAGCTAACAGGATCAGGGCAATAGCCTTGTAAACCCATAACTAACATACATCTCTGCCTGAGGATTTCCATATTTTCCCAAAGATCCTGCAATGTATGCCAATTTCCATAGACTTGGAGAAAGAACCAGAGTTTCCAGGAATGTAGTCACCTTTTGCTTATGTTCATAATAAGGGATCCAGGAATTAAACAATATTCATGTACTGTTTGTATAGACTTGCTTCAAATATGAATATATGTACTGTGCTTATTCTGCCCAGATCAACAGACTGAACAACAAAACCAGGAACTAGCACCATGCACTGCATCTTTCACCAGAGGGCACTCTATTACCCCAGATCAGTGGTCTAACTGGAACGTATGCAGGTGAGAGTGGACTCATTTAGAGCACTGGTCTTTGATCTGGGGGCCGCTGCGTAAGCGGACTGCTGGGGATGATGGACCAATGGTCTAAACCCAGCAGCGGCAATTCTTATGTTCTTATGGGAGCCACATGCGACCCGCCAGGTACTATTTTGCGGCCCGCAGTCTGTACTAGTGTTGTCCGCTCTTTGCAGCGTCCTCCGGCTTCCCCCCTGGCCTCCCGCTCTTACCTTCAGATAATTACCGCAGCCTGCAGAGAGGATTGCCGGTGCTGTAGCGATCCTTGCAGGCTGCCGGCCTTTTCAGCAGCAAGTTCAATCTGTCGTGACCCTGCCCCTGAAGTCAGAAGAGGGGCGGGATCGCGATAGAGGGAACATGCTGTGGAGGCCGATGGCAGTTTGCAAGGAACGCTACAGCACCGGGGATCCTCTCTGCAAGCTGCGGTAATTAGCTGAAACTAAGACCAGGAGGCCAGGGGGAAGCTGGAAGATGCTGCAAAGAAGGGGGGAACATACAGGCCTTCGGGGGGGATTTATGAACTATAAAGATTTTTACCTCATGCAAAATTGTCATTTCTTTAATAAGACATTAACTATTTTTTCTGAGGCCCTCCAAGTATCTACAAATCCAAAATGTGGCCCTGCAATGGGTTTGAGTTTGAGACCACTGCCCTAGATGGTTCAGGGGATCCTTCCTCACTCACAGGAGTATAAGTCAGTATAAGTCATGTACCTAGGACCTCAAAGGATTACAGGCCATACAGTAAGTTCATCATGCCAGTTACAGATATCAAAGCTGATACTATCAGTGTGGTCTAAGAGATGCAGTCTGGTTAGGTGTGAGGCAGGCTTGGTCAAATTTAGTTTTACACAATTCATTAAAACACCTTTTGATATAATAATCACGTTCTGGGTTGCCTACCTACGCTATGCAACAGATAATTATAGCTCAGGAGTATGATATGCCAGAGATTAGATCATATAATTTTGCACACTGTAGTAATAAAGCTCCTTAGGGAGATGAATGCATTTTGTGAAGATTGATATCCTGCCATCCTCTGAAAACATTTCTTAAAAGGTAAGCAACTTTGCGTACTCTAAGGATGAGCAAGATAGCAATCCTCATATATGGGAACCCATAGCTACACGCTGCCTTTATGAAACAATTAGGGAAAGCATGTACAGCCACAGTTCATAAAATCCTTTCCAACCCCTTTGTGTTAGAGTATCCCTCTGAATGGAGGTGGAATGAGAGAAGCAACTGTGAGAACCAAGTGTAATAATCTATCTAACCATTTGATGCTACTGTCAACAGATTTCAAAGGATGAATTTTACAGTTTAATCATAGGAAGCCACTATCCCTAGGCAACAGGTAGAACAATACTTCTCTACCACTAAAGCAAAGATACTTAGTTGCAGCAGGTGTTTTCCAGTGCTGGGAGGTAACTAGTTACAGTAATGCTAGTTATTGTAATTAGTTACATTTTAGGTAACTATCGATGTAACTAGTTGCTTTTTGATAAGATTGACTAAAGTAACTAGTGACTTTATTTTAGTAACTGCTAACAAAATGTACAAGTTATTTTTGTGTTACTGTTTACATAGCATGCAGAACAACTGACGACGAATTTCCATTCATGCTGTTTTACTCATTAAGCCTCCAATTCATCTCGTTTCTCTTGCCTTGCCACAGTGCATTAAGCAATGTTACTTACCGTAACAGTTGTTATCCAGGGACAGCAGGCAGCTATTCTCACTAGTGGGTGATGTCATCAGACAGAGCCCCGGTACGGACGTCTCACAAGCACGTGTTGCTTGTAGAAACTTAAAAGTTTCTAGATGCCCGCACCGCGCATGCGCCGGTGCCTTCCCGCCCGGAGGTCCGGGCGTGTCTCCTCAGTTCAGGTAGCTAGCCTGAGAAGCCAACCCAGGGGAGGTGGGTGGGACGTGAGAATAGCTGCCTGCTGTCCCTGGATAACAACTGTTACGGTAAGTAACATTGCTTTATCCCAGGACAAGCAGGCAGGTATTCTCACTAGTGGGTGACCTCCAAGCTAACCTCAGTGGGATGGAGGGGGAGTTGGCGACTTAAGAGAATAAATTTTTCAATACTGTTTGGCCAAACTGTCCATCCCGTCTGGAGAGAGTATCCAGACAATAATGTGAGGTGAATGTGTGAACCGAGGACCAGGTGGCAGCCTTACAAATTTCCTCGATTGGTGTTGATCTGAGGAATGCTACTGAGGCTGCCATTGCTCTGACCTTATGGGCTGTGACCTTACAAGGAAGTGATAATCCAGCCTGGGCATAGCAGAAAGAGATACAAGCCGCCATCCAATTAGAGATGGTGCGCTTTGATACGGGTCTTCCCAACTTATTAGGGTCGAAGGAGACAAAAAGTTGAGGAGTGGTTCTGTGTGGCTTGGTGCGATCCAGGTAGAAAGCCAGCGCACGTTTACAGTCTAGAGTGTGAAGGGCCGATTCTCCGTGGTGAGAATGGGGCTTAGGGAAGAATACTGGAAGTACAATGGATTGGTTGAGATGAAATTCTGAGACCACCTTAGGCAGGAATTTCGGGTGAGTGCGGAGGACCACCTTGTCATGATGGAATACTGTGAATGGTGGATCCGCCATCAGTGCCTGGAGTTCGCTGACTCTGCGAGCGGACGTAAGGGCTACCAGGAAAAGCACTTTCCAGGTGAGATACTTAAGAGGGGCCCTGTTGAGTGGTTCAAACGGGGGCTTCATGAGACAGGAAAGGACTACATTGAGGTCCCAAACTACTGGGGGTGGTTTGAGAGGAGGGTTAACATGGAAGAGTCCTTTCATAAATCTGGCGACCACCGGATGGGCCGAGAGGGGTTTCCCTTGTAGGGGCTGGTGGAACGCCGCAATAGCGCTCAGGTGGACTCGTATGGATGTAGACTTGAGCCCGGATTGAGATAGGTGTAGGAGATAGTCCAGCACGGAGGATAAGGAAGCTCGCTGAGGTTCCTTTGATTTAGAAACACACCATGAGGAGAATCTAGTCCATTTCTGGGAGTAGCATTGTCGAGTGGTGGGCTTCCTGGAAGCTTCCAAGACCTCCCTCACTTCTTGAGAGAAGTGGTGAGGGGTTACGTTGAGAGGAACCAAGCTGTCAGGTGGAGAGACTGCAGGTTGGGATGAAGCAGTGATCCTTGATGTTGAGTAAGTAGTGAAGGAAACACTGGAAGTGGTACTGGTTCCCTGCTGCTGAGTTGAAGTAGGAGGGAGAACCAAGGTTGTCTGGGCCACCGAGGAGCTATTAGGATCATGGTGGCCTGTTCGAGTTTCAGCTTGACCAGAGTCTTCTGGATCAGCGGGAATGGTGGGAACGCATATAGAAATCGTTTCCCCCAGTTCAGTAGAAAAGCATCTGCCTCGAGGCGATGAGGGGTGTAGATCCTGGAGCAAAACTGAGGCAGTTTGGAGTTGTGGGGAGCCGCAAAGAGGTCTATCTGAGGCGTCCCCCACTGTGTGAAGATTTGGTGAAGGGGGCTGGAATGGAGAGTCCATTCGTGCGGTTGTAGTAGACGACTCAGTTTGTCTGCTAAGACGTTGTTCTCCCCCTGAATGTAGACTGCTCTGAGGAGGGCGTTGTGGCGCACCGCCCAGTCCCAGACTCGTAGAGCTTCCTGGCAAAGGAGGGCCGAGCCCGTGCCTCCTTGCTTGTTGATATAATACATGGCGGCCTGATTGTCTGTGCGAATGAGGATTACCATGTCGTGAAGTAGGTGTTGGAAAGCTTGGAGCGCATTGAAGATGGCTCTGAGTTCCAGTAGATTGATTTGGTGTAGTCTTTCCGCAATGGTCCAGAATCCTTGGGTGCGGAGACCATCCAGGTGGGCCCCCCATGCATAATTCGACGAATCGGTTGTGAGAACTTTCTGATGGGGGGGAGAGTGCATCAGCAAACCTCTGGATAGATTCGAAGAGGTCATCCACCAAAGTAGAGACTGCCGAAGAGCAGGTGTGACTAAGATGTGTTTGGATAGTGGATCGGACGTCTGATTCCACTGTGATGCCAGGGTCCACTGGGGGATCCTGAGATGGAGTCTGGCAAAGGGTGTCACATGTACTGTGGAGGCCATATGGCCCAGGAGCACCATCAGTTGTCTCGCCGGTAGGGTTTGGCGAGTAGACACCGACTGGCAGAGATGAAGAAGAGACTCCATGCGTTGCAGAGGCAGGAATGCTCGGAGTCGGGTGGTGTCCAGGACCGCTCCGATGAAGGGGAGGGACTGGGTGGGTTGTAGATGAGACTTGGAAAAGTTGATCTCGAAGCCCAAATTCTGGAGGAAGTAGGTTGTAGCCGAGGCCGCCGAAGTGACCTCTGGGGCTGACGGGGCCTTGATGAGCCAGTCGTCGAGGTATGGGAACACCTGTAGACCCCTGTCCCGGAGTGCCGCGGCCACTACCACCAGGCACTTTGTGAAGACTCTGGGGGACGAAGATAGGCCGAATGGTAGCACTCGATATTGTAGGTGCAGATTTCCCACCCGAAATCTGAGGAACTTTCGGGAGGCCGGGTGAATGGGGATGTGAGTGTAGGCCTCCTTGAGATCCAGGGAGCATAACCAGTCATTCTGCTCGAGGAGGGGGTATAGAGAAGCCAAAGTCAACATGCGAAACTTCTCTTTGACCAGAAACTTGTTGAGGGCCCGAAGGTCTAAAATGGGTCGCAGGTCGCCCGTTTTCTTCGGGACGAGGAAGTACCGGGAGTAAAACCCTCGGTTCAATTGGTCTGACGGGACCGGCTCGACAGCCCGAAGCTGAAGTAAGGTTTGGACTTCCTGAAGAAGAAGGGCGGTCTGCGTCGAGCTTGAAGGATACTCTCTTGGAGGATGGTCCGGGGGGACCCGATGGAATTGAAGGGAGTATCCTTCTCTTATGATGGTAAGGACCCATAGGTCCGTGGTTATGGCCTCCCATCGATGGTAAAAAAGATGGAGGCGGCCCCCTATGGGGAAGGCTGAGTGCAGAACGGTGTCGGTTATGCTCCCGGGAGGGGAGTCAAAAGGGCTGGGGAGCCTTAGGTGCAGCCGGTGGCTGAGGTTTTTGCTGAGACTTCTGGGGAGGTTGTCTCTTCGCAGGTTGTCTCGCAGCAGGCGTTTGTCTGGGCATGTAACGCCGCTGGTAAATCAGGGGTGGCCTGGAAGGTCGAGACTGTTGAGGTTTGGGTTTGGGCCGCAGGATGGATTGAAAAGATTTTTCATGATCCGACAGCTTCTTGGTAACAGTTTCGATAGACTCATCGAACAGGTCAGCTCCAGCACATGGTACGTTGGCGAGTCTGTCCTGGAGGTTGGGATCCATATCGATTGTACGGAGCCATGCCAGGCGACGCATGGCTACCGCGCTTGCGGCAGCACGTGCCGAGAGTTCGAATGCATCGAAGGAGGATTGCATCAGCTGGAGGCGTAATTGGGAGAGGGAGGCTACCACTTCCTCGAACTCGAATCGAGCTTGGTTGTCTATGAACGGAGTGAACTTGCGGAGCACCGGCAAGAAGAACTCCAGATAGGAAGAGAAAAAGAAATTGTAGTTCAGCACCCGTGACGCCATCATGGAGTTTTGATAGAATTTTCTACCAAATTTGTCCATCGTTCTCCCCTCTCGGCCCGGCGGTACAGAGGCGTAGACCTGGGAGGGATGAGAGCGTTTAAGAGAGGACTCGACCAGTAGGGATTGGTGGGAGAGTTGAGGGCCCTCAAACCCTTTATGGTGCACGATGCGGTATCGAGCATCGAGTTTGCTGGGAATCGCCGGTATGGAGTACGGTGTTTCGAAACACTGCATGAAGGTCTGATCCAGCAATTTATGCAGGGGGAGCCGAAGCGACTCCGTTGGAGGGTTAGGTAAATGCATGGTGTCCAGATACTCTTTGGAGTATCGGGAGCCCGTGTCAAGGGTCACATCCAGATCATCCGCCATTTGTCGGAGGAATGATGAGAAGGACAATTGATCCGCCAGCGTCGGTCTGTGGGACGGGCTGGAGGAGGAGGAGGCCTCCGGGTCCATGGACATCGGGGAGTGGCAAGGAGAATCGGGCACCGGTGTCTCCTCGTACTCCGGGCCCTCCGGAGGGGACACCTCTGATGAGGAGTATCCCCTACGTTGCAGTTTTTTCTGCGGTGACACCTCCGAATGGCGTGAAGAGTGCCAGGATGAGTGTCTTGATCGGTGCCCGTCTCGGTGGCGGGACGGGGATCGGGATCGTCTGTGCATAGCATGGTCTCCCGAGGCCCCCAAGTGGTGGATAGGGCTGGAAGCGGTGGATCGCAACTGGGGTTGCGATGCGGATTCTTGCGATGCTACCCAAGTCTGGTAAGGAGTACGGAAGAACTCTTCCTGACTATGCCCAGGGCTTTGAGTATCGATCGGAGGTCTGGTCCCATGTTGGCGCGGAGGCGTAATGGGTTCTAATGGCGGCATATCGGTAAGCGAGGCTTGCCGCATGGGCATCGCCGCCCTCCCCCGTTCGTCCTCGTCGGTTTTCGAGGTCGAACGGCGTGGAGGAGGGGGAGGGGGCGGACCGCCCCTTTGGACCGGTACCGGGAGGTCACCCTGTATGGCAGCGATGAGCCCGGGTCCGATGGTCTGCATGAGATCAACGAATTGAGCTTCCAGCACGGACCGTAGCGAAGCCGATAAGGAGGGATCCGCACCGAAAGGGGGTTCTCCTGCACGGTCATCGCGCTCCTTCGAGGCCGAGTGCTTCTGCTTAGTAGCTTTCGGCACTTTGATGACCATTGGTGGCACTGTGGAAGGAAGAGGTACCTGAACCGAGGAGACCGGGGCAGGCACCGACGTCGAGCTCGTGGATGGTGTCGGGATGAACGATGCCGGTTTCACCACACTCGATGCAGGAGGGGTCGATACCGGTTTCGCCCGAACCGGGGAGGTATCAGATGAAGTGGAGGCTGAGGGATCCTTAGCTGCGTCCATCTTGAACATCGATTCCCACAATAGGCAACGCCGCTTGAATGAGCGTGCCGTAAGGGTAGAGCAAGGCCTGCACGATTTTGGAATGTGGTCAGGGCCCAAACACTGCAAACAGCGCCGGTGAGGGTCCGTGAGTGAAATCGCGCGTTGGCACTTGCTGCACTTTTTAAACCCGGTGATTGGCCGGGACATAGGCCGGAAAATCTCCGCCGCGAGGTCGAAGCCAGTGGGCCTGAGCCACGTGGCCGGCCCGTTCGACCCGCCGGAGGAAATAATCTTCTTTTTTTTTTTTTTTTTTTACTGAAAAAGAAAAGTACTGTTAACTGTAATTAAAAGAAAGCGAAAACGCGGACAAGGAAGGCAAATTTAACTGAATTCAGCTAGCGCATGATGAAGTTGAACTTCTCAGCTCCGCGGAAAGAAAAGAACTGAGGAGACACGCCCGGACCTCCGGGCGGGAAGGCACCGGCGCATGCGCGGTGCGGGCATCTAGAAACTTTTAAGTTTCTACAAGCAACACGTGCTTGTGAGACGTCCGTACCGGGGCTCTGTCTGATGACATCACCCACTAGTGAGAATACCTGCCTGCTTGTCCTGGGATAAAAGTAACTATCCATGTACTGGCTATACGTGGTGACAGCCAGCCAAACAGGCTTAACTGAACTGAAAGAATTGTTATGCATGTACAATCTGTTTAATCTGTCTGTGTTGTATGCAATTTTAATGATATGTGCATCGCTTTGAAATTTGAGTAAGCGATTAATCAAATATACAATAAACTAAACTAAAGAAAACTAAACTGAGGAAATTAGAAAGTCATGGAATAGGAGGTAATGTCCTTTTATGGATTAAGAACTAAAGGCAGAAAACAGAGAGTGGGTTTAAATCAGGGATCTCAAAGTCCCTCCTTGAGGGCCGCAATCCAGTCGGGTTTTCAGGATTTCCCCAATGAATATGCATGAGATCTATGTGTATGCACTGCTTTCAATGCATATTCATTGGAGAAATCCTGAAAACCCAACTGGATTGCAGCATTAGAGCAATCAGTCTCTATACAGTATTTCATTATCCATTAAACAAGCAACCCAAGCACAGCTTCATCTCTTGCAGGTCATCCTCTATAATAAAACCCTAAGTGCACATGTGCACTTAGGACGGCGTGTTCCCTGACAGCATGATGTGTCCCTCCATGCCGAATTCCATTTTCGAACACAGAGGCAGGGAACACGCCAGCGACTTCCCCTTCCCGCCCTCACTCACTGTAAGGCCCCAAAATTTGCCACTGCTGTTCTTCTTCAAAGTAGCCTGATGAGGATCGCCGGCTGGCTATAGCGAACCTCGCAGGCCGCTCTCCACCTCGGTAGCACGTTCTCTCTGATGCGATCCCAAGGGGCGGGATCGCGTCAGAGGGAACATGCTACTGAGGTGGAGAATGGTCTGCGAGGTTCGTTACAGCCGGCCGGCAATCCTCAGCAGGCTGCTTTGAAGAGGAGCAGCAGCAGCGGCAACGGTTTGTGCCGGTGGGCCAGAAGAGAGCAGGAAGCCGGGTTTGGGAGCAATACAGGCAGGCAGGGGGCCAGGGCGAGAGGGAAAGAGGGCTGCTTTGGGGGAGGGGTGTGCTGGGGGGCAGACAGCAATCATGCTTTGCTCTTTGGGGTGGACAGAAGGGGGCCACGGAGCAGGCAGGCATGGCACAACAGAGGGCCAGGGAGAGAGGAAAAGGGGAATGACAGACAGGGGGCTAGGGAAAGACAAGACAGACAGGGGGCCAGAGAGACAGACAGAAAGGAAGACAGACAGTGTCCAAGGAGAAAGACACAAAGAAAAAAAAGACAGACAGACAGACAGCGTCCAAGGAGAGAGAGACAAAGAAAAAAAGACAAACACATACATATATACATTGAAAGCAGTGCATGCACATAGATCTCATGAATATTCATTGGAGAAATCCTGAAAACCCGACTGAATTGCGGCCCCTGGTTTAAATGGTCAATATGCTCAATGGAAAAGAGTAAATAGTGGGGTACCCCAGAGGTCTGTGCTGGGACCACTGCTTTTTAAATTTATCAGTGATCTAGAAATAGAAATAACTAGTGAGATAATTAAATTTTGGAGTTACTGAACACTGGATCAAGCTAAGCACACTGGAATGAAAGTCTGAAGCACTGGCAAAGCACATAGCAAATGCGAGGATGATATACTTTCAACCTGATTGCGTCTACACTCGAGAAGATCCACTCCAAATTTTGTATCACTGACAAAGTTCTCTGCACATTTACTGATAACGGATCAAACTTTTATTAAGGTGTTCAAGGCATTCTCAGAGACAGAAGAAACAGTCGTAAAACCAACAAAAGTGCCCTCACAAATCAACAACGGACAGGTGACCTTCACAACATTCTGACATCATAGTCAACCATACAGATGCAGAAGCAACAGAGTATGCACTTCCATCTAACCATCGTTGCAGTACCCACATAATGAACTTGATTATTGTGTCTGATTCAGAAGGGGCCAATGAAGATGCAAATTATAAGAAGTTAAGCTATGGAATGGCTAATGTCAAATTCTTTCGAGATCTTTTTAAATCCCTTACCAGACTTATAAGCTGCTACAAAGGCCTCAGACAGCTCTTTTGATCTCATCACAGTGTTCACTCTCACCGCAGCAGTCATGAGCACACCAAACTAAATATCTGAGGTTTAAGTAGGGCAAACCTCCTTCAAAATGCTGAGTAATGATGTTCTAATCATGTGTACCTGATGTGATACACCTGTGTGTGATTTGAGTCACTTTAAGTGGGAAGATGTGAGGGTGTCCTAATTTATTCCTCAGTTAGAATACACATTTTTGGGGATATCTTTTGTTTCATGAGTAAACCAAGGAAAACGTTTGTTGTTTACCTGCAATTACATCACTTTCTTTGCCAGAGATAAATAAAATAATTAAAAAAAAGATTTGACATCAAATATATGAACATTTCTTTAAAACAAACTGAATATTTCATGGGATGTCCTAATTTTTTTCACATGACTGTATCAATGCTCAAAACAGCAATATACCACTTCCTTGATCCTTTTGCTTAGTTCTTCAAAATTTTCTGATGCTCACACAATATGGGTACAGGAAGAGTTGAGAGATCCAATTCACTCAAATGTCCCAAGAGAAGGCAGAGACCTGGGATATTAGAGACTGCTGCAATCCTTTATTCTCTCTCAAGGGGAACAGCCCTCTCTGTAAGGATACTTGGGAGAAAATGTGGAACTTCCTGTTACACACCACACATTGAGAGGGACCAATGTCGATATTCCTTACCTTTTGCTCAATGCATAGCAGCGACATTCCTAGATGCCAATACTAATGAATAAGAATTCTTCATTCATTAATTGAGAGCAGCAGGATTCTGTACTCACTTCACTTCTATCAATAACTGACTCTGCGGACAAGCAATTTCTCGAATGCCAATGTACCACTAATATCCAGTAGAACTCCTGGACACTCTGCAGTTTATACCTCTAATATCGACACAAAGAAAAGATATTCTGCACGTGCTTTATTACAAAGACCCCTGGGGGATACTGTCTGATTGGCCTCACCTCCAGGGATATCATATCTAGCACCTACACATATCTCATGTGAGTCAGTGACTAACATTATACACTTGCACTGGGTACCCTTCATCAAGCCACTTAACAAAAGCCAACCAATGCTTCTCATTGCACCTGAAACCAGTGCATATATGCAACCATCATGGAAAAAATTTAACAAAATGTATAACTGAAAAAAAAATCTGTGACTTTAGGAAAGACAGACAAAAAAGCTTAATTTAGAGAGGCCACTGAAACCTTAGAGGCTATTTTCAGATCCAGTGGTAGTGTTTATAAAAATATGGATATTTAGAGATACTTAATATATAGTAAATGTAATGTGCTGACCACCATTTAGTATACATATAAGTGATATTCAGCCACTATAAGGATAGGCTATGTGATTTACTTTAGACCTGCCTTTCAGTAAGCTTTCCAGCAAAATCATGTATTAAGAGATGATCATTCGGGGTGGTAGCTCCATTTAAAATACTCAGTAGAATATATCCTAATCATGTGCTGAACTCATGGAGCCAGCCTTAAGAGAAATATTTGTGCTACCAGTGTTTTCTAAAAAATAAGCCGACATTTTAATTATTTCCCATTTTGCACGAAACTGAACTATTTCAAAAAGGACCAAGCATATACTGTCCTATATAGGGAGATGAAATGTACATGTACAAAAAAATAGTGATCACTTACAGATCCATATTACAAAATATAGCCACAACATCTGCTCTTGAAAATTATTTACGATACATGTATGTATTTTGTATGTTAAATTTTAACCCATAGCAAAAGATAGTTTATATGTTAACACCAATTTTTTTATTTGTATATTTTATGATGTTGTACATCGCCTAGCAATTTAAATAGGCAATTCATTAAGAACAAATAAACTTGAACTTGATTTAAAGAGCAACATGGGATATTCAGGGAGCAGTGAGGGGCATGAGAGAGCGAGACACACACACAACCGGACTCAAAAACAAAGGCCATAACTCACCTGCCCAGCACAATTGACAAAATACTTGCAGTCAATCTGCCCCCTGTCAGTGTCTACCCCCGTCACATGACCTTTTTCCACCAGCACATGGTTGACACTTGTCTGCTCATGGATCTGAACACCTGCATGAAAATATCAAAGAATAAGACACTGATGAAAATTGTACTAAGTTATTTAAAATATAGCAAGAATCTACTTTGGAAATTATAGTGCCAGAGTCCAAGCGATACACAGAATAATCCTACCATGCAAAACTGCATCTTGCAGCATACATACACATATGGTTATGAAATGAGAGACAAGTCCTGACCTAAACAAACTCCTAAGCTAACTTAAGCAGAATCATAAGTTTGTTGGTATTCAAAGGTAAAGACAGATTAACCAAAGACATTTTATGAACCAAGGGAAGTTTATCTATTTAACTAATATCCAGAAACAACCAGTAAATGCAAGAAAAGAAAGAACATAAGAACATAAGAATTGCCGCTGCTGGGTCAGACAAGTGGTCCATCGTGCCCAGCAGTCTGCTCAGGCAGCGGCCCTTAGGTCAAAGACCAGTGCCCTAACTGCGAACGTTCTGGTTCAGCAGGAACTTGTCTAACTTTGGCTTGAATCCCTAGAGGGTGTTTTCCCCTATAATAGCCTCAGGAAGAAGCCTCTGGGTGAAGAAGAACTTCCTTACATTTGTACGGAATCTATCCCCTTTTAACTTTAGAGAGTGCCCTCTCGTTCTCTCTACCTCTACAGCATTTTTAAGAAACTAACGTTTGACTGACAAGAATTCACTTGTACAGCTGTGGATAAGTTTTACTGTATAAATATTTGTAAAGCACAAAGAAATGCTGAAGACACTTTGTTGAGAACTGAAAGTGCTTCCATCACGTTACTTTGCAAAATATTCCAATTAAAAAGTACTAGCCTGTTCTCTTTGATTCTGTTTGTTTTGTAGCTACCTGAAGGTCCCTTTAGAGCAATGGTCTCAAACTCGCGGCCCGCAGGCCACATGCGGCCCACTAGGTACTATTTTGAGGCCCTCAGTATGTTTATCATAATCACAAAAGTAAAATAAAACAGTTTCAAGATCATATGTCTCTTTAGCTATAAATTACAATATTATTATTAAGACTTAGCCAAAAGGAAAGATACATAAGCTATAAAGAGTTTTACCTCATGCAAAATTGTCATTTCTTTAATAAGACATTAACTATTTTTTCTGAGGCCCTCCAAGTACCTACAAATCCAAAATGTGACCACTGCTTTAGAGAGACCCCAAAACCTACATACACAACTAATAAATCAAAGACAATTCAGAGCAATACGTCAGAGAATAGTGAAATTTCTGGAATCCAGAGAATTACAGGATCTGAGGCAATACAGATTCACTAGAGTCAGGTCTTGTCAGACAAATCTGACCAATTTCTTTGACTGGGTGACCAGAGAATTGGATAGAGGAAGAGCGCTAGATGTGGTGTATTTAGATTTTAGAAAAGCCTTTGACAGTATTCCACATAGGCGTCTAATAAATAAACTGAATGTTCTCAGTATGGACCCCAAAGTGACGGACTGGATCAGGAACTGGCTGAAGATGACAGAGGGTAGTGGTCAATGGTGGTCGCTCTGAGGAAAGGGATGTTACCAGTGGTGCGCCTCAAGGTTCGATTCTTGGGCCTGTACTTTTTAACATTTTTGTAAGTGATATTGCTGAAGGGCTGTCTGGTAAAATTTGTCTCTTTGCGAATGATACCAAAATCTGCAATAGAGTAGACCTCCCTGATGGTGTACATAACATGAGGAAGGACTTAGTGAAGTTTGAGGAATGGTTTGAAATTTGACAACTAAGATTTAATGCTAAGAAATGCAAGGTCATGCAACAAATACCTAAGAGAATGGTACAGTATATTGCGTGAATAATTTTTGTGCAAGAAAGAGGAGCAGGGCTTGGGTGTAATATTATATGATGATCTTAAAGTGGCCAAATAGGTTGAAAAGGTGAAGGCAAAAGGTAGAAGGATGTTTGGGTGCATAGGGAGAGGAATGGCCAGTAGGAAAAAGAAGGTATTGATGCCCCTGTATAAGACTCTGGTGAGACCTCATTTAGAATATTATGTACAATTCTTGAGACTGCACCTTCAAAAAGATATAAACAGGATGGAGTCAGCCCAGAGGAAGGCTACTAAAATGGTCAGTGGTCTACGTCATAAGGCATACAGGGACAGACTTAGATCTCAATATGTATACTTTGGAGGAAAGGCGGGAGAGGGGAGATATGAAAAAGACGTTTAAAAACCTATATGGCATAAATATGCATAATACTAGTTTCTTTCAACTGAAAGGAAACTCGAGAGTAAGAGGGCATACAATGAAGAGGTGACAGGTTCAGGAGTAATCTAAGGAAATATCTTCTTACAGAAAGGGTGGTAGATGCCTGTAGAGGTGGTGGAGACAAAGACTGTCTGAAGTCAAGAAAGTGTGGGACAGGTGGGTATGTGGGATCTATTAGGGAGATGAGGAGATAGTGGATGTTGCAGATGAGCAGACTGGATGGGTCATTTGGCCTTTATCTGCCATCGCATTTCTATGTTTTTATAATGGAAAATAAGTACCTTGTAGATCATCTGGTCTGCCTGATTTACATCCTGTTACAATGGAACAGACCCCTTTGATCTCCAAGGCTATCTTCTTTGATATGGACAATGAGACCTGCTGACTCCTCCTTATCAGAGTACCGTAGTCCTCAGATCCATAGTCATAACCCCAAGAATGACCAAACTAACTCAGTCTCGTGTACTTGAAGGCATGGTTTTGAGTCTGTTCTATCCATTCACTTCTTTGTAACTTTGTGCTTATTCCCATCTTTCCTGAATCCTGTTCCTGGGTTTTTTTTTTGCCTCATTCACTTCCACTAGAAGGATGTTCCAAGTATAAAACAACCTTCCTGTTAAAAAACACAAAACCTTTTTTTGTTGTTTAAATTGCATTTTTTTTTTTGTCTAATCAGGGCTATGAAGTCAGTACACCAAACCTTTGGCACTGACTCTTTTTTTTCCTCCTCTCCAACTCCAACTCCTACAGATACTACCGTGTTTCCCCAAAAATAAGACAGTGTCTTATATTCATTCGGGACCAAAAAAAGGGACTAGGTCTTATTTTCGGGGTATGCACATGATCATCTCTCCCTCCCTCTCCTTCACCCCAATTCTTCCTCTTTCCTTTCTCTCCCCCACATGTGCAGCATTTTTCTTCCCCTCCCTCGTGCAGCCTTGCCCAGCTTCTACCCTTCCCTCTCTCCGATCCCTTATGCAGCAGAACTCTTGAGCCCCCGGCCCCACTGCGCAGCCAAACCCCTGCTGACCCTCCGTCCTTCCCTCCCCGCTGACCACGAGCGAGCCCTATCTTCAACCAAAGCAGTGTCAGGCCGGCAGCACACTAAACAGGCTGCTTGGCCTTGTCCATTGGGGATTTCACTCTGCCGCGTTACTGATGACGGGTTGAACAGTTGCCGGCGAATCCTGGGATTAGGGCTTATTTTTGGGGTAGGGCTTATATTAAGACCTACCCCAAAAATGATGCTAAGGCTTATTTTCGGGGAAACACGGTAGATTTAAAATTTTTATTCTGGATTTAAAGTACTGGTAAATATAACTTATTATTTATCAATACTTTAGTTCCAGGATATCTCTTTGCTCTGGATTTAACGTACTGGTAAATATAACCTTAGATCTAAAATGATCAATTTACCATATATTATAATTTTTTAAAAATTTTAAAGTGGTATTAGGAGTCTGAACAACTCCACCAAAAAATGGCTTCCAATTCCAACTCCAAAGGCTTGGCTCTAGTAGTATATTGCTGCTCAATTTGGTATACAGATAGGTCAGAACCTGCATCTACTGATGCAACTATTTACTAGAAAGAATATTACTGAGGTAAGTACCTAATGTTCCCTTTGGAACCATGTCTGGTTTAAAACTTAATGTTTCCAAGTCAGAGGTGCTACCTCTTAACATTTCTCTCTCAGTTTATGGATGGTTTCCTGTTTCAGGAAGCCCTTACAAGCAAACGGTACTTGGGAGAGTGTGGGGTAGTGGTTAAAGCTAGAGTCTCATAACCCTGAGGTTGTGGGTTTAAACCCACGCTGCTCCTTGTGACTCTGAGCAAGTCACTTAATCCCTCCATTTGCCCCAGGCACATTAGATAGATTGTGAGCCTGCCGGTACAGACAGGGAAAAATGCTTGAGTACCTGAATAAATTAATATAAAGCATTCTGAGCTCCCTTGGGAGAATGGTATAGAAAATTAAATAAATAAATAAATGTTCAAGCAGACAGTACATTTTTATATGCAGATAAATAATATTACCCGTCGTTTGAAATATACATAGAGAGGTTGTAGGTGTGGGAAACATTGCCCTCGTCTCTGTTGGGTTGCTTCTTTTTATATAATACATTATTGATCCCTAGATGGCTGTATATTCTCCAAACCCTCCCTATTCTTATATGTGGATGGGGTCTATTTGATCTTAAAGTATATAATTTAGCATGTGGGCTCTAGGTGGTTAGACGTATAATGGAACATCTCACTTCGTGCACCTAGAGATAGAGATCATTATATTACATCCCATTTCTGAATCTTATGTTTTGCACGCAAAGTCAATACAGTCTTCAGATTACTACACACACCATATTATTTGGCAATATATGCGGAGCAGTTGGAGCTGGGTATTGCTTCTTCTAAACCGCTTCTGCTCCCTTTGTTAGGAAATGAAAACTTTACACCTGACTTAAATTTTTTTCCTTTTTTTTTTTTTTTTACCTGGCTTAAATTCTATGCCTTTTTATAGATGGTACCAACAGGGGTTGAGGTGGGTGGGGGATATGCTTGATGGGGAAAGTAACATGCATACTATTGCTGAACTACAATCCTTGTTCGATCTTTCCTCTACCCTTTTTTTCATATGTTCAGATGTGTCATTATGTAACGCTATAAAGGGGACAGTTTTACATGCTGATGCACCACAAATTTTAGATCATTGATATACACTGACAAATTATCTTTAACACATTTTAGTAAAATTTTGTCAGACCTTGCTATTGAACATGCTCTAAGGAGCTTAGCAGGGGCCTAGAGTGATGATTATTACAATAGAGATGTTGAAAAATTATATAGTTACTATTCCCCGACTGTCTATACAGATGTTATTAAGGGAGTTAAAGTATCAATTTCTGTTGAGGACCCATATCCCACCTTGAAGAGCATTTAAGGCTCACAAGACAACAGACGGCTTGTGTCCTAAATGCAAGTCTGAAAGGGCTACCCTAGGTCATACGTCTTGGTACTGTAGGCTGATTAACACTTTTTGGAAAAAGGTTTGGAATTTTTGTGCACTATTATAGCCAGGGTTTGTAACCTTAACACCTCTTAATATACTTTTTCAGGGAAGTTCTGACTTTACACTGTTTCCTGAGAATCCGCAGTACTTTTTGATAAAGGCCTGGCTGTTAGGAAAAAAAAATTATGTTTTTGGAGGGTGGGACGTCCTCCAAGTTTCACTCACTGGAAACACTGTTTGATTTGGCTCTTATGGAGAGCAGAGATGCTGGTAATTCTAGTTGTAAAAGATGGACTCAGTTTCAAGCCACTTGGGAACCCTTCTGGTTGGCACATCCACACAAGGATCAGTCTTTTTCTCAACAAATAAATATGCATTTTGTTGTTAATTCTTGGATTCTTAGCTAGGATAAATATGTTTTGGCTAAGTTCAATGAATGAGAGGGAGGGAAAGAAGGGAGAAAACTGTAAAAGGTACCCAGTTCTTCACATTCTACTCGGGTATCTCTTTGCATAGCAAGTTTTTTTTCTTGAAACTTTTTATTTTATAATTACAGAGCCGGAAGAAGAAAAAATGGTGAGGAAACTATTCTCAATTGGTGTAAGGCTGAGAGGTCAAAAAGAATGACAAGACTTCTCAAAATATAAATCAAAATATAACTTTTAAATGTAAATACTAAGGAAATTTATATAGTCTTCACATACACTCAAAAGTTGTGTAATCCGGCCAAGAGCCAAAGCTCCTATAGTCAGACCCACTTTTCTTTATTGCCATTGAGAACAAAGATAATTTACAAAGAGCACTTTGCTTTCAGTTTAATTCTCTGCACAAAAGTCATACACAGTGATAGGACGGTGGGTCCGACTATAGGAGCTTCGGCTCTTGCCGGATTACACAACTTTTGAGTGTATGCGAAGACTATATAAATTTCATTAGTATTTACATTTAAAAGTTATATTTTGATTTATATTTTGAGAAGTCTTGGCTTCAATAATTACAGAGCCTGCATACTTACTTGCTGGTATCTTGATATACTTATGTGCCTTACGCTTTGTGTTTTCATTATCTTCAATAGTTGGCTCTTTTGAATTTTCTGCTTTATCGGTTCTTTGGTGTCCATGGGTCAATTTCCACGTGTGGTAACAGTACACTACACATGCTTTTGCTGGATATGAAGATCTATATTTACATTAGGCCCTGCTTTTTGGGCTAAGATGTTAAGTCCATTTGTATTGCTTTTCTTATAATTTATTGAATTATTATGTTATTTGTGGAATGAAGAGGTACTTTGGGTGTACAGTATGTTATACTTTAATTTGACAATAAGAAGAATTATTATAAAAAAGGGTTTAAGAGTAGCTTTACATTTTGGTAAAAGTACTTGGAAAGGGAGCTCATAGGGTAACTAAGGGCTCCTTTTACTAACCTGCGCTAGCGGTTTTAGCGCATGTAGTAGACGCCATTGAGCTGGCGTTAGTTTTTACGTGTAGCGCAGAGGGGCAGCGTGTGCTAAAAACGCTAGCGCACCTTAGTAAAAGGAGCCCCAAGTTTTAGAAAGCCAAGTCGCATATTGATGCTAGTTGAGCATGAGAGGGGGTAGAATGACAGATGTTACATGAATGCAGAATTCGAGACATGACCTGAGGGATAAGTGTGTTAAAAAGAGATGCAAGCAGACCAACCTGCATAGCCTTAAAGGCAATAATAATTTCACTCTGTAACTCAATGAATAGTGGAGATGTATGATCATCCGGTCACATATTATAGAGAATGAGAATTTCAATACTCTAAATGACTAGTAAGACAAGAGCATGAATTAATGTATGAATAGCATCTTTAGTCAAAAACTGGATAGATCTGATTTGGCAAAGTCAAAGAAATAGGTTTTAAAAACAGAAGCCTGGAACTGGTTTGGGTTTAAAACCATCAGGTTATATGAAAGCCATGCAGACACCTGAGATAAACATTAAAGGGCAAATTCTATAAGAAGCGCCCAAACGGTAGAAACATAGAAACATAGAAAATTGACGGCAGAAAAGGGCCTTAGCCCATCAAGTCTGCCCACACCAATGACCCACTCCCTAACGTTTATTCCCCTAGAGATCCCACGTGAATATCCCATTTTCTCTTAAAATCTGACACGTTGTTGGCTTTAATCACCTGCTGAGGTAGCTCGTTCCAATGATCGATTACCCTTTCGGTGAAGAAGTACTTCCTGGTATCACCGTAAAATTTCCCTCCCCTGACTTTCAGCGAGTGCCCTCTTGTAACCGAGGGCCCTGTAAGACAGAAGATAGCATCTTTGACCTCTATATGTCCCGTAATATACTTAAAGGTCTCAATCATGTCTCCCCTCTCTCTCCGTTCTTCCAGCGAGTACATCCGCAGTTTTTTTAGCCTTTCTTCGTACGTGAGTTCCCTGAGCCCCAAGATCATCCTGGTAGCCATTCGCTGAACCGACTCCATTCTCAACACATCTTTCCGGTAGTGCGGTCTCCAAAATTGAACACAATACTCCAGATGAGGTCTCACCATGGATCTGTACAACGGCATTATGACTTCAGGTTTTCTGCTGACAAAATCCCTACGGATGCAGCCCATCATTTGTCTTGCCTTGGACGAAGCCATCTCCACCTGATTGGCAGCCTTCATATCATCACTAATGATCACTCCTAAATCACGTTCTGCCTTGGTCCTGGACAAGGTTTCACCATTTAGTGTGTAAGTTCTGTGTGGATTTTTTTTACCTAGGTGCATCACTTTACATTTTTTAGCTGCCAAGTTGACGACCACTGTTCCAGCTGCCGTAGGTCCTGCGTCATAATGTCAGGCACACTGCTTTTACCTACTATGTTGCATAGTTTGGCGTCATCGGCAAACAGTGATACTTTTCCTCTAAGCCCTTGGGTAATATCTCCTATGAATAAGTTGAATAGAATCGGCCCTAAGACGGAGACCTGTGGTACTCCACTTGTCACTGCTGATGTTTTGGAGGGGGTGCCGTTTACCATCACCCTTTGAAGCCTACCGCTTAGCCAATCCCTAACCCATGTAGTGAGTGTATCCCCTAATCCCATAGATTTTAGTTTGTTTAACAGCCTGCGGTGTGGGACGCTGTCAAAAGCTTTGCTGAAGTCCAAATAAATCACGTATATCAGTAGGCACCGATATAGGAACTGTTCAGTGCGATTCAAGTAAAATTGGGTGCTGTTTAGTGAATCACGCTGAGTGGCACCTAGTTTGGAGGTGCTCATTAAATAGGCCAGCTCTAAGCACAACTAAAAGTTAGACACCCATGTGAGTGCTTAAGCACGCTTCAAGAGAAGTGATTCTGTAAGAAAGGCACCTAACACGTAGCCACTCCCACACCTAACATGCATAGCGCCTATTTTTTTGAAGACCACCTAAATTTTTAGAGGCGCCCTGTTACAAAATCGTGCTTTCTTGATAGGCGCCTATATTTCAATCAGTGCCAACTAAAAAGCTTAATTGAGCTTGTTATTCAATTTAGATAGGCGCCTATCTAGGTGGGTGCCTCCGAAAAAGGTGCCTAACTTTAGGTGCTGGTTACAGAATTTGGGCCTAAGTGACATAGATCTATTTAACAGAGAATTGAATATCATCTACAAATAAGAAAGGACTAAAGCCTAGAGATGGGACCAATGTAGTAAGAAGACTAAGAAACAAATTGAATAATACAGTAGCTAAAACAGATCCCTGAGAACTCCAATCATGAGGAGGTCTAAGTTCTTATCTGAAAAAAAAAAAAACTGTCGGACAAAAATAAGTTAAACTACTCCAAAACAATGCTTCCGATCCTGATGGTAAAGGGTTCAGCTAGAAGGATCTGATGGTTGATCAAATCAAAAGCTGAGGACAGATCAAGAGAAACTGCTAAGGAAAGAGTTCAGATGTTGCTTAACATCATCTATTAGCGATAGTAAGCAGGATTCTATACTATGATTTTCACAAAATCCAAATTGTCTAGGATGCAATAAGTTGGTTTTGCTGAGAAAAGACTGAAGTTGAGGAAGCAACAATTTTTGAGAAAATTGAAGTATTTGATATGGGGTTAGATGTATCAAGAGCCGGCTTTCTAGGTATCTTTGACAATTGCATTTTTCCAGCACCTAGACTCAACATAAGAAGTCAAAGGGTAAAGGAACAAAACACCAGAGGTAGGAAGGACACCAATCCCATGAGAGCAGGAAATCAGAAGTGAGATGAATAATGGACTTCCAAATCAAGCAGGAAACAACAGATGACCAGGATCGTAATTTATTGAATCTTACATATAACAGATCCAACACAGCACTGTGTTTCTGTGAAAATCTTGTCTGCCTCAGAGGTCAAAACATGCTGTGTCACCAATAAACCAGAAAATCAAAATAGAATTTCTAAAAGTTCTACAGCATATGGACACAATTTTCCATGAAGAACGGGACCAGTAATGCACATTGTTTCCATTACTGGTCCGGCTCTGCATGGAAAATTGTGTCTACATGCTATAGAACTTTTAGATATTCTCTTTTGATTTCCTGGTTTATTGATGACACAGCATGTTTTGACCCCTGAGGCAGGCCAATTTTTCACCGAGTCTGTTATATGCGATATTCAATAAATTACATTCCTGGTCATCTGTTGTTTCCTCCTTGATTTGGAAGTTCATTGTTCATCTCACTTCTGGAGGTGAGAGTTGTGGATTTGACACTATGTACAGGTACCTAGTCAGTCTTTAGAAAAGGCAGGGTTATGGGATCCAATATAGAAAATGCAAAGGATAATGTAGCAAAAATTTTAGCAAGAAAAAGGGAAGAAATGGAATGGAAGATAGTCTAAGAAACCAGAGGTGTGACAGTAGTATATGGTAAAAGAGATGAGGATACTCCAGTCAACCCTGACAAAAGTTCAGAAACAGAATCTAACAAAGAAGATGGTGACACATCAGTTGAAATAAAGGAAAAATCTGTTTTGTTACATACATCTTGAATCTTATTACAAAAGAAAGAAGCCAGTAGGAAAAAGAAAGTACTGATGCCCTGTATAAGACTCTGGTGAGACCTCATTTAGAATATTGTGTGCAATTCTGGAGACTGCACCTTCAAAAAAGATGGAGTCGGTCCAGAGGACGGCTACTAAAATGGTGCATGGTTTTCATCATAAGGTGTATGGGGACAGACTTAAAATATCTAAATATGTATACTTTGGAGAAAAGGCGGGAAAGGGGAGATATGATAGAGATGTTTAAATACCTGCATAGCATAAATGGGCATGAGTTGAGTCTCTTTCATTTGAAAGGAAGCTCTGGAATGAGAGGGCATGAGAGGTTGAGAGGTGATAGGCTAGGAGTAATCTAAGGAAATACTTTTTTTTTACAAAAAGAGTGGTTGATGCATGGAGTGGTCTCCCGGAGGAAGTGGTGGAGACAAGAGACTGTCTGAATTCAAGAAAGCCTGGGATAAGGACGTGGGATTGCTTAGAGAAAGGAAGAGATAATGGGTACTGCGGATGGGCAGACTGGATGGGCCATTTGGCCTTTATCTGCCATCATGCTTCTATGTTTCTTTTGCTCTTTTGTAAAGGGGGGAGGAAGAAATATGTATACAAAAACTGAACCATATAGAAGCGAGGCTCTGCATACAATGCAATACTACAGAAACAGTGGTGAATAAACTAAACTAAACCTTAGGTTTGTATACCGCATCTTCTCCACGATCGTAGAGCTCGGCACGGTTTACAGGACTAAGATAGAATGGAACTTCAAAGGATGATTGTGGATTAAGAGTAAAGGAGGAATAGAGAGTTTAGGTACCAGAGAGGGGGGAGGTGTTACATTTTTTAGAAAAGCCAAGTTTTCAGATGTTTTCGGAAGAGTTGGAGGGAGTTCGAATTTCGGAGAGGGAATGTAAGGTTGTTCCAGAGCCCGGTGATTCTAAAGGGGAGGGATGTCCCTAGTTTTCCAGCATGGGATATACCTTTTATAGACGTGAAAGATAGTTTTAATTTTGGGGAGGATCTGGTGGAATTGGGATTAGAGGAATTCCAAGATAGTGGAATAACGGGAGGAAGAATGCCATGAAGGATCTTGAAAATTAGGCAGGCACATTTGAAGTAGACCCTGGAGATTATTGGAAGCCAGTGAAGCTTGGATAGAAGTGGTGAGACATGATCAAATTTACTTTTTGTGAAAATAAGCTTAGCCGCAGCATTCTGAATCTGAGGAGGCTTTTCTTAGTTAGGCTTAAGTAGATAGAGTTGCAATAGTCTAATCTGGAAAGGATGATGGATTGTAAAAGGACGGCAAAGTGTTTTTGATGGAAACAGGATCTCACTTTCCTTAGCATATGAAGGCTAAAGAAGCATTTTTTTTTTACCAGGGAGTGGTGGTGGTCATTGAAGGATAGTGAGGAGTCCACGATGATGCCTAGAACTTTGCTTGAGAACTCAAGCTGTAGTGTGGGGCCGGAGGACAGTGTAATGGAGGTGGGTAAATGGTCTAATATTGGACCGAGCCAAAGTAGTTTTGTTTTGGACTCATTTAGTTTCATTTGAACAGTGAGGGCTCAGTTTTGGAGGTTCGATATACATGAGGATATGTTCTCGGAGAGGTTAGTGAGGTTCGAGTCGGTCTCGAGGAGGACAAGGATGTCATCAGCATAAGTGTAGAGTGTTTCAAGGGGGGATAGATGGAGGAGTTTCAGAGAGGACATATAGATATTGAAAAGAATAGGAGATAGAGGTGAACCTTGCGGGACTCCACATGTCGGTTTCCAGGGGGAGGATGAGGTGCCGTTCATGCTAAGGTATAAGAACGGGAACGTAAGAATTTTGGGAACCAGTCTAGTACTGTGGAGTTGATGCCTATCTTGGAGAGTTGGAAGACTAGAATATTGTGATGGACTACGTCAAAAGCAGCAGAAAGGTCAAATTGAAGAAGAACAGTGAACTTATTACGG
Source organism: Geotrypetes seraphini (assembly GCF_902459505.1). Taxonomy (NCBI): domain Eukaryota; kingdom Metazoa; phylum Chordata; class Amphibia; order Gymnophiona; family Dermophiidae; genus Geotrypetes; species Geotrypetes seraphini. The sequence continues at coordinate 171,034,549 of NC_047087.1, read as the reverse complement.
GAATGAAGTTGTTGAACCTTAGAGATGAGTGAGGCCAATAGGGATTCGGTGCTGAAATTGGGTCTGAATCCATATTGGTAAGGAAGGAGAATAGAGAATCTTTCTAAGTAGGACGAGAGTTGGGAAGATACGATAGACTCTAGCATCTTGGTTAGGAGAGGGATATTTGCTATTGGACGATAGCTGGATGGGGTGGAGGGGTCTAGATCAGATTTTTTCAGTAGATGGGGTCAGAGCAATGTGTCCCATTTCAGAAGAAAATAGGCCCGATAGAAGGGCAGAATTTATAAGTTTGGTGAGAGATGCGATGGCCTGTGTCGGAATTTTCTCAAAAAGGTAGGAGGGGAATGGGTCCAAGGAACAGGTACAAGTTTTTAGTTTGAGGCAGAGTTTAAGGACCTGCGATTCAGAGATGAGCTCAAAGGTAGTCCAAGATCTGTCAGCTGGGATGGGGTTGGAGATAGGTAGTGTAGGGATAGAATCAGTGGGCACCAGGGAGTTGTAGGAGACTGTAGGCGGGAAGGAGCATCTTAGAGAAGTAACCTTTTCGTAGAAGAATTTTGCTAGAACATCAGCTGACGGAGAAGAGGGGAGCGGAAGGCCCACCATTTTTAAGAGATACCTACCTCTTAAAAATGGTGGGCCTTCCGCTTCCCGGTGCCTAAGGCTGTGATTGGCCCAGACACCTAAGGGTCCTCCCATAGGAGGAATCTTCCCATGAGTGACGCTGTCCCAATTCGCACATTGGCATTCAGCTCAGCATCCTGCATACTGCCTGCCGGAGGGAGTAGGCATCCCTCCTGGTGGCCTTAGTGAAGGTGGGGGGTCATCAGGGGGCAGGAGTGGGCATCACTCTCACTGCCGGAGGTGGGTGTCAGGAAAGTTGTTTGACAGCGGCGGGGGGAGTGGGCAGCCCTCCTGCTGCTGGGGAGGGGTGTTGGAGGGGTTGACAGCAGTAGCAGGATGGAGTGGGAAGCCCTCCTGCTGATCTTTGATTTGGGTTCTCTTTTCTTTTTTTAATTTAGGGGGGTCTGAGCTGTCAAACCTTACTTTCCTGTCATTGCCTGAGCCAATCAGCATTTAAGCACTGATTGGAAAGTAAGGCTATGACAGCTCAGACCCTGCCAGAAAAATTTGTCCACAAATGTACTACAACGAGGTTAGGGAATCACAGCGATGATAGAAAATCGCCCAGAGTACTCATTTTAATATTAAAGACCTCACTGTATTACATTTGCATGGCAGAGTCAGAGATAGTTAGGAAGCTCTGTAAAGTACACGGTGAGCCATACTGATTATCAGCTGGTACAATACTGCCCCGCTAAACCCCGCTGCCCCGCTTGGAGTTTAGCGACCACATTAAAAGCAACATTAAGTTTTGAGAATCTTCCCCTGAATCTTTTGGCATGCCATGCTGATTAAATTGCTATGGCGGTATAGAAGAATAAAGTTATTATTATTATTACAGCTTTGAGGATGTCCCTTTGCCCTAATGAAACAAGTTATAACCAGAAAAGTCTGTTTACCAGATTAACTCACATCCTGGATATCTGCAGGAAATCACAAGGGTGGAGAGGTTAATGTGAACGGGAGTATTAAGCAATGTGGAAAAGAACAAGGAACTGAGATTCAGTAGGGCACAGTGCCCCTCAACTGCACTTAGACACAGAATGGGTAAACTGAACCAAATGTTCACTGTAATGTGATGCGCCAGTGATAACCTTTGTGTACCTTCTGCGGGTAGAACAAAAGACCAACAATCTGATTCTTATGCCTATATCCACCTTTCCTGCAAGGTAATGGGTTTTGCTGATATGAGTAATGGTGTGATTTATGGCACTGTGATCAATTCACATCAACTTAATCACAGCTCTTAATATTACTATATAAATACTTAAATATTTGTAAAGTGCTCAGACCATATGACCAATGACATATATAACTGATGACATGATGATTGACAACTGCTTGTGTAACTGTGATCTGAATCCAATAAAAAGCACGAGACTGGAAGGGATTCTTTGAGACAGACCTGAGGTTTCAGCTGCTTTAAGCTGACCTGTGTTCTGTTTTCCAAAAGCTTTCTTGATTATTATATTGATCCTTGTGTTGTGTGTGAAGTCTTTTTTCTCTTCCTTAGCAGTCCAGCACGGGAACTAAGGGCCTTAGGTTGTCTGTGATGCTGGTTCTCTGAGTGCACATACCATTCCCCTGGGTTTTTGCAGCCCAAATGCATGACCTTGCATTTCCTAGCATTAAATTTTAGCTGTCAAATTTCAAACCATTCTTCAAGCTTCGCTAGGTTCTTCCTCATGTTACTCACACTATTCTGGATGTCTACTCTATTGTAGCCCTTCAGCAATATCACTTACAAAAATGAACAGATCCAAGAACTGAACCTTGAGGCACACCATTGGTAACATCCCTTTCCTCAGAGCGATCTCCATTGACCATTCCCTTCTATCGCCTTCCACTCAATCAGTTCTTGACCCAGTCCATTACTCTGGCGCCAATACTGAGGACACTCAATTTATTTATCAGACGCCTGTGTGGAATACTGTCAAAGGCTTTGCTAAAATTTAAATACACCATATCTAGAACACTCCCTCTATCCATTTCATAATTTAATGAAAGAAGACAGTTATATAATCATGAAAAATGATTTTGCCGTTTGCAACAATTTTAACTTGAAGCTAGCAACCTGCTTACTGCATAACCAAATAAAGGGCACTCCAGATCTTAACTAAGTTTCACATTTCTTATGTTTGTCAGAGGTAGTTGAAGGTATACTATTTAAACTTTATTGCTAATTCACTTACCTACCATTACTACTACTATTACTATTATTTCTAAAACACTACTAGACGTACGCAGTGCTGTACAGAGTCACAAGAAAGACAGTCCCTGCTTGAAAGAGCTTACAATCTAAACAGACAAGACAGACAAACAGGATGGCATACTCACTGAGTTGGTGGACAATGGTGAGTAGGATTATGGAGTGAAGACTATAACAAAAAGGTGTGTTTTCAGTCTGCTTTTAAACAAGGTAAGGGAAGGGGCTTGGCGGAGAAACTCAGGTAACTTATTCCAGGCATAGGGGGCAGCTAGATGAAAGGAATGAAGTTTGGAACTGACAATGGAAGAGAAGGGTACAGCTAAGAGCATCTTATCTCAGGAATGGAGTTCTCTGGGAGGTGTATAAGGAGAGGGATGAGATATTGAGGGGCAGCAGAATGAACACACGTGTAGGTCAGCAATAGGAGCTTGAACTTTATGCAAAAGTAGATAGGGAGCCAGTGAAATGAGTTAAGGAGAGGGGCGACATGAGTGTAGCAAGGTTGGTAGAATATGAGTCGTGCAGCAGAGTTTTGCAAAGATTGCAGGGGGAGAGGTGGCACTGCAAACCAGTTAGAAGTAGATTGCAGCAATCTAAGTGTGAGATTACGAGAGTGTGGACAAGGGTCTGGGTATTGTGCTCAGAGAGGAAGGAACAAATTTTGGTGATGTTGTAGAGATAGAAGCAACAGACCTTAGAAGTCTGCTGGATGTGCGTAGAAAATGAGAGGTCGGAATTGAAGACAACTCCAAGGTTGCGAGCAGAGGAGACTGGAACGATGACAGCATTATTTACCAAAATGGAAAATGGAGGAGAAAAGGGTTGAGAAAAGAGAAGCAGCGGGGTAGCAGCAGAAGAGGACCCACTAACACATACACTAAATACAGTTACTTTAATCTGTGATATTTTATAAAGACTTCTTTGAATATAATGTATATGCTTATATACCTCTTTAAGATTACCCCTCCAAGTAAGCTCATATTTGTGGATGATCCAGTGCAAGCATATTTGGGGCAGAATGTGGGCACAGTCATGAAGTATATTTTAGTTATTTTGGCTGCTTTTTTGCTGGTATTTTATAAAACTACATATGTACCTCCTTGGCCTTTTGACCTAGGTGACCTGTTAATTACCCTCTTTGTGCAAGTATACTGAAAACAGGAAAGAGTGTATGGGAGGCTATGTGAGATGCAAGCAACATTCAAGGTTTTCCAGTTACTAAAGGCTTCATTTTACAGCAGGACATCTATGCGAGAAGTCCAAAAAGTTACCTATTTGAACTTATGAGCCTTTATAAAAATAGACTCATATTTCCTGCTCTGACAGTGCACAGCTGCATAGACACAAATTTATACTTGTGAATGTGTATTGTAAAAAATATGACTAAAGATCACAAAATGAGCCTCCTCTCTATGGCCAGCAATAAAAATAATTAAATTACATAACAAACACTGATCAGCTGAACTGAATATTGACCTGTGTTCTTTCAGAGATTGTGTCATACCGTTATGAGAAGCAGCATTTGCTAGTGCGAGGCTTACATCGGCAGATGACACAATTGCATCTTCAGGGACATGCATAGCCCCCACCAGATCATGGATATTGATCAGAGAATGCAGCTCAGCCACTTGTTTTGGTGTGATGATTTCGCAAGGTATTCCCATTATTCTACAAGACAGAAAAAAAACTTAGTATGTAGAGTACTTCTAAATGTACTTGCACTTTGAGCATCTAGCAAAGCACTCTCAATCTGAGAATATCACACTGGAATGAATTCCTCTAATATCAAAAGGAATTCTGTTGCTCTAAAGGTGGTGAAGCGCCATAAAAAAGTAAAATCTGACATTTGATTTCTTTTACTTGCCATCATCCTCCCATGTCCTAATCCAAATGTAATCTGGCATAGCAGTTTAATATTGAACTGTCCTGAAAAGTTCTACATGGCCTTTAATAAATGACAGTGTTTCATAATGTACAGTTCTGGTCACCACATCTCAAAAAAGATGACTATGCAGATTGCATGGACCAGGTGGGTCTTTAACTGCCATCGTTTACTATGCTATTTATTACATTACTAGTATTTAAGCCCGTTACATTAACGGATGCTAGAGTAGATGTCTGTGTCTATTTTTTTTTCTTTTTCTCTCTCTCCTTGGATGCTGCCTGTCTGTCTGTCATTTTATCTGTCTGTGCCCTCAGTGCCTCCTGCCTATGTCCTTAGAAACCATTCCTATGTCCTTAGTGCCCCTAGTGCCTCCTTCCCATGTCCTTAGTACCCCTTCCTACATCCTTAGTGCCCACAGTACCTCCTTCCTGTGTCCATAATGCCCCCAGTGCCTTCTTCCCATGTCCTTAGTGCCCCCAGTGCCTCCGTACTGTGTCTTTAGTGCCCCCAGTGCCTCCGTACTGTGTCCTTAGTGCCCCCAGTGCCCCTTTCTATGTCCTTAGTGCCCCAGTGCCTCCTTCCTATGTCCCCATCACTATCTTCCAGACTTTGTCCCACCCCCACTCCCCCCGATGCCAGCCAGCCTGCCTGCCTCCCATCCCCCTGAACAGCATGTTTCCATTTAACCCGATGCCAGCCTGCCTGCCTACCTCCCATCCACCCTGAGAAGCATGTTTCCATTTAACCCCCCCCCATGCCAGCATGCCTGCCTGCCTCCCATGCCCCTGAGCAGCATGTTTCCATTTAAAGCCCCCCTCCCCCTGGCGTTGACCCTACCCAGCACACCCAAAACCCCCGTTGACCCTCCCAGCCGACCCTCTCAACGCTAGACAGCTGACAAACCTCCCAGCTCCAGCAGCATCCGAGGCACAGTAAACACGCTGCTTCGCATCCTTCTACTGCCCTAATTTCCTCTGCCGCGTCTCTGATGATGTCATCAGGGGCGCAGCAGAGGAAATCAGGCCAGTAGAAGGCCACGAAGCAGCGCTTGTTTACTGTGCCTCAGATGCTGCTGGAACCGGGAGGTTTGTGTTCCTCTCGCGGTGGGAGGTTTGGCTGGGAGGGTCAATGGGGGTTTCGGATGTGCCAGGTAGGGTTGGCGTTGGGGGGGGGGGAGGGAGTCGTGGTGTGTTACCTGCCGCGAGTCATTAGAATAGAACCCTAAGCGCGCATGCGTACTCTTACCTGTCACAGACATACAGATCAGGGATCAGGGAACACGCAGGTGGGAGTGAACATGCGCGTTTAGGGTTTAACTATCTTAGATAATATAAAAGAATTAGATAGGAGCAGAAAAGGGAGATATTTGACTATAGGGAGACAGAGAAGGCGAGATGCTGGACTATGGGGGACAAGAAAGGGGAGATGCTGGATAATGACGGGGGGGGGGGTGTTTAAGGATGAGGTGACACAATAACATAGTAAATGACAGCAGATAAAGACCTGAATGATCCATTCAGCCTGTCCTATACTTACACGCATTATAAAATCATGATTAAATTGTCATTTTTCTTTGTTATTTCTGGGCCATAGATCATAGAAGTCCGCATATGCTGAACTACAGGAGAAGGAGTAGGGCATTGAGTCACTCTGAAAGTGTGCACAACTAAAGAATGTCAGATACACTTAGGCCAGAACTACTGAACCTCTAGCCTTTCTTCATAGGGAAGCACGGAAATTCAAACCATTCTTCAGATATGTTAAAGGGAAACAGCCAGCTAGGGAGGAGGTAGGACCGCTGGATGACAGAGATAGAAAGGGAGTGGTGAAGGAGGAGAGAGAAGTGGCGGAAAGACTAAACATATTCTTTTCGTCAGTATTTACAAAAGAGGACACAACCAACATACCGTAACCTTAACAAATTTTCAAAGGAGACCAAGCAGAAAAATTAAACATCATTGGAAGTAAGCCTTGAAGACGTACACAGGCAGATAGAAAAATTAAAAACCGACAAATCGCCGGGCCCGGACGGAATCCACCCTAGGGTTCTGAAGGAACTAAAAGAGGAAATAGCGGAACTACTACAACAAGTTTGTAATCTATCCCTGAAAACAGGAATGATCCCAGAGGATTGGAAGACAGCCAATGTTATGCCCATCTTTAAAAAGGGATCAAGAGGAGACCCAGGGAACTACAGACCGGTAAGTCTGACCTCGGTCCTGGGGAAAATGGCGGAAGCACTGATAAAAGATAGCATTGAAGAGCATCTAGAAAGGAATAATCTTATTACAACAAGCAAACATGGCTTCTGCAAGGGAAGATCATGCCTAACGAACTTATTGCACTTCTTTGAAGGAATTAATAAACGGATGGACAAAGGGAACCCCATAGACATCGTATACTTAGATTTCCAAAAAGCCTTTGACAAGGTACCCCATGAATGCCTCCTTCGGAAACTGAAGAACCATGGGGTGGAAGGAGACATACACAGATGGATCAGAAATTGGTTGGTGGATAGGAAGCAGAAGGTAGGAGTGAAGGGCCACTACTAGGACTGGAGGAAGGTCACGCATGGTGTCCTGCAGGGGTTGGTGCTCAATATATTTATAAATGACCTAGAAACAGGGATGAAGTGTGATGTAATAAAATTCACAGATGACACCAAACTATATAGTGGGGCTGGGTCTAAAGAGGACTGCGAGGACTTACAAAGGGACCTGAACAGACTAGGGGAGTGGGCGACGAGATGGCAGATGAAGTTCAGAAATGTAAAGTCTTGCATGTAGGAAACAGAAACACAAGATACAGCTATACGATGGGAGGGCTGTTACTGAGTGAGAGTACCCAAGAAAGGGACTTGGGGGTAATGGTGGACCAGACAATGAAGCCGTCGGCACAGTGCGTAGCGGCCGCTAAGAAAGAGAATAGAATGCTAGGTATAATTAAGAAAGGTATTACAACCAGAACGAAAGAAGTTATCCTGCCGCTGTATCGGGCGATGGTGTGTCTGCATCTGGAGTACTGCATCCAATATTGGTCACTGTACCTTAAGAAGGATATGGCGATACTTGAGAGGGTTCAGAAGAGAGCGACACGATTGATAAAAGGTATGGAAAACCTTTCATACGCTGAAAGATTGGAGAAACTGGGGCTCTTTTCCCTGGAGAAATGGAGACTTAGAGGGGGGTATGATAGAGACTTACAAGATCATGAAGGGCATAGAAAAAATGGAGAGGGACAGATTCTTCCAACTTTCGAAAACTACAAGAACGAGAGGGCATTCGGAGAAATTGAAAGGGGGCAGATTCAGAACAAATGCTAGGAAGTTCTTCTTCACCCAACGGGTGGTGGACACCTGGAATATGCTTCCAGAGGGCGTGATAGGACAGAGTACGGTATTGGGGTTCAAGAAGGGATTGGACAATTTTCTGAAGGAAAAGGGGATCGAAGGGTATGGATAGAGGATTACTACACAGGTCCTGGACCTGTTGGGCCGCCATGTGAGCGGACTGCTGGTCTGACCCAGCGGAGGCACTGAAAAAAGAAAGGAAAAAAGAAAAGTCATTACATCTCATTTCTCATTTTGATTGCCCTTTACTGTATCTTTTCTAATTCTGCTGTACAGCAGTATAGCAACATAATAAATATAGCAAATCTTTTCTGTTTTAGGAGTTATATATTAATCTGATTGTAACTTGTCTCAAGTTAATTTGGTGAGGTGTATCATCTACTTCATAACATTTAAGTAGAGTCTAAGAAATTTGAGATCCTCAAGGACATTATGTAGTTGAACTAAGACTAATTGTTCAACCACTAATTCTACTGGAGAAAGTGCGGTTGTTACAAAAACCTAATAGATTTAAAGATATTATCTTGAGTACTAAGTAAAGCACTGCCCATTTCATTATTGAGGGCAGGCATCCCTCAGCTAATAATGCATTGATTATATTAAACAAAACATTAAGCATTTAGAACAGACATGGGCAACTCCGGTCCTCGAGGGCCAGAATCCAATTGGGTTTTCAGGTTTTCCCCAATGAATATGCATGAGATCTATTTGCATGCACTGCTTTCAATGCATATTCATTGGGGAAATCTTGAATACCCGATTGGATTCCGGCCTTCGAGGACCGGAGTTGCCCATGTCTGCTTTAGAATTTTAATATTGGTAAGACAAGGATCAAGTGGACGACAAAGGCTTGCAATAGTTGATTAACTTAATTAATTGTTTATCTACCAAGTGAAAATTATCCCAAATTAAGCGTCAGGTCAGTCTATGAAAGCTTATTTATCAATTCACTCAAAAGTTTAGTGATCAGTCTAATTTTAAATATGAAGAAATTAGTCAAAGCTTCACTATTGATTCTAGGTTCTGAGGTGTTATAGACTTTTGGTTGTAAAATTATCCTTTGCCATGCCAAAGCATTCTTGGTATCAATTTAACATGTCTGGATCTTTTGTGCAAAAATTGCTTTGTTAGTCTATTTTATGTTTTTATAGGGAAGCTGTTGATTTGGCTGATATACAGTTTTATCAAATGAAAGCTTAAATTTCATTCATTTATTTATTTTGCTCTTCTGTGAAGCCCTGCTGAATCCCAAGGGATGTACACTTTGTGTGTCAAGGAGATTCTTACCTTAGAGCCAATGGCACCTTTGTGTATCAGAAAAAGTTTCATACCACAAAATAGACAGCCCCTGCTGCAGAGCTTATACTCTCTTACATGTTTTATGTACAGCACTGTGTACATTTAATACAGAAGTAGGCAATTTCAGGCCTCAAGAACCCCAGGCAAGTCAGGTTTTCAGATTATCCACAATGAATATGCACGAGATAGATTTGCATACCAAGGACATCCTGAAAACCTGACTTGACTGGTGTTTCAAGGTCCAGAATTGACTATCCCTAATCTAGCAGTGTTACAGAAATAACAGCTGTAGCAGTAAAATCCAACCAGGTCAATGATGGTGGCAAAATTCAAATTCCCTAAATCATTATGGAAGCAAGATAGCAGATGCTTAGGCCTTTGACATTAGTTTGCCTAATTTCTTTTTGGAATCCCCTAGGCTTTATTGTTTTCCCTATTATCTATTTCTAACTGCTAGCTAGTCTGATGGATAGGTTATTCATTATCAGGGAACATGTGTTCGCCGAGAGGACTGATGGGGGAAGGCAAGTTGCCATTTCCAATGAAGGAAACTTTGCTTAGCCCTGAGTAGCATTTTTCTCTGGAAGATCCTTTGAGAAATGCAGAGGAAAACCAGCCAGGTGCAGTTTGGTGATGCCAGTAATGACTGAACTGCAACAGTCAGCTTGGCACTTCCTGTCTCCATTTAGGAAGCAGGAAATCGCTGGGGTACACAGAGATCAATACTGGAGATTACCCTGGGTGTAAGAAAGATGGAAGCAGTTGTAAGCTGCTGTGGAAGCCAGAACCCTATGCACGTTCTTAAGCATGACTCTTTGCGAAGCCACCATTAGGTTAGATGACTCTATGGCTGTTCAATCACAAGCTATTTCAATGCAAATTTCTCACAAGTACATTTAAAGGCCCTTTACAGTTATAGAATGCTGAGACTGGATCCATGTTTGGATGTACTTGGTTCTGGAGGTATTTCACAAAGCCTCTGCCAAGGATGAAATACATTTAATGACATGTAAGAGTGCATGTAGTTTTAACTAACTAGGGCAGTTTTACAAATTTTATGTGTTGAAACCATGAGCAGTTGAGACAGCATTTCCACATGGAGGTGGGATTTTGCTATTTCCATATGTAAGTGGTGCCACTTCCACATGTAGCCTATCCATTTTACAAACCTAGACATAAAAATGTCATCAATTAAATACTGAGGCCACAATTTTTATTGTATTTTTTTATTTTAGAGATTGAAACAAAGGCAGATAAGGAAAATTACTAATTTAATCCCTTGTGTAAAACCCTAGTCAAAAAAAGCATTTTAAAAAATCCATGCATGACTGAAATGGTAAAAAAACAAATCCAACATTTTCTCCATAAATGTATATTCCCATTTTAAAATGGGAAATGTATATATAGATATTTTGCTCTCCCAAAGCCACACCAAAAACAAGTTCCTACTTTGTCCACTTGAAATCTGTGTAGGTGTAGATCTCCATCTGTAAATAGCAGCTTTATGAAATTGCCTACAAGTGGATGCAATATATACATATAAATGCCTCTATTTATATGTTCAGCTGTTCCTAAAATGACCTGCTTATTGTGGTAATCCCGAAAACCCTGACTGGCTACATGTTCTTCCAGGAGAGGGATGAAAAGCGCTAGGCTAATATTTAGAATCAGGATATAAAATTAGGGACTTTGAATGATGTGATTATAAATGGATCATTGCTTAGTTTTTCTCAATTGCAACATAAATTTGGTTTAAATAATTCACAAAGTTTTAAATGGTTGCAGTTGAAGCAGGCCATCCAGGAAGGGTTCCCTGAATGGACAGTTCTTAATTCTCAGTATAGTTTTGAATTCCTGTGCTTTCAGGCGGATTTCTTGGGTCACCAAGCCGCACAGTGGTATAAATTGATATATGGATATTTGAATTAAAAACAAAGAACTGGTCTTAGGGACATTTGGAGCATTGAGCTTGGGCATCAAATTTCTGCCTCTCAATGGCCATTTTTTTGGTCTTGGAGAATAAAAACTACAAGGGCAGCATCTATGAGACAGACTTGGGTTTTTTTGTTGCATAGAGCTTTATGGACCCCAGTTCGTTTACAGAAGTTAGATAGTTCAAGATCCAATAGATGCTGGCATTGTGATTTAGAAGTTGGAACATTAGATCATTTGATATTTTTTTGTCCCTGTATAAATGCCTTTTGGAAGTTAATTTGGCCCCAAATTAATTCATTGTTAGAAAATCATGTTGCCCTTTCATATGATACTATATTATTTGGTACTTCAATGAGATTTAAAAGCCAAATTTCAGCGAATAATAATAAACTTTTATTAATATTAACATGGGTTGCCATTCAGCAGATTACAGGGAATTGGAAAGATTATACTAAATTGAATTATACTTTTTGGTGGAATTCAGTGTGTCATATTTATAAAATGGAAAGGGTATTTGCTCTACAACAAGGCAATTATAATAAGTTTAAAAAGATTTGGGGGCCATTGACAATTTATTCTGATGATCAGACATCTTAAACACCTAAATATTGGACAAGATAAGGGGGGGTGGGATTATGAAGGATAATAATTGATAATTGTTATTTATTGGTATATGGGTGGGAGGGGTGGGCTTCTTATATAATTATCTATTTAGAATATTACAAATAAGAATGTCAAGTGATTAATTAAGATATTTATGAATGATTGTTGTACACTTGTTGTAATTTTTGAAAATGAATAAAGATTTTAAAAAAAAAAAAAATTAGGGAAAATGTTTCTGAGCAGTTGTGAATGAAAGCTCAGGCACCATAGCTCAATAGAGGTCAGTTCTGATTGAGCTAGAAGCACAAAAAGGCAGGCGGAAACTGCTAAGTCACAAGGAAAATAAAATCCACACATACTTCAGCCTGGAGACGATGCGCTTGAGGGAAATAAGCCGGTCTTGTGTCTGAGCCAGGAAAATGGAGCCAGTCTGAGTGTAACCTGTAACAAAAAAACCACCATTAATGCTATTCAAAATTACCTAAGGCAGAACTCATTTGTTTTATTTATTTAATTTTCTATACCATTCTCCCAGGGGAGCTCAGAGGTTTACATGAATTTATCACATCACATGGCATTTCATACTAACTTGCAGATCAAACACAATATTTGAAACAAAGTACATGGAATAGTGCAAAATTTACCAGCAATGTGCTCTAGGGCCAATCTGATGGCTTAGTGACAGTATTGCACAAAGTCCTTGTTCCATCCCCAAGTTAGGAATTCTACTTCCTGAGTTGGTTAAGGCTGGGGATATTAAGTCCACTATTACAGCTCTTAAGACAGCCTTCAAAAACTGAAATTGATCCTCAGCAATATTACTTCCAAAATTGTAAAAATGAAGGGTGGAACAGTGCCATAAACAGATAGCAAACACTGACAACTGATCAAGCTGTAGCCTAGGTGCAACCAATTGCTGAACCACCAACAAAACATCCACAATGAGAAGACTTGGAAGCAGATTTAGACTAATTCAAGAACCAGGAAACTTCTTCTGTGGTTGAAGTGGATACATATATATATAAAACTCTGACAAGAAATTCTGCTCATCTTTGACTACCTACAGGCCAAAGCTGACACATGCTGCCTGCTCTCTGCTTGAAATTCCTGTCACCTTAGAACTCCCTATATGGTAACTAAGCCCCTCCCAGAGCATCCCAGGATGTACTAGGCAAAGGGTGGACCTAGGAGAGGCAGGAGGAGAAGGCCTTCCTCCTGCCTCTAACTAAAGGTATGAAATAACTCGAATATAAACCAAGGTTAGAAATTTGGGAATGTGAGTGTTGTCATCCCCACCAGAACACCTGGCCTCAGTCACACATGCAGAAAACAAAAAATAAAAACAATTTTCAAATACAAACCCACAAACTAAAAGTACTATTGTACACAAATAAAACCCTAATATGCCGGACTCTATACATAGTACACCACAAGAGAAACAGAAAGACATGCATACCCCTGACATACCACATGCATACTCCAACCATACTGGCTTGAGAGTAGGCAAACAGCACTGAACCTGGTGTGATTTATTGGATGCTGTCTGTTGGAATGGTTGGGGGGGGGGTGTAGGGATCTGGATGTGTCATTTTTCAAAAAAAGGTTATTGCAGCCATGGTTAGTTCTCCAGGGTGACTTCATTGTGCTCTCTGTAAGGCCTTTCTCCTGAGAGGCTCTGTTTAGTTTAACAACGGATTGTTGATGCACTTGTTTTCCTGTGGGCGTAGTTTATGTTGATCACTTTCATCTGCTGATTCACTGTTGTATTTCTTGTTCCCCTTCCTGGATTGTTTGTACTGTTGTTGGATCCCCTTGCAAAATGATTCATATTTTTTCATTTCTGTATTGGCTGCTTTCTCAATAAAAATTATTAAAAAAAAGAAAGAAATTCATTTCTTCCCGAACAGTCCAAAATATAAAAACAACAGATGTAAATTTTCAAAGTTGACATATTTCAATCACTTAATTGAAAATTAAAAACCATTTTCCTAACTTTGATTTTTATTTTTCTGGTCATCTTGTTCCATCTGTGCTCTTAACTCTGTTTCCAAGGCCTCCTTATGCATTTGCAGGTTTTTTTTTCCTCTCCTTCACTTTTTGCACTACATCCTTCTTTGGTACTGATTTTCATATTCAGTTTTCTTCCATTTTTCTGCCTTCATCTCAAATCTATCTTTCCAACTCTTTCTTTTCCCTCCATCCACGTGCCCCCATCGCTTCCCCTTCCCTCCATCCATGTGCCCCATCTCTTCCCCTTCTTGCCATCCATGTGCCACTATCTCCTTCCTGTTGCCTGTGGCCTCCTCTACACCGTTCCTTTGCTATGGTCCATCCAAGCGGAAACAGAAAGTTGCTTCAGAGGGGGGTGGACTACGGCAAAAGAAAAGTACAGAGGAGACCACCGTCTTAGGTACTCCTATCCTTCACTATCCGTTCCTCCCTGCCCCAGACTGACATCGCACTTACAGTTCCGATGCTCTGGAAGCTGACACCGATGCTCTGAGCCAGGCTGGTGAAGGGCCTTAAGTGCCTGTTCATGCTCAAGGCTTGCTGGACTCCCTTTAAGAATCCCAGAAAGGGCGGCACAGAGCAAGAGTCGACTTCTGAAGCATCGGGACTAAATGCAAAGTCGGTCTGGGGCAGGGGGAGCGGGCAGTGGAGGATAGGAGTGCCGGTCATTGGGGTGGGCGGGTGGGGGAGATAGCAATGATCATCAGTAGGGATAACAGTGCAGGTCATCGGGAGGGGGGAGAGATAGTTTTTCAAGTTTCCAAGTATTAAAATTTGATATAATTGCCTATCAATAAATTTCTAGGCGAAGTTCAAGTATATAAAATACAGGTTAAAACAGTACGAGAATATAAAATACAAAACAACAAGTACATAAGACATAAATTTCCAATGTGGGAAAACAAACGGGAACATGGAGAGAAGAATGGGAAGAAATACAATAGTTATAGGATAGAAAAACATATAAAAGATTAACACAGCTAGGAGCAGGGATAAAAAAGAAAAAATGATCTCATAAAGGTTAGCAGTGCCGATCATGGGAAAGGGGTGGAGGATAGCAGTGCCAGGCATCTGGCATTGTTGGTCATCGGGTGGGGAGGGGAGGAAAAAAGAGCACCATCATCCAAAGAGGCTTGAATATAAACCGAGAACCCCATTTTTGGGCCATTTTTACGGCCCCAAAATCTCAGTTTATATTCAAGTATATATGGTATATATATATATATATATATATATATTATACACAGCTAAGCTTTCAAACAGGCAGAGCTTTCCCCAGACTAAGATCTCTTTATAAAATATATTTCTCTATTTCAGAGTAATATATTTTATTTGTGAAGAATTAGTCTTATAATCAATTGTAATAAAAACACTAACCTCACTTTTTAAGAAACAGTATTAGGGTTTTTATCACTGGCCATTGCAGTGAAAGCTCCAATGCTCATAGAATTCCTATGAGCGCCAGAACTTTTACTGCTGGGGCCGGTGATAAACACTAGTTAATGTGGCTTTATAAATGGAGGGGGTGGGGAGGGTAAAATTGAAAATAGGTCGCAAATAAACAAAACAAACAAAATGATCAAAAATCATATTTCAAAGATAAGCATGAAGTGACAAAAAGATTTATCCCAAATAGCAGCATTTAAAAAATAAGGTGCCGGATTAGAAGAGTCCACACAAACAGGGATGTACATACAAGAATGCCGCCCAATACCTTCATTATAAAAATACACTTGATGTAAGATTAAAAAATGAATAAAGAATTGGGGAAAAAAAAAATACATCAAGCTGAAGTTCTCTGTTAAGACCCTTAGGGCACACAGTATCAAAATCAAAAATGAACTTCTCTTCTACCCTAGTAAATAAACTATCAACATCCCCTCCTCCCAGTGGAATTACTCGTTTCCTTAATACAAAAAGTTTGTATTCTTCAAATGTATGGTTTCTTTGAATAGAATGCTCCACGCAAAGGTTCTCTAAATACTTTCTGCTAAATAGCACTACAGTGTTCAACAAATATGTTCTTCAATACATGCTCTGTTTTTCCAATGTATATGAGCCCACAAGGGCCGCAGCTAGCATAAATACGTTTTTTTAGCCTTACAGTTGGTAAAATGTCTTAGTGTAAATTGTTTACTTATCAACAGATGTGACAGATTTAGTTGTGGAATTAATAACAGAACAAACAGTCTATGCAAGGATAGTAGCCTTTAATTATTGGTTCTTTCATTTAAAAAAGTCTTGGAACCACTGAAGGGACTAAGAGATCTTTTAAATTCTTACTCCTTTTAAATGCTATTTTTAGCTGCTTGTTTGAAAAGGCTTCAGTATTACTCTTAATATGCTAGTGCTTTCCTAAAATGTACACAATATCTTTAGCTATGTAATTAAATTCAAGAGCACAATTTTATCTACCCTACAGCCAATTTTTAAGGATCAAGCATTTTAAGTTTGGAACAAATAATGTTTGCAAGAGATGGAATGAGTAGCATTGGCAGCATTTATTCAAGTTTTTAAAGCAGTTTTCTCCGTATTTGATATCCTCTTAGTGGCAATTTTACGTGGAATGACCCCCCACCCACACACCTTTTATTTTATATTTTCATTATTTTGTGTTTAAAATATTTCTTATTAACTTTTCAACCAACTGAAATATCATACAAAGCAAAGTCTACATCTCTCAACCACAATAATAATTGTTCCCCCCCCTACCCACCCATCCATACCTCTAAAACAGAATTACCAATCACGCAAAACATAAAACAATAACAGAGAAAAGTACATTAAGCATTCAACATTCTACTGTGAACATGGTGTGAGATCCATCCAAAAAGGCTCCCAAATACAGCAAAAGCAATGACCCTGGTGTGAGTTAATGTCCATAAAACTGCGATGCTCTAAAGAGGCTTGCACAATCATAATGAAGCACCAATGAACAAAAGATGGAGAGTCCGGGGTCAAGCAAGCATTTAAATTAGTCTTCTTACCCAAAAGAACTAAACGGGCCACAAAAGCTGTTATACCCTTTGGCTTAGAAGAGATAATATTATAATGTCCAAAGAGAACTTGCAGAGTTGGAATCTGACGAGATTTTCATATGGATGATATGAACTGTCCCGAAGTAGTCCAAAACTAAAGGACCGTAGGGTAAGACCAAAATTGATGGCCCAAAGATGCATAAGAGTGCAAACATTTGAGACAGCTGTGAGACTGATTAATCATCATCCGATAAGATCGTGTAGGTGAAATATAAAGACGAAGAAAAAATTCATGCTGGAGTTCCCAATGTGTAACACTGGATGTCAGTTTAAGAGCCATCTTCAAATCTCTTTGCAGTTGTTGCGTAGATAATTGGCTCTGGAGATCATCAGACCAAAGTCTAGCCAAAACATCAAAATTAGCCCCTAGTTGACATTCCTGCAAACCACATGGTGAAAATGAAATGGTATATGATGTTGTGCCAAGAGACTACGCAAATACAAAATAATTGGTAAATTATTTTCTATGTTAGACCCCCACCGGGATAAGCAGTTGCACTATAGGCTCAATCAATTAATGTGCTCAAAAATTAAATAAGGAAATAAGAGAGTTCAGTAAGGGCTCAATTATCCCCACGAGTAACCAAAAGCCCCGGGCAGATATTCATGAGTGACTAGCACTTAGACAACAGTCTAAATAAAACCTTGATTAATAAATATAAAGTGCAAACGTGCATCCGGTGTGGGAAACAAAGAAAACTATAAGGGTGTTTCAAAAAACCCAAAAAAAACAATACAAGAAGAGAAACTGAGCCTCCACGCTCAGTGAGGGCCTCCTCATGCTCTCCTGATGATTAATATAAGTCTCTGCCTTGGCATTGTTCGAAAAGATGTGGACAGCTTGATGACAGAGGCGATTCTTGAAGCGTAGAAGAAGCAGCCAAATCGCCTGAAGCTCCAAGCGACTGATGGACTACTTGTACTCTGAGGGCGCCCACTGGCCCTGAATAGGGATGGTTATACACATCACTCCCCAGCCTTTGAAGGCTCACATCCGTAGACAGAATCGTCCAATCCAAAATCCAGAGTGGAAAGTCCCTGGATAGCAAGATGTGTCAGAACCTCCATGCAAGACAGTTCTAGGCCACAGTCATCCAGGGCAGGGGTGCATATAAGGGTCCCACTGGGGGTGTCAGCGCGAAACAGAGCACCCTGTAGCGGACGCAGATGGGCTCTGGCCCAAGGAATCACATCAATCGTTGCCACCATGGTCCCCAGAACCAGGAGGTACTAGAATGCTATTGGGACCAGAGTGGCCAAAAGATCCCTGATAACTTGTCAAAGCTTCTCCTGATGGAAGACAAGCAGGAACATTTTGTTCTGTCCCGTGTGAAATCGAACTCCCAGGTATTCTAGATCTTGCCTGAAGTTGATCATCCAGCCCAGGGACTGTAGCAACTGCACCACCTGATGAACAGCCTGACGTCCTTTGGACTGCGAGGGAGCTCTGATAAGCCAGTTGTCCAGATATGGGTAAAACAGGACACCCATGATGCGAAGATGGGCCATCACCACCAACACTTTGGTGAAGATCCTGGGTACCATTGCCAACCCAAAGGGCATCACTGAAAACTAGAAATGTTGCCCCAAGACTTGGAACCTCAGATATTTCTGGTGGTCCGGAAAAATGGGAATGTGTAAATAGGCCTCCGTCAGATCCAGGGAGGCTAGAAACTCCCCTGACACCACCGATGCTATCACTAAAATTGGCCGACTTGAGGTCCAGAATCGGTCTCCAATCGTTGGAGCCTTTCTTTGGAACATAGAAGCGTAGAAACATGATGGCAGATAAAGGCCAAATGGCCCATCTAGTCTGCCCATCCACAGTAACCATTATCTTTCTCTCTCTGAAAGATCCCACGTGCCTACTACAGGCCCACTCGAATTCAGACACAGTCTCTTATCTCCACCACCTCTTCCAGAAGACTGTTCCATGCATTAACCACCCATTCTGTAAAAAGGTATTTCCTTAGATTACTCCGGAGCCTATCACCTCTTTTTTTTTTTTTGAACATCATTTTTATTCAAGAGACCACAAAAGAAACAGGCATAAATCCAATAATACAAAACACCAGTGCAACACAAAATAGCAGATACATGCTGGTCATACAGAGGCAGAACAATCCTCAACAGAAGAACAAGAGAAACCACCAAGCACAGGTCATTCCAAATAAGAACAGCCCACCTCTTATTGAAGCCTCAAGACTTTTTGTATGTTAGTAGAAAACAGACCCAACCCACCCCCTATAAGGTCCCCCAAAAGAATAAACACTCAAACCAACCATCGCAGATCAGGCATCCAAACATGCAAACCCCGTCCATACTCTCCATACCCCCCCTCCAGTCACACCATCCCCCCCTCCCCACCCACCCCACGCCGGAGAACCAGAGGCAGCTGCAGGAACACCCTCCAAAGAGCCAGGTAAGCCCGAAGCTCAGGATTAAAAGAACATTTAAAATAATAAAGTTCGAACCGCGCCAGCTCAATCATCTGAGTCAGCCAGCTATCCAGGGGGACAGGTCCCACCTGCACCCAATATTGTAAGATCGTTCGTTTAACCGTTAGAACTGTCATGTAGATGAAGCGCCTTTGTGGCATCGTGAAACCCTGCTCCTCCAACAGAGACTGGTCCCCTAGGAGCAATGTCTTGTAATCCCACTCAATTGATCGTTGCAAGACCAACTGCAACTGTGCAAAAGAAAAATTCCAGATAGATAAGCCAGGGCACTCCAAAAAGGAATGGAGGAGCGTCCCCGGAGCTCCTGAGCACCTAGTGCACATCGGGTCTTCCCATAATCCCATGCCCGCCCCTCTCTCTCGAGTAATGTAAGCCCTGTGGAGGATTTTAAATTGAGTTTCCTGCCAAGCCGCAGACTTCACAAAAGCATGCAAAGTGTAAAAAAGATCGAGAAACGTATCATGGGTATATTGAGCGACAAGATCGCGGTTCCACCGGTCTCTGAGAGCAGCTAAATGGTCCTGGGAGGCTACAGATCGAATCGCCCTGTACCATACCGACAAGGAGCTCTGAGAAGCCGAGATATTAAGTAGGTAAGCATCCAAAGAGCCACACAGCCAATCCGCTCCAAACTGTTGATGCAAAGTCTGGCAATAGTGCCGGGCCTGTAAATAAGCAAAAAATTGCTGGTTAGGGATGCCCCATCGTTCCCGAATAGAAGCAAACGAGACACAAGTACCCGTATCGGCCGCAATCAGAAAAGATAGGTTAGAGACCCCTCTAGATGCCCAGGAGACGAATGGCGAATGGCCGAGACCCGGTGGGAAGCCAGGATTACCCTGAAGCTGCAAAAAAGGGGAGGCAATCGGAGACCTGTCCTGTAATCTACGCCACCACTGCCAGGCCAAACGGAAGGGTCGCAAGAACCGCAACTTAGAAGGCAACACTCCGCCCCCCGCCTTACTCGAAGACACATGGAGAAGATTGATAAAAGTGTAGGGTGCGCACCACCCAGTCAGCCAACCAGACGGAGAAAAACGAGCCACTCCAGTCACCCCCTCATGTACAAAACGCAAGAGAGCCGCCACATTATACGCACGGATGTCCGGGAGGCTCAAGCCCCCCTCCCCTTTAGCAAGAGTCAATTTCGCATAAGCTATCCTCGCGGCCTTCTGGCGCCATAGAAACGAGGTAAAAATGGACCGTAGCCGCCCCACATCTCGCTGCAGCACCCAAAAAGGCACTGTTTGTAAAGGGTACAGCAATTTGGGTAGGAGGATCATTTTAATCAAAGCCGCCCTCCCCAACAGGGTCAGTGGGAGATCTCGCCAGGCAGAGCACAAGTTTTGAACTTTATCAATAGCAGCTAGCACGTTACTTCTGTACATAACCCGAGGATCAGTATGAAGATAAATACCTAGATATCTCATCGGCTTCCGCACCGGCGGTATCTGCAAATTAGCATGCCAAGGTTCAGGACCCAGGCCAGATAGAGGAAGAAGCTCGGACTTAGCACAATTTACTTGGAGACCCGACAGTACACCAAACTCCGCTACCAAACGCAACGCCACCGGCAAATGAAGGGGCGCCTGATCCAAAAATAATAAAATGTCATCCGCAAACAACGTGATACGGCACTCCACGCTCCCTATCTGGATTCCCCGCAACAACGGAGTATTACGGATCTTAATGGCGAGCGGCTCCAGTGCCAAGACAAACAGAAGAGGGGAAAGGGGGCATCCCTGACGCGTGCCCCTACATAGCGAGAAGGGAGACGAAAGGCCTCCATTAATGATAAGTCTGGCCTGCGGCAAGGTATACAAGCCCTGAATCCACATAAGGAAGTTCCCGTCCATGCCATACTCCCGAAGCACCCAAAAGAGATACTGCCACGAAATACTGTCAAAGGCTTTCTCCATGTCTAACCCAACGATAGCAGAAGTGCCCCCTCCATCGCGATGTTCATGGATCGCCGTCAAAGCCTTAAGGAGATTCATAGAAGCATACCGTTGGGGTACAAATCCAACCTGATCATCCGCGACAAGCTGGGGCAAGACCATATTCAGTCGTGCTGCCAGGATGGAAGCCAACAATTTAACATCTTGATTCAGCAACGAAATCGGACGGTATGATCCTACCTGGGTAAGATCCTTTCCGGGTTTAGGGAGCAGGGTGATGTGGGCTAGGTTACTCCGGAGACCAGAGGTAGACGCAGCTAAAAAGTTAAAGAAATTCCCCAAGGGCTGCGCCAGAAGATCAGGCAAGAGTTTGTAATATTCCGGACCGAAACCATCCGGCCCCGGAGACTTAGTAAGCTTCAACTTTCGGATCCCTAAACGAACTTCCTCTAGAGAGATAGGGGCACTCAGGTGTTCAGCCTGAGTAACGGAGATCCGTGGGAGACAAATATCCCGGAAAAAGGCATCGCGGTCCGCCTCCGTAAAATCCCTTCGCGCATAAAGAGCGCTATAAAAAGCCACAAACTGTTCCTGGATTTGGGCTTCCTGCGTAACGCTATCCCCCCTAGCATTCTTCACCTGCCGGATGATTTGTTTCGTCCGATAAGGCCGAACTAGGTTCGCAAGCAGTTTACCCGCCTTACCTCCCCACCGATAAAGCCGAAACCTCTGATAATAAAGATTCTGACGAGCCCGATAGTCCAATATCTCATTGATCTGACGGCGTAACAATTTGATCTGTTGTCCATCCGACGCCGTCAAGGACGTCCGGTGACGGGCACGTAACACCGCCAAGCGGTCCGTGAGAGCAAGAAGTTTCTCTCCCTGCTGTTTCCTTTTAGTGGCCACATATTGAATAATATGGCCCCGCAGCACCGCTTTAGAAGCGTCCCAGAACACCTCGGGGTCTACATCAGGGGTATCATTATGCGCAATATACTCCAGCCAATGGGTCCGCAAATAGAGTCCAAAATCTCGGTCCGAGTACAAAGCCGCCGGGAACCGCCAAGTTCTATCCCCCTTCTGGCCCGTGATCCCTAGAGTAAGCACCACCGCCGAATGGTCAGAGAAGGGGACATCTTCAACAGTAACCCTATCCACGCAGGCGAAAAAATTGGTGGACACCAGAATGTAATCCAAACGGGAATACGCAGAATGAGGGTTAGAGTAAAAGGTATATTCCCTATCAAATGGATGAAGAGTTCTCCAAGCGTCCACTACCTCCAGCTGAGCACATAAAAAATTCACCCCCATGCGAGCATAGTGTCTAGGCCGCGGCTTGGCAGGAGAGCAATCCAAGGTCGAATCAGCAGTAATATTAAAATCCCCCCCCACAATCAATTGATAAGTGGGATATTGAGCTAGAATTCCCAGCAGCCCAGAAAAAAAACTATGACTATAAACATTTGGGGCATATAGGTTGCAGAAGAGGAGTTGAGAACCCCAGACCTCTCCCACCACAATGACATATCGGCCATCTCTATCTGAAATAATCTTATGAGTTTGGAATGGTAAGTGTTTGTGCAGTAAAACGGCCACCCCTCTCTGCCTACCATTGTAAGCGGAGTAACTCACATCTCCCACCCATTCTCTCCGTAGTTTCTCATGTTCAGTACCCGTCAGGTGTGTTTCCTGCAGGAAAGCTACGTCAACGTGGTGTTGCCGAAGCCAAGTGAGGATTTTTTTGCGTTTAACTGGAGAGTGTATACCATCTACATTCAGAGTAACTACAGTTAAGTTAACCATAACTACTGAGCAGAAAAAGCCACCATAGCAATCTATGTGCACCGAAAGAAAAGCATGTCAGAAACCGGACCTCCCAGCCAAGCCCGGCTCCAGAGAAAAACAGACGTCCCGCAGCCCCTCCGGCCCCCCAGTCATCACGACCCTTAATCACCACCCCACCCCCCCCCATTCACACCCCCCCCGACAAGCATCCACAGCCATACAACACACATCCTACCCCCCCCTACCCACCGCACGCCCTACTCCCGGAAAGTCCTCCCCTGACTCTCCAATACCCCAATCCCACGGAAAACTGTCTGCACACAACCACCCCTCCCCCCTCCCTTACCCTCAGCCGATATCTGGCAGAAAAGGATATCCCGCTAACCAAACCTGGACTCCATACCCCACCCCATAACACCCCAGTCTATACCCACTCTATAGAGCTACCAGACCCCTGCCCACAAACTCCTACCCACCAATGCAGTACTCCCAACAAACCCGAAAGCCCCTACCTCCCAGAAATACGTGAAAAGAAATCCCCTCATGCCCCGATGAAAAGCCCAGCAGTCCCAAAAAACAGCATCCCATCAGGGGGCAACCCAGTGAAAGCAAGAAAGAAATACACAGTAAGATTGGAACAAAACACAGGTAGTTCACAGTACCATCTCCCAGAGACCCACTGGAGCCAGAGAACGGCTACCCCAGCCTACCCAGACAATCCACCCCAGACCCAGAACCCCCCTCCTACCCACCCCAAGGGTCAGGATAGAAAAGTGAGAAGACGCTAGATACAGCAAGCAAAAACCCAGATAAGGAGGAAATCAGAAAAGCGAGGGGGACTCAACAGCACGCGCCCCACGCACTGCCCGGCTGAGAACCGAAGCCATGAAGGCAGCAACGAGCAGAAGCAGGCTCACAAAAGGGGCACATAGCCTCGAGCCCCCTCCTAGCAAGAAGAATCACATGAGCAGGATAGTAAAAGTAATAGGAAAAATAAAGGATAGGACCCCGAGACCATTTCCACTCGGTCTAGAGCCCAAGGTTCACCAGCTCACACTCCCAACTAGAGACAACAGGTCCTCCCCGGATCCCAGAGGTCCCCAAACAATATAGCAGAGAGGGAAAGAGAGGAAAAAAGCCAAATCAAAAAGGTGAGCATCACAAAAAGTCCAGATCAGCAATGTTGCAGCAGGGTATCATCCTCACAAGGCACAGAGCTGGATCGAGTCTCCGATGCAGTGCAGACTGGAAAGGTAAAGTACAGGCAAGTGCAGGATACTCAGTCTGGCAAGCTCTCTAGAAAGGCTCTAATCTCCGCCGGGGTGTTAAAATAGTGCGATTTGTTGGCATGGTGGACCCTCAGTTTTGCCGGGTATTGCAAGGCAAAACGCAGCTGTTTCGTGTGGAGCTGCGTGCAATACGGAGCCATAGCACGGCGCTGCTCAGAGACCCGAGGGGAGTAATCCTGAAACAGGAGAAGCCGCTGGCCTTCATACGAGACTGTGCCTTTCGCTTTATATTGAAGCATAAGCTTAGTCTTGTCAGCGAAATTAAGAATACGGGCAATGACCGGCCTCGGCTTCCGTTCTCCCTCCCTGTAGGCTCCGATCCGATGCACTCGCTCAACCAGGAGGGGCGAATCTCCATTATCCATCTCCAGCTCCCTAGGTAGCCACGTGGAGACCAGGTCATGCAAACTCGCACCTGAAATCGATTCTGGAAGTCCGATAAGCCGTATGTTATTTCTAC
This sequence comes from Geotrypetes seraphini, assembly GCF_902459505.1. Taxonomy (NCBI): domain Eukaryota; kingdom Metazoa; phylum Chordata; class Amphibia; order Gymnophiona; family Dermophiidae; genus Geotrypetes; species Geotrypetes seraphini. The sequence goes on along the minus strand of NC_047087.1, from coordinate 171,009,700 downwards.
GGCTCCTGTTCTCAATATCTTCAGCCCGGTCCTCCAGTTTGCGGCACTTCTCCTCCAGGGCACGGACTCCCGCCTCCAGAGCCACCGTGCGATCATCCTGCTCCGAGACCCTGTCCTCCACGTGTTGCAGGCGAGTGGTCTGCCGCTCCACCGAATCTTTTAGACCGTCAACCGTGGATTGCAGGCGCGTTAGCTTGTCGTCCAAAAAGGTTGTAAGGTGTTTTTTCAGCTCCTCGATTGCATCCGCCTGCAGCATGATGGTAGGGGTGAGCTGCATGCGGTCAGATGAAGTATTATCCGCCATCTTAGCTGGTGTAGCAGGGCCTCTTACAACTTTAGTAGACCTCTGGACTCTGGCCGGCATAACGAAGCGCCCCTGCCAGAATTGGTACAGACGAGCAGCCAAGACCTTGCCCCAACCGGTAGCCAAAGAAAACAGGCTGGAAATGCAGATATATAGCGGGATATGGCTAAAAATCAGCCCAGAGTTCGGGAGAGGTACTCAAACACGTCTGATCAGGATGAGTGCATCACGTGACCCCCCGCCTATCACCTCTTAACTTCATCATATGCCCTCTCATTGCAGTTTCCTTTCAAATTAAAGAGACTTGACTCATGCGCATTTACATTACGTAGGTATTTAAATGTCTCTATCATATTTACCCTCTCCCACCTTTCTTCCAAAGTATACAGATTGTGATCGTTAAGTCTATCTTTATATGCCTTATGATGAAGACCACATATCATTTTAGTAGCCTTCCTCTGGTCTGACTCCATCCTTTTTATATCTTTTTGAAGGTGCGGCCTTTAGAATTGTACACAATATTCTAAATGAGGTCTCACCAAAGTCTTATACAGGGGCATCAATACCTCCTTTTTCCTACTGGCCATACCTCTCCCTATGCAACATAGCATCCTTCTAGCTTTCGCCGTCACCTTTTTAACCTGTTTGGCCGCCTTAAGATCATCACATGCAATCACACCCAGTTCCGCTCTTCTGTCATGCACATAAGTTCTTCACCCACTTATCTGTAACGTTCCCTCGGCTTTTTGCAGCCCAAATGCATGACCTTGCATTTCTTAGCATTAACTTTTAGCTGCCAAATTTTAGACCATTCTTCAAGCTTCGCCAGGTCTTTCTTCATGTTATTCACACCATCCGGTTTGTCTACTTTATTGCAGGTTTTGGTATCATCCACAAAGAGGAAAATCTTACCCGACAACTATTCAGCAATATCATTTATAAAAATGTTAAAAAGAAAATGCCCAAGAACAGAAGCTTGAGGTACACCACTGGTAACATCCCTTTCTTCAGAGCGATCTCCATTGATCAACATAAAAAGTCCATTATGCCCAGCAGTCCACTCACGCGGCGGCCCTTAGGTCAAAGACCAATGCCCTTTTTGAATCTAGCCTTACCTGCGTATGTTCCGTTCCAGCAGGAACTTATCCAACCTTTTCTTGAATCTCTGAAGGGTGCTTTCCCCTATAACAGCCTCTGGAAGAGCGTTTCAAATTTCTACCACTCTCTGGGTGAAAAAGAACTTCCTTACCTTTGTACAGAATCTATTCCCTTTTAACTTTAGCGAGTTCCCTCTTGTTCTCTTTACCTTGGCGAGGGTGAACAATCTCTCTCTCTCTATTAAATCAATTCCCTTCAATATCTTGAATGTTTCGATCATTTCCCCTCTCAGTCTCCTCTTTTCAAGAGAGAAGAGGCCCAGTTTCTCTAGCATCTCATTGTACGGTAACTCCTCCAGTCCCTTAACCATTTTTGTCACTCTTCTCTGGATCCTTTCAAGTAGTACTATGTCCTTTTTTTCATGTACGGCGACCAGTGTTGGGCGCAGTATTCCAGGTGGGGGCGTACCATGGCCTGGTACAATGGCATGATAACCTTTTCAGATTTTTTTGTGATCACCCTTCTTAATCATTCCTAGCATTCTGTTCACCCTTTTCGCCACCGCCGCACATTGCGCAGACGGTTTCATTGACTTGTTTACAAGTACTCCCGAGTCTCTTTCCTGGAGGCTCTCTCTGGGTATAGCACTGGGCATCCTGTATTCGTGCATACGATTTTTGTTACTGACATGCATCACCTTGCACTTATCCACATTGAACCTCATTTGCCATTTCACGGCCCATTCCTTGAGTGTGTTCATGTCTCGTTGTAGGTCTTCACAATCCTTCTGTGTCCTCACTACTCTGAATAACTTTGTATCGTCCACAAATTTAATCACCTCACTCGTCATGCCAATTTCTAGGTCGTTTATAAATATGTTGAAGAGCACAGGCCCGAACACCAAACCCTGCGGCACTCCACTCGTGACACTTTTCCAATCCGAGTATTGTCCATTTACCCCCACTCTCCGTTTCCTATCCGCCAACCAGTTTTTAATCCATTTGAGTATATCACCCTTGATTCCATGGCTCACAATTTTTCAAAGTAGACATTCATTCGGGACCTTGTCGAACACCTTCTGAAAATCTAGATATATGATGTCGACTAGATCACCTTTGTCTATCTGCCTATTTACTCCCTTGAAGAAGTGCAGTAAGTTTGTCAAGCAAGATCTTCCTTTGCTGAAGCTGTGCTGGTTGGTCCTCATCAGTTTGTGTCCGGCAAGGTGATCGATGATGCGGTCCTTTATCAGCGCCTCTACCATCTTTCCTGGTACCGAAGTCAGGCTCACTGGTCTGTGGTTTCCTGGATCTTCCCTCAAATCTTTCTTGAAAATTGACGTAACATTCCCCACTTTCCAGTCTTCTGGAATCTTTCCTGATTTGATCGACAGATTGGCTATTAGTTGAAGCAGTTCAGCTATAACCCCTTTCAGTTCCTTGATTACCCTCGGGTGGATGCTTTTTGGTCCCGGGGATTTATCGTTTTTAAGCCTATCAATCTGTCTGCATACCTCTTCTAGACTGACCATTGACTCTGTCAGTTTCCCGCCTTCATTTCCTGTATATAGCCTCTGTCACCTTCCACTTAACCAGTTCTTGATCCAGTCCATCACTTTGGGACCCATCACTTTGGGACCCATCCCAAAGGCACTCAGTTTATTTATTAGATGTCTGTGTGGAACACTGTCAAAGGCTTTGCTAAAATTTAAATACACCACATCTAGCGCACATCCTCTATCCAATTCTCTGGTCACCCAGTCAAAAAAATTGATCAGATTTGTCTGCCGAGACCTACCTCTAGTGAATCCATGTTGCCTCCGGTCCTGTAATCCACAGGATTCCAGAAACTTGTTGCAGGAGAGAAGACCCTGATCCACCAGAGCGGGGTCCTCATCACCAGCATGGATTCAGGCGGAAGGGAAACAGGCTGAGACTTTCCAATCAAGTATGATATTTTTTTTTTAATATTCTTTATTATTTTTAAAAAGCCAATACAAAGTGCAACAGATCAACAAACAACTGATACAATAAACAGCAATCATTACAATCAAATGATAAAATAAGCACATATCACTCCCCCCTCTCCCAGCCACCCCTCCTGGATGTGTATAACATTAAATCAGAAATCAAAGAGTAATAATAATGATCAAGTCATACAAAATTCTGTTAATGGATCCTTAATTTTTTTGAATTTATTATAGTGTCCCAATTGTATTGAATTCATATGTTCAAACTTATAAACTTGATATAAGGTTTCCCACCAAAAGTTATAATTTATTCTCTCCCAAGTTTTCCAGTTTTTCGTAATTAGCTGCATTGCAACTCCTGTGATGACGAGAAGCAATCTATTCTTATTTGCATGATTGGACTCTTGGGCATTAATAATGTTCCAAACACCACCACATCATATGACAATGATAATGGACTCCTAATATCATATTGATTTGACCCCAAATAGACCTCCAAAATTTAAATATCAAGGGACAATAAAACAATAGATGATCCAGTGTCCCTATATCTAATAAAGCATATTAACAAAATCCAGAGAAAACCCATCCTCCACGGTGGAAGCCGTCCCTATGCACTAAGTTTGGACTGTTCAGAGGATTTATGGGGTTTATCTCTTATGATGCACTTGCGTTTTGCCAAAACATTGCCTGCACACTCCCCAGGGCCCCCTGATGTTATTTTTGTGGGAAACGGGACAGAAGGAGCTAGAAGACCCTTCTTAGAGGTTGAAGGCACCAAATCCAGGCAAGCCTAATACCCTCAGAGGCCGAAGCTCACGTAAACACTGCTGCGCATCCGACAGCCATCCACTGCAAATGAGGCATGAATCCATGACATCCTGCCCTGGGGAGGTCATCTATGTGGTTTCCTTTCAAAAATGAAGCTGGCAAGTATAAAAAATAACTTTAAAATCAAATCTGGGAAAAACACAGAGAACCCTCAAAAAAGGCAATTTTAGGATTTTAGGGGGGTAGGGCATGCAGAGAAACCACCTAAAAAACCCTTTTTAAATACCCCCCAAAATCTCTGATTTAGGCCATCAGCCTGTACTCACAGAAACGTGCTGACACGGAAACACTGCAGACAGAGCTGAAACAGCTCACATGGATATCCTCTGCCTCAACTTGTTGGAAAGCTGAACTTTGATTCTTCTGACTGCCCCACTGACCTGACGTCCACAGCTCTGCCACCCTCGGACATGCTATGCAGCACACCTGGCAGAGGAATGCAGCCTGGCCCCGACTGCGCCTCCACAGAACCACGAAGCCTGTGCTCGACCCACTTGTGGATGAATCTGGGGCTAGCTAGCTCCCAAGGGAACAGTCCCTGAGCCTTGATCCGACATGTAGGCTGTCCAAATGTCCAAAGGTCTTACAGACAAGAAGGGAATCCTCCAGAAGCAGACTTTCCCCAAAAGTCTGAGCTGTCCCCGCAGGGAACTTCCACAGCATGAGGGCGAAAACCAAGAATGCAAAGACTGAAATTATAAGAAATAAAACAAGAGCAGAAAAGAAAAGCTCCTACAGCCTGGCTTGTAGGAAAAAAGACAGATGTTCACAGGGACAGTGATGAGGTGAGGGGGAGAGGTTTAAACTTCTGAAGTTTGAGGCTTCCTACAAAGTCCTGGCGGGTAGATGGAAATAACCCATTGGTCCTAGAATAAAGTGAGATTGTACAAGAAAGTGGAATTTCAGCAGTCCCTTTTGTTTGTATCACATGATCTTATGTGTCTTGCGTTGTTAATTACTGTGTGCTGGGTAAGTGAAACTCTTTAACTTTATGCAGTTTTTGAACAGTCTCACTATGGTTAATTTAAATTAATTTTAATCTCTTTGTAGCACAACTGTTGTTTAAAAGAGGTCTGTCATTCCTAGTATTTCTGACCATTGCATTGGTATGTACAATATACTGTGCTGGTCACTAGTAATTCACAGGACATACTGCATGATTTGGACATTAGATCACTACAGAAGACAGACTATATTTTTATAAACCTTATGTACAAATGTATTGCTATAATGGTTATGTGTTGGTTATTTGTCTGTGCACACCACATCAGAGGGTCTCCATACAATATGCATGTATTTTTGTTTTTATTATATTTTATTTTTATGATTGTTTTATCCTTATTTGCAGATTTTTTATTAAATTATGTGCTGAATTTGTAGTCATATCATATTCTTGAGGTAGCCCAATAGTGGGTGAAAAGTGGACCATGTCAGATATTTTTTACCAATAAATAATTTTTGTATGCGAAACCTGCATTCTGGAACCTGCTCTTTTTTTCATCTTTATATTTTAAATACACTTTCTTGCAAACAGACTAACCCATAAGAGTGGTTTACCACATACAAAGCTGTTGCAGTAGATAGATCATGAATTGGAATCTACGAACTTCAACCTAGGTTCTGCTTCTTATTGTAGAGGAAAAGGAACCTCTATGAACAGGTATTGGATATATATATCTCAGGTAGAAAATATAGGGAGATTTATTTCCTTTAGATTGCTCCTTTAGAATAAAAGTTAGGATCTTTGAGGTCCTTTTGAAAGATTTCCCACTGAAGCAAAGGAAGTAGGCTACTTCCTCCTTGCAGTTCAAAATCTTGTAAGAATTGAGTTTCTCTATACTTGTGTAATGCCTGGATGGATTTGAACTGTTGTAGTTTCTTTATGCTGCACAGACCAATGATCTTTACAGTAGCCCTTGATAAAATTATTAAATATTTTTTGAATGAAGCTGCACTGGTGGAGGCCATGAAACAAAAAGAAAAGACTCATTTGCTATTGTGACTAGTAATGGAAAAGATGTCAGCAAAAGCTGGATCAAAGACTACGGTATTTCACAGGATAGGCCTCTGCTATGATTGAGTGAGACATTTACACTGTTCTGCACTAGGGGGAGTGCCATACCAAGTTTCCTGTTCTGTACTCTTAAGTATCTCAATCTGCCTTGGACAGCAGTACAAATTTTATCTGTGCTAAACGTCAGTCAAGGTCTGTGCCCTGACAGGGAATGGTATAGGTCAGCACTATGTGCTTGCCAAGTTTGTTTGTTTTTTTAAAAGGTGGCACAGATAGCCATGTCCTTGTTTGCACTTAAGAATCTATGTACAGTTTGCCTGCTGAGGGGGTGGGAGTGCAGAGGATAAGAAATACTTTGGGAAGTAGAGCAGAGGATAGTTTATAGTTTATTCATGTTCTATGCCGCCTTTACAGACAGGCAGATCAAAGAAGTTAACACAATAAAATTTAAAGAAAAGAAATATAAATTTATTGAAATATTTGGAAAAAAAATAGTAGATCCTAACAGAGGGAGGAAGTGATGTCATTGGGAAAGATAGAGGTTTAATTGCTGAGCTCCATCCATTGTCAGCAGTCTTGTGTAGATCCTGGTGCCAGCATTGCCGAGCGGTTATGAAGAGAGAATGGTGCATGGATGGCATCTAAGGAAAAAGAGCAACAGCGAGAATGGGCTAGTGAGAAGCAGCGACAAGATTGCAGCCCTTAGTGCAGGAAATATGGAGGATAGTGGAGTGTGTTTGTTATAGTCTGCGGTGGATGGTGAGCATGTGGACCCTGCTTCAACGGGCTCAACTCTGCCAGCAGAGGTGAAGGTGGACCTTCAGGAGTGTATGGCGAAGATGAAATTGGAAATCTCCTCTGTGAAAGAACAAATTAGGAATGCAACCCAGGATTTAAAGGCAGATTTGATGGAGATGGGCACTCGAATGGATGGAGTGGATTCCAGAATGGATATTGTGGCAGTAGGGGCCCAGAAAGGACTTAAGGATGCCCGCTTGGAGGTGCAAAAAATGGCAGACAAACTGGAAAATACAGAGAACCACACCCAGCATAACAACTTTTGGGTGCAGGAGCTTCCTGAAATGGCAGACTATAAAGATGTATGTGATGTGGTTACAAGACTGGCATGTTTGCTGCTTCAAGATGAGTTTGACCCCTGCATTGAGCGAGCACATAGGGTTCTGGGGCCCCGTATGCAGGACAGGTCAAGACACAAAATTTGTGCATTTCCAGAACTTTGCCCTGAAGGAAAGATTAGGTTCTTACCTGTTAATCTTCTTTCTTGTAAACCCACACTCGATTCCTTCTCGCAAGAACTCCTGTAGGAAGCTTCATTTGCATACTTTTCCTCCTCCCCTCTTACAAATGAACTACCCTACAATTCCTCAGTAACAAAGCACACAGTCATTCTTGTAGAAGATACAGAAGAGGGAGGGGCATGAAAACTCCCCAAGAAATATGTTTAATCTGCTCATATTATTAAACATTGCATCAAATAATCAAACATTTGGAAAATAGAATAAACAATTGAACCACGAGAACACAGCCTGAACTAAACAGTGTGAGGCATATTACTGACAGAACCCCTGGATTGAAGAACGTGATATTCATGGATGGTATTTTTGCTAAGGCTGGACAAAGAAACAAGAAGTCCAACTTTCCGGTACTTATTGAGGCAGACAGTAGGAAAAATCAGTATCTCTCAGGAAGGGCTCCAGGAATAGAATGTAGGTTTACAAGAAAGAAAATTAACAGGGTAAAAGTCCAATCCTGTATAATTCCACTCTATTCTTAAACCTTTGGGATTAACAGAGCAGTCCCTCAAATTTAGGGTGGGGCCAATGAGCCAAATGTGGAATCCTTCTTGGCTGCCACATCTATGCCACCCATGAGGAAGCAATGCCTCTCATGGAATGAGCCTTCACCGAGATAGGAGACTGCTTTCCAGCTCTGATATAGGCGGAAGAAATGGCCATATGAATCTACCTGGAAATCGATTCCTTCGATGCTGGCCCTTTCGGGCCACTCAAACCAAGACAAACGAAACTCGATTGTGACTTCCAGATACCTAAGCAAAAGATTGTGCATTTCCAGAGATTTTAGAGATGTTTTCTCGAACCCAAGGGTGCGTAGTAGGCTGGCAAACGTACCTCTTGATTGATGTGAAAGCTAGAAACCACTTTCATCAAGAAAGAGGGGATTGCGCAGAGTCACAATTGAGTCCGTAATTCTAAGAAAAGGATCTCTAAAGGACAAAGCCTGAAGTTTGAACACTCTTCAGGCAGAGGCAATGGCCAAACACACTTCCTTGATTGTAAGATCCATTAAAGAAGTTTGGTCCAGGGCTAATAGGGCATCCCCGCAAGAAGAGCTCTGAGAACCAGGTTAAGATTCCAAGTTGTAAACTGTAGATACAACAGATTGATTAAAGTCTACAAAATCCTGAGTGGAGTAGAACAGATACAAGGGGATCGATTTTTCACTCTGTCAAAAATTACAAAGACTAGGGGACACTCGAAGTTACAAGGAAATACTTTTAAAACCAATAGGAGGAAATTTTTTTTTCACTCAGAGAATAGTAAAGCTCTGGAATGCCAGAAGTTGTGGTAAGAGCAGATAGCATAGCTGGTTTTAAGAAAGGTCTGGACAAGTTCCTGGAGGAAAAGTCCATAGTCTGTTATTGAGAAAGACATGGGGGAAGCCACTGCTTGCCCTGAATCAGTAGCATGGAATATTGCTACTCTCTGGGTTTTGTTTGGCCAGGTATTAGTATCCTGGCTTGGCCACCGTGAGAACGGGCTACTGAGCTGAATGGACCATTGGTCTGACCCAGTAAGGCTATTCTTATGTTCTTAATGTGCTCTTCAAAGATCTAATCACATCCTGATGAGCCACAAGAGAGCTTCCATAAGGAGTGGGACTGAAGCAAGAAAGCCCAGCTATCTGAACTCTCAGAGCCGACTGCTAGGCCCTTTTCCAGGTCCTCCTGGAGAAAGGCAAGAACCACCAGGATTGGAAAAGCTTCCAGGCCTTCATGTACGTTACAATGGTCGACTTCTTTTCACTTTGTAAAATAGTAGCAACTACACCATCTGAGTAGCCCCTACATACTAGTGCTGAGTGCTCAAGAGCCGTAAAACCAAAGCATTCCGAATCTTGCAGGGCTATTTAGCCCTTCATGAGAAGATGTGAATGACAGGGAAGCTTGAGAACTAGACCAGGTGTAGATGTACCAGGTATGCATACCACGGGCGTCTCAGCCAATTTGGTGCCAATAAAATCACCTTTCCCTGGTGCACCATGATTCTGTGCAATCTATCATGGGCCATGGAGGGAAGGCATAAAGGAGACCCTGACTTTGGCCACTGCTGGACCCTAGCATTCAGACCTTCACTTCCTGGTTTGCGCCTTCGGTTGAAGAACTGAGCTTCTTTCTTGTTGGAAGCCAACGCCATTAGGTCAAACGTTGGACATTTCCATCTCTTCACTATACAAGTGAAGGCTTTCTGGGATAGCAACCATTTGACGGCTGTGAAAATCCTCTTGTACACTGTCCACCTCTGCTACGTGCACTGCCGAAAGCGCTAGCAGATGAGTTTTCACCCATCAAAAGAGATTTTGTGCTTCCAGAGGTAGAGGTGCCTCTCTTGGTGATTGACTTAGGCTACTGATGTGGCATTTTCCACCCTGTTCTGCAACACACTCTCGAAATTCAGGAGAGCCAGACAAATCGTGTAAGTGGCTCTTGCCCAGGGCATGTTGTCTATAGTAGCAACCATTGACCCCATCACCTCAAGTACTGATGAGTTATTGCCGCAGGTGTGCTCTGAAAGTCTCAGATCTGTTGGAGAAGCTTCACCTTGCGTGCCTCCAGAAGAAATAGTTTGTTCACTCCGGTGGCAAAATGGACTCCCAAATATTCCAATTCTTGCATCAGAATGAGGTGACTCTTCTGAAAGTTGATCAGCTAGCCAAGCTTCTGCAGCACCTGGACAATTTGGCGAACCACCTGTTGTCCCTTGGGCTCAGACTGGGCTCTGATGAGTCAATCGTCCAGATATGGATGGACTTGAATGCCGATTCTGCGCAGGTGGACTGCAACTACCAGTTTCACGTTGGTGAAGGTCTAATATGCTGTAGCCAGCCCAAATGGCAAATCTGCAAACTTGAAGTTCTAATACATGGAACCTCAAATATCTCTTGTGCTCTGGAAATATGGGCCCTGTCAAATCCAGAGAGGCAAGACATTCCTCTGGTGCGACCAATGTGATCACTGACTTCACTGTTTCCATTCGGAAACATGGGATTTTGAGGGCTGCAGTGACTGTTTTGAGAACCAGAATTGGTCTCCAGTCCTTGGCGCCTCTTTTTATCACAATAAAGTATATTGAGCATCTGCTGGAGCCCGAGTCTGACTCCAGAATGGGCTCTATGGCTTCTATACCCAGCAATCTGTAGACTGTTGCTCTGACCTTTGCCACATAAGAACATAAACAATGCCTCCGCTGGGTCAGACCTGAGGTCCATCGAGCAGTCTGCTCACGCGGCGGCCCAACAGGTCCAGGACCTGTGCAGTAATCTTCTATCTATACCCCTCCATCCCCTTTCCAATAGCAAGAAATTGTCCAATCCTTTCTTGAACCCCAGTACCGTACTCTGCCCTATTACACGTTGGGTAAAGAAGAACTTCCTAGCACTGCAGCTGCTTTCAAACCAGCCAAACCAGAGCCTTAGAGTCGAACAGCCATCTGAGTACAAAATCGATTCTGCAGTCTTGAGCGTCCTTCAATACCAAGCCACCTTCACTGGGGAGAGATGTGGGAATCTCCTGAAGCCACAGCAGGATTTCCCAAAGGAATCCTGTGCGGCACAAAAAATAAGCCACACAAATTAGCAGAAAAAAAAGAAAAATACAGTTGAGTTATAGGTGCAATTATGTTATGTAGAGTTTGGGCAGGGAGCTCTTGTGGTTTCTGGAAGGATAAAATGCTATGAATTCTTCTCTTATTTAGGCTGTTTTTTGGAGATGTTTGCCTCTTATAGTGGGGGGATTTTTTTTTTTTTAGAGTGGAGCTGGTAGGTTTGTGTGTCTTGGTGAGGGGGACTGATAAGCATGGGTCAGTTTGAATGTGTTGGGAATCCGGAGGGCATGGCGTGAATGGGTTGCGTCACTGGCTTCCAATGACAGGACCTTCCTCTGTTGAATGGGAACAAGATATGAGGGGGTGGGGGGAGGGAGGAAGCAGGGTATATGGGGGAGGGGAGTGGGGATGGGAATGTGTAAATGCGTGAGGGGTAGATCCAGTAATAGGGAGAGGCTGGTTTCCTGTAATGTGTGAGATCTTAACTCTCCATTTAAGGTGAAAGTGCTGTTTCGAGAGCTCACTCATGTGGCCTCAGTGTACATCGATTTGCAATAGAACAATGGATTTAAGGTCTTTTTCTCAACTCTGTATATTTTATTCATGCCTGATAGAGAATGCCAACAAAATAGAAAAAGTATCAAAGAATTTAGTCTCCTTTTTGAACCTCTTATCTCCAGCAGCATATCGTTAATCGGGGTGATATAAGAACATAAGAAGTTGCCCCCGCTGAGTCAGACCAGAGGTCCATCTTGCTCAGCGGTCCGCTCCCGCGACGGCCCATCAGGCCTAGTGCCTGAACAGTGGTCCCTGATTAATTTTGTAACTTACCTCTAATCCCATCCCTATAATCTACCTTTACTCTTATCTGTACCCCTAAATCCCTTTGTCTTCCAAATAACTATCCAAAGCTTCTTTGAACCCCTGTAGCGTGCTCCTGTTTATCACATCCTCTGGTAGCGCGTTCCATGTATCCACCACCCTCTGTGTGAAAAAGAACTTCCTGGCGTTTGTTCTAAACCTCTCCCCTTTCAATTTCTCTGAGTGCCCCCTTGTATTTATTGATCCCCTTAATTTGAAAAATCTGTCCCTGTCTATTTTTTCTATGCCCTTCATGATCTTGAAGGTTTCTATCATGTCTCCTCTAAGTCTCCGCTTTTCCAGGAAGAAAAGCCCTAGCTTTTTCAGTCTGTCAGTATATGAGAGGTCCTCCATGCCCTTTATTAGCTTAGTTGCTCTTCTCTGGACCCTCTCAAGTATCTCCATGTCCTTCTTGAGGTACGGCGACTAGAACTGAACACAGTACTCCAGGTGCAGGCGCACCATAGCACGATACAGTGGCAGGATGACTTCCTTTGTCCTGGTCGTGATACCCTTCTTAATGATACCCAACATTCTGTTTGCTTTCCTTGAGGCCGTGGCACACTACGCCGACGCCTTCAATGTCGTGTCTACCATCACTCCCAGATCTCTTTCAAGGTCGCTCACCCCTAGCGCTGATCCCCCCATTTTGTAAGTGAACATCGGGTTTTTTTTCCCTATATGCATGACCTTGCATTTCCCTATGTTGAAACTCATTTGCCACTTTTTGGCCCATTTTTCCAGTGTTGTCAGATCTTTTTGGAGATCTTCGCAGTCCTCCATGTTATTGACCTTGACAATATAGTTTGGTGTCATCCGCAAATTTAATAACCTCACATTTTGTTCCTGCTTCCAGGTCGTTAATGAATATATTGAATAGGAGCGGTCCCAGCACCGACCCCTGTGGAACTCCGCTCGTGACCCATTGCCAGTCTGAGTAATGTCCCTTTACTCCAACCCTCTGTTTCCTGTCCGCCAGCCAGTTTTTGATCCATCGGTGGACCTCCCCTTGCACCCCATGGTTCCATAGCTTCCTTAGTAGTCTTTCGTGTGGCACCTTGTCGAAGGCTTTTTGGAAGTCAAGGTAAATGATATCTATGGATTCCCCTTTATCCACCTGGCTGGTTACCCCCTCAAAGAAGTATAATAAGTTCGTGAGGCATGACCTGCCCTTGCAGAAGCCATGCTGGCTCGACTTTAGCTGCCCATAGTTGTCGATGTGTTCCCAGATGCTGTCTTTAATCAGTGCTTCCATCATCTTTCCCGGGACCGAGGTCAAGCTCACCGGCCTGTAGTTTCCTGGGTCTCCCCTTGAGCCTTTCTTGAAGATGGGCGTGACATTTGCTATTTTCCAGTCCTTTGGAATCTCTCCAGTTTTTAGGGATAGGTTGCATATTTGTCGAAGTGGCTCAGCTATTTCGTTCCTTAGTTCCTTGAGTACCCTTGGGTGAATGCCATCCGGATCTGGCGATTTGTCGCTCTTTAGCCTGTCTATCTGCCTGAGGACATCCACCTTGCTCACCTCTAGCTGGACCAGATTTTCATCCTGCTCTCCTCTTACGATCTCCTCGGGCTCCGGAATGTTGGTTGTGTCCTCCCTCGTGAAAACTGACGTGAAGAACTTATTTAGCCTGTCAGCTATCTCCTTTTCCTCTTTTACCACTCCCTTTCTGTCCCCATCATCCAAGGGTCCCACTTCCTCCCTTGCTGGTTGCTTCCCCTTAACGTACCTGAAGAATGATTTGAAGTTTGTTGCTTCCCCTGCCAGTCTCTCTTCATATTCTTTTTTTGCTTTCCTAACCACTCGATGACACTCCTTTTGGTGTTTTTTGTGTTCCTTTTGGTTCTCCTCTGTTTTGTCCTTTTTCCATTTTTTGAATGATGCTTTCTTGTCACTTATCGCCTTTTTCACTGCATTTGTTATCCACACTGGGTTTTTTGTTCTATTTTTTTTGCACCCTTTCCTGTACTTGGGGATGCACAGGTTCTGTGCTTCGTGCACTGTGCCCTTGAGTATGGTCCAGGCATTTTCTACGGACTCCATCTTCCTTGCGCTGTCGTTGAGTTTCTTTTCCACCATTTTCCTCATGGCATCATAATTCCCTTTTTTGAAGTTAAGTGCAGTCGTTGTAGTTCTTTTCACCTTTGATGATCCAATTTCTAGCCTGTACTGGATCGTGTTGTGATCGCTGTTTCCTAGTGGGGCTAGTACCGCCACCTCCTTAGCGGGTCCCCCTAGTCCGTTGAGGATTAGGTCAAGAGTGGCATCACCCCGTGTTGGTTCCGTGACCAGCTGTTCCATGAAACAATCCCTCATGACCTCCAGGAATTTGGTCTCCCTCATGCAGTTTGAGTGCCCAATACTCCAGTTTATTCCCGGGTAGTTGAAGTCTCCCATCACCACCACATTTCCGCTTTTGCATACCTGCCTCAGCTCAGCCTCCAGATCCTGGTCGATTTCTTCCGTTTGTCCAGGTGGGCGATAGTACAGACCCAATTTTATGTCTGCTCCTGCTCCTCCTGGTAGCTTAACCCATAGTGATTCCAAGTCATCCGCCCTTACTGTTGTTTCCATTCTGGTTGAAGGTATGGAATCTTTTATATATAGCGCTATTCCTCCACCCTTTTTGTGTGACCTATCTCTCCTGTAGAGTTTGAATCCTGGTAAAGCCACATCCCATTCATTGTCATCAGTCCACCACGTTTCTGTGACTCCAATTATGTCTAGGCCCTTTTTGCTGGCTAGGATTTCCAGCTCTCCCATTTTAGCCCTTAGGCTCCTAGCATTAGTGTATAGGCAAAGTAAGTTTATGATTTGTATCATTGCTGATTATTAAGTGATGTATTTATTGTTAATTTGTTTGAACATTTGTCACACTTATTCTAAGTTTGAAAATGAATAAAGAATTAAAAAAAAAAAAAAAAATTATTAATATTTAGTGTTGCTGATTGTTGCTGGGGATGGCTGGGTAGGTAGATATGGGAGAATGGGGAGTGTAGTTGTGATCATAGAGAAACATAGAAACAGAGTATGATGGCAGAAGAGGGCCGGCTGCCCAACAAGTCTGCCCACTCAAGAACCCTCCCTCCCACAAGTCTGCCTACTCAAGAACCCTCCTCCCTGGATTATCCATTTTTTAAGCATAACTCTGTAGCACCCCCACCTGTTTGTCCCATCGACTCTTGAAGTCGAGCACGCTACTGGCCTCGACCACCTGGTGTGGAAGGTTATTCCATCGATCAATCACCCGTTCGGTGAAGAAGTATTTCCTGGTGTCACCATGGAATCTTCCCCCCTTAAGTTTTAGCGGATGCCCTCTTGTCGCCGTGGGACCCTTTAGAAAAAAGATTTCTTCCTCCACTTCAATGCGACCTGTGATGTATTTGAATGTTTCTATCATGTCCCCCTTTCTCTGCGCTACTCAAGAGAATATAAGCGCAGTCTGGTCAGATGTTCTTCATATGGGATGTCTTTCAGTCCTGAGACCATCCTAGTGGCCTTTCTCTGGATCAACTCCATTCTCTTCACATCCTTTTGATAATGTGGCCTCCAAAACTGGACACAGTACTCCAGGTGAGGTCTCACCATGAATCTGTATTAAGGTAGTATGACTTCAGACTTTCGGCTGATAAAGCTCCTTCTGATGCAATCCAGCATTTGTCTAGCCTTTGCTGAAGCTTTCTCCACCTGATTGGCAGCTTTCATATCTTCCCGGATGAGTACTCCCAAGTCCCTTTCTGCAGTAGTTCTTGTTAAGTTTTCACCATTCAAGGTATATGGTCTGTATGGATTTCCGCTCCCAAGGTGCATTACTTTACATTTTTTGGCATTAAAGTTTAGTTGCCAAGTACTGGACCATTGTTCCAATAAAAGCAGGTCCTGCTCCATAGTGCTTGGACTGGTTGCGCTGTCAGGTTCTGTTGCCCTGCCCACAATGTTGCATAGTTTAGCGTCATCGGCAAATAATGTAATTTTGCCTCGAAGTCCCTGAGTTAGATCCCTTACAAAGATATTAAATAGAATCGGGCCCGAGCCCTGTGGTACTCCACTGGTCACTTTCGACGTTTTTGAGGGAATACCGTTTACCATTACTCTTTGAAGTCTGCCACTAAGCCAGTTTTGTACCCATGCTGTTCAGTGTTTCTCCGAGTCCTAACGAGTTCATCTTGTTCAATAACCTACGGTGTGGAACATTATCAAAAGCCTTGCTAAAGTCCAAATATACAATGTCCAGGGACGCACCCCCATCCATTTTTTTTGTTACCCAGTCAAAGAAGCTGATCGGGAGTGGTTGTGTTTTCTTTTGATTAATTGGGTGGGGGGAGGTGTCAAGTATAAGGATCCCCACTTCCCTTGTTGATTGTATTCTAATTTTAGCTGCAAATACCGCTCTCGAGAAGGGTTTATTATACTTAAAAATAAAATCTTTATGTATTAATTGTTCCACCTGGTAGAATGTTTATAATGTTACAGATGTACAAACTTGATGGAACATGTTTCATACTGGCTTTTAATGTCAATAAAAATTATATATACATTAAAAACAGAAAAAGCTGTCAAGTATCAATCATCTTAGTTTGCTACTAGAATGTAGTAATTTTAAGATGAAACACTGTTTGCTACTTGTGACCATAGATCTCAATAAATCCTCCTCCTCTCTCACCTGTTGGGATGCCCGTCTCTTGCTCTAATTTTTGATAAAGTTTGTTCGAATAGTCAGCCATCTTGGTTTCTATGGAGATATGCTTGACAGTGCTGAGGATGCCTGCACAGAAACGCGTGGAGCCAGCTGCCAGCCTACACAGGACAGAAAAGCCATAAACTGAATATCACTTCAGATGTTCCTTGATAACAAAATATCTAATACCAATTACAATTCTTGATTTTAAAGTAATATTTTTAAATTTTCCTCAGTAGAATCTTTATATTCTCTGCTACTGGAAGCAACCACAATGATTAACAAAGCCATAAATCAAATTACACATGTGATATAATATTTGTGTGTATAGCAAATGCACAGTGATATGGATCTGCAAAAGTTACAGGAATGGTCTAATGCCTGGCAACTAAAATTCAATGCAAAGAAATGCAGAGTAATGCATTTGGGGATTAATAATAGGAAGGAACCGTATATGCTGGGAGGTGAGAAGCTGATATGCACGGACAGGGCGAGGAACCTTGGGGTGACAGTGTCCAAAGATCTAAAGGCGAAAAAAGTGTGACAAGGCGGTGGCTGCTGCCAGAAGGATGCTGGGCTGTATAAAGAGAGGCGTAGCCAGTAGAAGGAAGGAGGTGTTGATGCCCCTGTACAGATCATTGGTGAGACCCCACTTAGAGTATTATGTTCGGTTTTGGAGACCGTATCTGGCAAAGGACACAAAAAGGCTTGAAGCGGTCCAGAGGAAGGCGACAAAAATGATAGGAGGCTTGCGCCAGGGAACGTATGAGGAGAGACTGGAAACCCTGAATATTTACCATTTTCCTTTCTCTGGAAAAGATTTTGTTCTATGTTAATACCCTTCAATATTTGAACGTCTGAATCATCTCTCCCCTGTCCCTCCTTTCCTCTAGGGTACTAGAGGAAAGGAGGGACAGGGGAGAGATGATTCAGACGTTCAAATACTTGAAGGGTATTAACATAGAACAAAATGGAACGTCTGAATCATCTCTCCCCTGTCCCTCCTTTCCTCTAGGGTACTAGAGGAAAGGAGGGACAGGGGAGAGATGATTCAGACGTTCAAATACTTGAAGGGTATTAACATAGAACAAAATCTTTTCCAGAGAAAGGAAAATGGTAAAACCAGAGGACATAATTTGAGGTTGAGGGGAGGTAGATTCAAGAGCAATGTTAAGAAATTCTACTTTACGGAGAGGGTGGTGAATGCCTGGAATGCGCTCCCAAGAGAGGTGGTGAAGAGGAAAACGGTGACTGAGTTCAAAGTGGGATGAACACAGAGGATCTAGAATCAGAAAATAATATTAAATATTGAACTAAGGCCAATACTGGGCAGACTTGCACGGTCTGTGTCTGTATATGGCCGTTTGGGGGAGGATGAGCTGAAGAGGGCTTCAATGGCTGGGAAGGTGTAGATGGGCTGGAGTAGGTTTTAACGGAGATTTCGGCAGTTGGAACCCAAGCACAGTACCGGGTAGAGCTTTGGATTCTTGCCCAGAAATAGCTAAGAAGAAAAAATTTAAATTGAATCAGGTTGGGCAGACTGGATGGACCATTCGGGTCTTTATCTGCTGTCATCTACTATGTTATTTGCATGTACAGCATACATACAATAAATATTCTATTCTATTGTGCTCTTATAATCTTCCCTTAATTCAAAGCTGCAAGGTGGATTACAACAAGAAAACCTCCTCATATTAAGAGATTTTACAATTTGTAGACTATTTTCAAGAAAATTAATAACGTTGATTTTAAAAAGCTCTCCTAAATTGAATATATGAAGGAATTTGACAAACATATGTAGGGATACTATTCCAAATTTTTGCACTTAAGAGCATAAGAATTGCCGCTGCTGGGTCAGACCAGTGGTCCATCGTGCCCAGCAGTCCGCTCACGCGGCAGCTCTTAGGTCAAAGGCCAGTACTCTAACTGAGACTAGCCTTACCTGCATACGTTCTGGTTCAGCAGGAACTTGTCTAACTTTGTCTTGAATCCCTGGAGGGTGTTTCCCCTATAACAGCCTCTGGAAGAGCGTTCCAGTTTTCTACCACTCTCTGGGTGAAGAAGAACTTCCTTATGTTTGTACGGAATCTATCCCCTTTTAACTTTAGAGTGCCCTCTCGTTCTCTCTACCTTTAAAGAGGGTGAACAACATATCTTTATCTACGAAGTCTATTCCCTTCATTATCTTGAATGTTTCGATCATGTCCCCTCTCAGTCTCCTCTTTTCAAGGGAGAAAAGGCCCAGTTTCTCTAATCTCTCACTGTATGGCAACTCCTCCAGGGACCCTTTCGAGTTGTCCTTCTTCATGAACGGTGACAAGTGCTGGACGCAGTATTCCAGATGAGGGCCCGGTAAGGAAGAGGCAGATCACAGCTGATATTGAAGTCTGCCGTCAAAATCACTGCCAGAGCAGGGACAGCCACAGGCCCAACGGACAGCAGGGCTGATTCGTCGGGATCTCTGGCTATGTGATGTCTCAAGGCCACACAGATATTCTAAGCCAGTTTCAGTAGTTTAAGATTGGGGAAACTTCACTAACCCCCCTCCCCCTTTTTACCAGCCATCATTTTAATTTCCATGGTCTAGTAGAAAAGTAGCTTTTTGTTTCTTTCACAGTTCATTGGTTTCTTTTACATGAAAACAATTGTTTGCTCTGTCTTGAGGATCAATATAAATATTTTGATGGCTTTATATTAGTGTTTTTTTAAATTGTAATATTATGTCTAAAGTTATAGCATCAAAGCAGACAATTTGCTTAAACACAGTCCCAATTATTTACTTCTTGTTTTAATGCATGGTATACAAATATTTATTAGCCTGAATGCTTGTTGAACTAACATTAATAGCATCACTCTTGTATTCCCCTTTCCTCTGATCACATTCTTTTACTTTGCAACAGATTTCATCAATTATAACAAATTGGCTAGTTTTAGTAGAGGAAATACAATCTAAATAAGGAAATAAGATTAAAAGATGGGATCTTATACTGTGCATTCTGAATTCTTACCTGCCCTGCTCTAACAGTACAACATCCTTCCATCCGAGTTTCGCCAGATGATATGCCACTGAGGTGCCCATGATTCCACCTCCACAGATTACTACCCGAACTTGTGACGGGAGACTCGTGGCATGGGGCTCTGGTGCTGTGGAGCTGCTGCGCTTACTGTTGGACATGCTCCGCCAACCTGGGCCTGCAGCCCACCAGCGAACATCTGGCAGTAGCCTAGGGAACATCTTTGCTGTGAGAACCCCCTTTCTGAAGTTGCCTCAGTTCACAGTCACTCCACACTGAAAGATAAATGCAGAATCAAAACAGAAAAAAAAAAAAAGACTGCTGATAAAATACAAATGTAATTATGGTCTTAACATCAGCACAAAAAACAATACTTTTCATGTGGTATGCTTATTAAAGTTTCTGAATTAGACACTGTTGTATCTAAAGATGTGCATTCTACCCAGTGGTGCACTTTATATCATTTATTAAAATTTTTATGCCACCTAGCTACAAATACAGCTTGTTTAACATAGAAAAGAATTCAATAAGTAATAGAAAAAACCTAAACCATTTACACTGCTTAACTAAAAGTTGCTAAAAAAAGTGTATCTTGCAGATATCATGTTTATTTTTCCTCTTCACAGGGTACATCAGGTAGACCAAATGCTTGAGTAACAAAGTTTACTTTTAACCTTTTTTAAAATTTTGTCAAGATTTCTACTACACAGATATCAGCAGGAAGCTGATTCCAAAGAGCTGGTGGCAACCAGAAAAATGTACTCTCTCTAGTAGATACTCAACGTGTTTGTGTATGTGTTGGGAAGTGTCCTTGTCGTGAAAGGGGGCAAATTGGTTCCTGAAATCAAAGTTATTAAATTCATCGTTCTTATAAAAGTTAGTTTGTTTTTTTATTTTTATTTTTTTTATTCATGTTACAACAAAATAATTATTGAACAAAAAACCCAAGAGTCTTATTACAATTAATTTGAAAGCAAATTAAATAATTCCAAGCATCTTCATAACAAGATATAATTATTAAGGGCTCCTTTTACAAAGCCGCGCTAGGGCCTTAACGCGCAGAATAGCGCGTGCTAAATTGCCCCACGCGCTACTGCATCCTTTTGAGCAGGTGGTAGATTTTTGGCTAGCGTGCGCTAATCCAGTGCGTGCGCTAAAACGTTTAGCGCACCTTCGTAAAAGGAGCCCTAAGACTCTTAAATAGTCCACATTTGGGAAAGGACAATTCACATATCAGAAGGAATGATATTTAGACAAAACTAAAAATAAAACAGGATTTATAGTAGTGGCTCACCCCCATTTATTCATATGGACCAGCTCACTGGGATTCACTTAACTTCCTGCGTTACAACCCCCTTTCCTTCAAGAAAAAATTGTAATTGGGAGGGTTCATAAAAAACAAGAATTTGGATCTAAATATATCATACATTTACAAGGGTACCAATAGTTGAAATTTTGCCCCCAATGCTTTCACGTTTTCTTTCATCTCCAAGAATCTTTTTCTCCTTGTTTGTGTGGATCTTGTAACATCCGGGAATATCGAAATTTTACTATTCAAAAGGGAGACTTTTTTAAGCCTAAAAAAAAGGTGAAGAAGTGTTTCCTTATCTTGTTGGAATACGAATGTTACAAGACGCGTTGAGCACATAACTTCCTCCTGAGAATTTTCCAATACATATTAGAAAGGTCCACTGGACTGTCTCAAAGATGCTGCCTAAGGCAGAACAACAGGATCAGAGGAGGAAGATTTTTTGAGTGAAACTGGCAAAAAATATATTTTATGCAGAGGAGGAAGCCCCTTTTCAGGGTACTTAAACACTTCTTTCAGGAATTTGTAGAATATTTCTTTAGGTGATATAGTCAGTGTTTGGGGAAAATTCAAGAGTCTTAAATTCAGTTGCTTTGTATAGTTCTCAACTTTTCTCAGCAAGATTAATTTATCCTGCACAATGGAATCACAGGTAGCTTGTATACCTTTTACCAACTGCTGATTTTTTCTCTTTGGGTCTTTAATTCCTCTTCAAATGTTTTTATTTTTAATGTTTGTGCCTGAACAAGAGGAAAGATTCCCAGACATACCTTGTATAGGGATTCTAGCGCAGCCCAAATTGAATCCAGGACAATCTCAGTTGGTCTAACAAGGAGCTGAATAGTTGGTGTTTCCCCTCTTTCCGCCGAGACTCCAATTACCGCCCTTGTTGCAGATCTTCTGGCTGCAGATTCTTGAGGAGCCAGCGAGTCCAATAGCTCAGAAGGCAGCGTTACATCCGCCGCCGCCGTAGCTGCTGACATTCCCCTCTGTCAGCTGCAAGGGAGACACTGGTCCCGCGAGGTTAAGCGAGATCTCACTTCCAAGTGCCGACGCTTCCTTCATGTCCGGCTCAGAAGTAGTGCCCCGAGGCAAGGATGAAATGAAGCCTTTTTGGCATGACGAATTAAAGCTCAAATGAGCAAAAAAGGTGATAGGTCAAAAGCGCGCAAGACAACAACATGCCGACAAAACCGCCAAGACAAATCAGCGCAAAGATAACAGTGCGCAAGGATAACTCAGTGCAAGACAATTGAGCGCAAGGATAACAGCGTGCTAAACAATTGAGCGCAAGGATAACTCAGCGCAAAGACAATTGAGCGCAGGGATAACTCAGCGCAAAGACAATTCAGCGCGCCACAAAATGGCACGTGGCGAAGGCCACGCGCACGTTCAGCACGTCAACACGTCATCACGTTATTAGTATGGTTCCCTTGCCTCTTTGTGCTTTGAATATAAGTCATGTGAATACATTTTCGTTAATATGGTTATGTTTCCTCTTTATATCATGTGCTCAGAACAGCCCGCCTTCCTTTCGCTGCCTGACTGTGTCCGTTATAGGTAAAGCTCTGGTTTTGCTAGAACTTGCTCTATAACAGATACTTGTCTTGTGCTCACTTGTCCGCGCGCTGTTGTCTTGCGTGCATTTGATTATGAACCGCAAAAAAGCAGGAAATATTCTCTCCGTCAGATGCGAAACTCACAGCGTCCTTCCACTACGATGCCATTTTGTCTTTCCTTATAAAAGTTTTAATCTTTGCTTATCTCATCAGTAAGAATTCCGAGACTGATGTGTTGCACACAGTTTTTCTGATATGTGGCAACATCAGAGGCAAAAATTCACACTAAACAACTGTCAACCTCAAGAATTTTGCACCTATTCTGGAGTCTATACAGAGCAGAACTAGGATGTTTCATTTTACATTTTGTCACAGAAAGCATAGTTGCATACTTATAATGGGTGTTCTTTTTGGAGAACAGAATCCTACAACCACACTAGTAGATGAGGTCATCAGGATGGAACCAAGTTGGAATCACTTCTTCCAAGCTCAGAAAACTTCTGGAAGTGAGGAAATGTCAGAACCCTGGTCTAACAGAGACTGAGAGCTTTGTGCAGACAGCTGATAAGCATTTTATCACTCTCAAAAATCACAAATCCATCACAACACAGCATAAAAAGCTTTAATATAACTTACTATAGCCTCAGATGTCAACCACAAGTGTAAAGCAACCAACCTAAAGGTGTTTGCTTTGGGGGGTAAACAGAACTGAGACAAATACAGTGATGAGAAAGACGATGCCAGGAGAAAGTAAAAGGAACACGCTGCATAGAAGAAGTATAGCAGCAAAAAAGCACTATAAGATATGATCACAGTTTTGAGAGCTGAAAGAGAGACCCACAACAAAAGGTGACCTGCTCGAGATAATGTATAATCTGTGGGACAATGTGGTAGATCTAAGGCAATAAGTGGAGGAGGTGGAAGGAAGAACTGAAAAGCAGGCAGAGGACTTACATGGTCTTAGTGGAGAGAATATTAAAAGAAGCGGAGGAAAAGATACTAAAGATGAAAGATAAATTAGAGAATGTAGACCTAGAGGACCAATTCACCATGCTAACAAAGACACAATAAACCTTATAAAAGAAGATTCTACAAAAAGAACTGGAGCAAAAGGTTGATGACTTGGGGAATTGTTCCAGGAGAAATAATCTGCAACTTGTGGGTTTTCCCAAATCGATCTTGGATAAATTAAAGATCTCATAGGATTCTTTGAATCATGGATCCCTACCACACTGGCTCTCACTGATAACCTTGCGAATTTCTGATTTGAAAAGGCTCACCATTTGGGGGTTCACCGGGAAAATTCAACCAGGTCTTGAGTGGTGATCTTTCAAATTCTTGACTTCAAGCACAAACAACGGATTTTGCAAACTACTTACTCAGGTCAGATCTTAACATATCAAATAAATCCATACTGTTTTCACTCACCTCAGTTATAACAACAATGAAAGTCCTTTGCATCTTTTTGTACCACACTATATAGAAAGCAGATCAGATTTGCTCTGATCTACCCAGCTAGACTTTGCGTCTCACATCAGGGCCCCATGCACTTTTTTGATCAGGTGAAGGACGCACAAACTTTTTATGATTTTTTATCAAAGGAGCCTTCGACCACTTGGTGCACTGCAGGTGAGAATGTTAACCTGAGCTGATTACTTATATGATTCGTTCGTTGAAGGTCACAGGGTACTGCGTGGTTGTAACTCTCACCAGATTCAGACCTATTCTGACAAAGAAAATTAATAAATGTTGAATTCCACCTGTATCATCTTTATTAGTCTGTTCTATGCATTGGATAGACGTGACTTCCAATTTCAGTTTTGGACAACTTGACTTATTGATTGGTTTATAGATCACTGTGTTTTTTATACTATGACATGGTTTTGCTTATAATGGATCAATGCTGCAGCATTGCTTAAACCAGTGTTTCTCAACTCGGTCCTGGAGTACCCCCCCTTGCCAGTCAAGTTTTCAGGATATCCACAATGAATATGCAGAAACTTGATTTGCATGCACTGCCTCCATGATATGGAAATTGCTTTAATGCATATTCATTGTGGATATCCTGAAAACCTGACTGGCAAGGGGGGGTACTCCAGGACCGAGTTGAGAAACACTGGCTTAAACTGTATCACATAGGAAAGGTGGGGGGCGATGCAAACGTGACTGGTCCCCTTACAGCAGTGGTCTCAAACACAAGGCCCGCCAGGTACTATTTTGAGGCCCTAGGTATGTTTATCATAATCACAAAAGTAAAATAAAACAGTTTCTTGATCATATGTCTCTTTAGCTATAAATTACAATATTATTAAGACTTAGCCAAAGGAAAGATTTATAAATTATAAAGAGTTTTACCTCATGCAAAACTGTCATTTCTTTAATAAGACATTAACTTTTTTTCTGAGGCCCTCCAAGTACTTACAAATCCAAAATGTGGCCCTGCAAAGGGTTTGCATTTGGGACCACTGCCTTATGAGAGTTAGGTTTGCTGGGTATATTGGAGATTAAGGGCATGGAATTGGGGATTAGGATAGTTTCTTTGTTTAGGGGTACAGATAGAGGTACACTTACTGACTTTTTTCACTTACAGTGGAGGTCTCCTATTTCATTTACCCTGTTTCCCCGATAAGGCAGGGCCATCAAATAAGACAGCCCCCCCTTTTTAGAAAAAAATGTAAAATAAGGCACCCCCCCCGCAAATAAGCCACCCACCGATACCTGCGCTTACCCGAATCGGGTGGTACGGTGGGTGACTCCGTGTGGTCCCTCCGTCTACCGTATTTGCCTCCATGGCTGCGTGCCGCGCCTCATCATGAAGTGAAGAGGAGGAAGTGACAGGACTGCAGCGCGCGCACGTGACTCCGCGCAAGGAAACACAGGCAGCTTCCCTCATCCCTCCCTAACGGAGACTGCAGGAGTTTGTTCACGGCCAGAACATCCAAAAGTGAGACACGCAGACAGGTTTCTTTTGCTGTGAGCAATACCACTTACTGTATATAAAGCCTGTTTAAAATGCATACAGTATATAAACAATGGTTTCACATTGTCAAGTCCCCTCTGATGCTGCACTACAGAATAATCTCTTTACTGTGTTTCCCTGATGGAGAACATTGGGGACATTAAATGGTACAATATATGGTATGATGGATAAAGCTGGCCATACATGGTACGATTTTTCGGCCGACCGATTCTTCAGCCGTCAAATAAGACAGCCCCCCCTTTTTAGAAAAAAATGTAAATAAGGCATCCCCCCGAAAATAAGCCCTAGAGCATATTTTGGCCTTCCAAAAAAAATAAGACAGTGTCTTACCATCGGGGAAACAGGGTAGTATGCTTTTACTCTGGCGGGACAGTGCCCACCATTAGTGATGCTGGAGGCTAGGACGGCATCACCAGTTTCAAGAGTGGATTACTTGCTCTACTCGTTTATTGACATTTTGGATCCCTGAATAAATTAAAAATATAGGCGGGATCAGGTCCCCTATTAAATGTAAGAAAATCCTTCAGGCACTGCATAGACAAAAGGCCCACACAGCTATGCTGCAGGAAACTCATCTTGGTTCTGATGAACATAAACAGAAAACATGGTGGGTGGGGGCTATAGTAGAGGTTCCTTCACAAGGGAAGATGGCTGGGGTGATTATATTATTTCATAAAAATTTGCATATTGTTCAGAAACGTGCGATTGTCGATCCTGCTGGTAGGTTCATAGTAGCCCACGTGGAGTTAGAACATTTATATTATACCCAATGTATATAAAAAAACTTTCTTCCATAATCTCATTACTGTTCTCATGGGTCATAGGATGGGATTTCAATATAGTGGCTGATCCTTCACGTGATAAAACTTTTTATTCTCCCAAAGATAAAGTTGATCCCACTAAAGGAATAGAGTTGTTTTGTGATAACTTAGGGGTTATAGATGTGTGGCTTGTATTGCACCCACTGGATTACAATTATATACATTTATCAAGTGCTCACTAAACACATTCTAGGTTGGATTATCTGTTAATAGATAGTGGACTATTTTCTACGGTAAAGGAAGCGACCATAGGACCCACCAAGATATCTGACCAAACCCCAGTATAGATACTGTTAAACTTAAATGTAACTCAAAGTACCTCTTCGCATTGGTCTTTTCCTTTAGATCTAAATACAGACACTAAATTTGAGGAATATATGTGCAAGAAATAGGCATATTATAAATGCTTTAACTCACAATACTCTTACAATGCAGTTTTATTTTGGAAACAGCGAAAGCGGTGTTACAGGGTGTTAGAATTGCATTTAGTAGCCATAAGAAAAAAAGCTAGAGATAAGGAGATATTAAGATTGGAGCAACAATTAATATCCTTGCATAGACAATATGGATCCTCTCCCACATCCATGTTTCGAACTTACCCACTCTTCTACAAAGCCGTGCTAGCAGCTGCCGCGCAGCAACAGCCCCAAAGCCCTTTAAATCTCTATGGGCTTGGGGCGGCGTGGCTTTGTAGTAGAGGGGTTAGTTGATGCCTACTCAATTTGCCCTTAAATTAACTTATCCATCAACATGGGGAAAAAAAAAATCTGCATTATACTATAAATATCAAATCTATAAATTTGGGGAAAAAATGGAAAATTTCTAGTCAATCTAGTTAAACCAGGGAATAGGTATCATAAAATATTGGCTTTGAGAACCTCTGATGACACTATAGTTCATTCTTACTCAATAAAGCACAGTTACTTACCGTAACAGGTGTTATCCAGGGACAGCAGGCATATATTCTCACATGTGGGTGACGTCATCTACGGAGCCCCGGCGCGGACAGCTTTTCAAGCAAACTTGATTGAAGTTTCAAGTTTGCACACTGCACCACGCATGTGCGTGCCTTCTCGCCCACTAGAGGGCGCATCCCACCTCGTGGTCCTCAGTTCCATAACTAGCAAGGAAGCCATCCCCGGGGAGGCGGGCGGGTTGTGAGAATATATGCCTGCTGTCCCTGGATAACACCTGTTACGGTAAGTAACTGTGCTTTATCCCAGGACAAGCAGGCATGATATTCTCACATGTGGGTGACCTCCAAGCTAACCAAAAAAGGGCAGGTGGGAGGATGGCAATTTAGGAAAACAGATTTTGCAAAACTGACTGGCCAAACCGGCCGTCACTCCTGGATAAAGTGTCCAGACAGTAATGAGAGGTGAATGTATGAACCGAAGACCAAGTGGCAGCCTTACATATGTCCTCCATCGGAGTGGATCGGAGGAAAGCTATCGAAGCTGCCATCGCTCGGACCTTGTGCCCCGTGACTCGACCCGGGGGAGGAAGGCCAGCCTGAGCGTAGCAAAAGGAAATGCAAGCGGCCAACCAGTTAGACAGAGTGCGCTTGGAAACTGGATGCCCTAATCGATTGGGATCGAAGGACAAAAACAATTGAGGAACCTTCCGATGAGACCTGGTGCGTTGGAGATAATATGCCAACGCCCTCTTACAGTCAAGCGTGTGAAGCGCCGTCTCGCCAGGATGGGAGTGGGGCTTAGGAAAGAACACAGGAAGGACAATGGACTGATTGAGGTGGAAATCAGAAACAACTTTAGGTAAAAACTTAGGATGGGTGCGGAGAACCACCTTGTCGTGATGAAAGACAGTGAAAGGAGGGTCCGCAACCAAGGCTTGCAACTCCCCAATCCGCCTGGCGGAGGTGAGGGCAATTAGAAACACCGCCTTCCAAGTCAGAAATTTCAAGAGGGACTTGTTGAGTGGCTCAAACGGGGGTTTCATCAGTTGAGCCAGAACTACATTCAAATTCCACACGACAGCCGGAGGCTTAAGAGGGGGACAAACCCTGAGTAACCCTTTCATGAAGCGTGTCACCAAGGGATGGAGTGACAGAGGGCGTCCTTCCAGAGGTTGGTGGAAAGCAGAAATCGCACTGAGATGAACCCGCACCGAAGTGGTTTTCAAGCCGGAGCGCGACAAATGAAACAAATATTCTAAAACCGAGGATACCGGAACTGATACCGGATCCAGGTGAGAAGACGAGCACCAGGTGGAAAACCTGGTCCATTTCTGCGCATAGCAAAGCCTCGTCGAGATCTTGCGGGAGGCTTCCAACACCTCCTTCACCGATTGAGACAGGTCCGGAGGAGTCAGGGAACAAGAAACCAGGCTGTCAGGTGCAATGACTGCAGATTGGGATGTAACATGGATCCTTGACTCTGAGACAGCAGAGAAGGAGAGACAGGCAGGGGAAGAGGCTCTCTGGCACTGAGCTGGAGCAGCAGGGAGAACCAGTGCTGACGCGGCCACCGAGGTGCTATGAGAATCATCGTGGCCGTGGACGATTTTAGGTGTACCAACGTTCGCATGATCAGAGGGAACGGAGGGAATGCATACAGGAACCTCCCTTCCCAGTCGAGTAGGAAGGCATCCGCTTCCAGACGGTCCTGCGAGTACATCCGAGAACAATATAGTGGTAGTTTGTGTGTCTCCGGAGAGGCAAACAGATCCACCTGTGGCGTTCCCCAGCGAGCGAAGACCTCGCGTAGAACTGCTGAGTGTAGAGTCCACTCGTGCGGTTGCAGAAGTCGACTCAGTTTGTCCGCCAGGCAATTCCGTTCTCCTTGGATGTAGACTGCCCGGAGGAAGATGTTCCGGGAGGCCGCCCACTCCCAGAGGCGAAGAGCTTCGGAGCAGAGGGGCCATGACCCCGTTCCTCCCTGCTTGTTCACATAATACATTGCCACCTGATTGTCCGTGCGGACGAGGACCACCTGGTCCTGCAATATGTGAACGAAGGCTCGGAGTGCTAGGAAGATGGCTCGCAGCTCTAGCACATTGATATGACACTGACGGTCTTCTGACGACCACAGGCCCTGCGTGCGAAGACCGTCGAGATGGGCTCCCCACGCGTACTCCGAGGAGTCCGTGGTCAGGACCTTGCGAAAAGGCGGAGTGCGAAACAATAGCCCTATGGACAGATTTGAAGAGTCTGTCCACCAACGCAGCGATTTCCGCAAGGGCGGAGTTACCGAAATGAGGCAAGACACCGGGTCGCATTCCTGGCGCCACTGGGACGCGAGGGTCCACTGAGGGATCCTCAGGTGTAGCCTCGCAAACGGCGTGACATGTACCGTCGAGGCCATATGGCCCAGCAGCATCATCATGCGCTTGGCCGACACCCTCGATAGTTGGGAGACCTGGCGGCTCATCCGTACCAAGGTTTCCACCCGCTGGGTCGGCAGGTAGGAGCGTAGGCGCACCGTGTCCAGCACCGCACCTATGAATTGAAGAGACTGCGACGGTCTCAACTGAGACTTTGGAAAGTTTATCTCGAACCCGAGAGTTTGCAGGAAGGCAATAGACTGTCGGGTCGCTGAGATAACCCCCTCCCTGGTCGGGGCTTTGATGAGCCAATCGTCCAGGTAAGGGAACAAATGGAGTCCACGTGACCTGAGGGCTGCTGCAACCACCACCATGCACTTCGTGAATACTCGTGGGGACGCGGCCAGGCCGAAGGGCAGTACCCTGTACTGGAGGTGGAGGTCCCCCACCTGGAATCGTAAGAATCTTCGACAGGCGGGGTGCACCGGAACATGGGTGTATGCTTCCTTCAGGTCGAGGGAGCACATCCAGTCCCCTTCCCCCAAGAGGGGGTACAAAACCGGGAGAGATAGCATTCGAAACTTCTCCCGGGCCAGGAATTTGTTGAGCTTCCTGAGGTCCAGTATGGGGCGCAGGTCCCCGGTCTTTTTTGGGACCAAAAAGTAGCGGGAGTAAAACCCCGTACCCCACTGGTCCTTGGGGACCGGCTCGACCGCCCGAAGCTTCAAGAGGGCTTTGGCTTCGGTTATAAGGGTCGGTAGCTGCGAACGGTTGCAGGGGACTAAACTTGGGGGACTGTCCGGCGGCGAGGACACAAAGTTGAGCGAGTAGCCCTCGGAGACGATCCGGAGCACCCAAGCGTCTGAGGTAATCCCGGTCCATGCCTCCCGGAAGAACCGAAGACGGCCCCCGATAGGAAGGTCCTGAGAAAGTGCGGAGGGGAACCCGCCCCGTCCGCTCATCCCGTCAAAAGGAAGGCGCTGGCTTAGAAGGGCCCTGCGCCGGGGCTTGGGGTTGTCCCCCTCTGCCTCGCTGAGACGGACGTCTCGGAGGCGGTCTCGAGAAAGCCGGGGTCGACTTCTGAGGGTATCGGCGCGGCGGAGGCCGAAAGGGTTTCTGCGGCGGGGGCCTAGGTTTGGGGCGGACCAGGGATGCTAGAGAGCGCTCCTGTTCTGACAAGCGCTTGGTCGCCGCATCCAATGACTCGTCGAATAACTCGGACCCCACACAAGGCAAGTCTGCCAGGCGTTCCTGCAGGTTTGGGTCCATGTCGAGGGTGCGAAGCCAGGCCAAGCGGCGCATGGCCACCGCGAGGGCCGACACCCTCGAAACCAGCTCAAAGGCGTCGTACACTGCATGGAATAGGTACAGCCGCAATTGAGACAGGTTGGACATAAACTTGTCGAATCCTGCTCTTTGGGAGTCCGGTAACGAGTTTCGATATTGAGGAAGGTCCTTCACCATACCACGCAAAAAGGAGGAAAAGGTGAAGGCGTAGTTTAGAACCCTGGTGGCCATCAGGGAATTTGAATAGAGGCGGCGGCCAAACTTGTCCAGGGTCCACCCCTCCCTGCCTGGTGGAACCGCCGCAGAAACCCGTGAGGGCTGTGATTTTTTAAGAGCAGACTCCACCAGAAGAGACTGGTGTGAGAGCTGCGCCTTATCGAACCCTTTAGGGGGAATCGTCCTATACTTCGATTCCATTTTTGAAGGCACAGACGTGACTGTAAGAGGGTTTGACAAGTTCTTCAGCCAGGTTTGCAGAAGGACACTGTTGAGAGGGAGTCTAGGCACCTCCCTAGGAAGAATGGGGAGGTCCTGTTCCTCCAAAAATTCTTTGGAATACCGAGAGCCTACCATCAGGTCAATCCCCAGGGCTTGGGCCATGTCCTGAACGAAGGATGAAAATGAGGACGGCCTAGCCTGGGGAGAGGGGGTTCTCGACCGCCCCACCGAGGAGAGGGGGGAGGCCTCATGGGAATAATGAGGATCCCTAACCGATCCCGAATCCCAGGATCCCCTCTCGAGGGCCCTCGAGGGGGAAGGGGAAGTTGTCCTCCTCGCAGAACCCTTGGGTGAGGACCCCGGGGTTCGTGGGACACTCTCCCGTTTCCTCGGCGAGGCGGCCCGGGAAGACTTCCCATGGGGTGAGCGGAGGAGCCTCGGGTTGTCGAGGCGCAACTCCGACACCTGCAACGCCTCGCCCCCGAACGACGAGGAGCGGTCGCGCCGAGGCGAGCCTCGGGGCCGCTTAGACTTCCTCGATCGACGCCCCGTCCGAGGTCGCGTCGAGGGCGAGGCGTGTCTGGAAGACCCGGAGGAAGAGGAGGAAAGACGGCGCACTCTGCGCAACTTTTCTTTGGGCCTTACACTCCGCTCAGGGGGTTCCCCCGAGGTCGAGGTCCGGGGCGGGGCCGAGACCGAGGTGAACGGGGTCCCAGCACCCGAGACCGAGGTCGCCGAGGCCGGGGCTCCCGAGGGAGCCGAGGCCGGGGCCTCCGAGACCGAAGGCGTCCAGGCCGAGGTCGAGGCCGCCGGAACCGTAGCACGCTGCAACACTTCCAGGGCTCCCGACAGCTCCGATGAGATCAGAGCTCGGAGGAGATCCTGGAAGGCCGGAATCCCCACGAAGGTGGGGAGTTCCGAGTCCGGGGCACACTCCCTGGAGGGCGACCTCGGTCTCGAGTATTCCCTCGGGGTGTGCGGAGTCGAGGTCCGATGCGGGGCCGGGGTCGACCCACCCGCCTTGGCCTGACTCGAGGATGGCTTCTTTGCTGAAGGGGATGGAACAGAGGACTTACCCGAAGCTTGCTTCACTGACGACGCCTTCGAGGAAGAGGGCCGAGGCGAGGCCGAGGCTCCCGAGGACGCCGAGGCCGAGGTCAAGGCCGGGGCCGAAGCCGAGGCCGACGTCGAGGCCTTAGGCGGCGCGTCGACGGCGAACAATTCGGCCATTCTTGCCTTACGGCGACGGAGGGCCCTGTTTTGGAAGGTAGCACAGCGATCACACGAGTCTGTCGGATGTTCGGGCCCAAGACAGACAATGCACCACCGGTGAGGGTCAGTGATGGAAAGCAACCTCTCACACCGGCTGCACTTTTTGAATCCCGTAACAGGACGGGACATCCACGAAGAAAAAGAAGAAGGCCGGGAACGTACCGACGTCCCGCGGCCACGGCTTCCAGGAGCCCCCGGAACCCGACGAAAAACGAAAGACTTTTTTTTTTTTTTTTTTTTTTTGAAAAGAAACGAAAGGAAAAGAGTACCGCGAACTAATTCGAAAGGAAAAACAAACTAAACGCGGCAGCTAGAAGGCAAAAACACTGGAGCTCAGATCCACAGGGCTTTCTTGCTCCGCGGAAAAATTTGAACTGAGGACCACGAGGTGGGATGCGCCCTCTAGTGGGCGAGAAGGCACGCACATGCGTGGTGCAGTGTGCAAACTTGAAACTTCAATCAAGTTTGCTTGAAAAGCTGTCCGCGCCGGGGCTCCGTAGATGACGTCACCCACATGTGAGAATATATGCCTGCTTGTCCTGGGATAATTAATATTTTCCTGGATAAATCTATATAAATTAGAATCAGTAAATGAAGGCCTGGATCCAGATATTTATCATGTTAGCTACCCAGTTTCAATCAGGATCAGTTCAATAAATTGAACAGACCAATAGAGGAAAATGAGGTCATGTGGGCCATCAATAAAAGCTCTTTGCATAAGTCTGAATTTTATAAATTATTAAAAGAAGACAAAACTCAATATTTAATAGAGTTTTCCAGGGGCGCTAGTGAGCGTCGGAGGAGATGGCTGCTTGAACGTGCGGCTCCCACGTGAGAACTACTGAAAGTCTCAAAATCAACATTATACACGGTTCTGCCTCGTACTTGATTTCACCCCCGGGTACACGAACGGTATGGCGACTAGTAAAACAGGAAAGCGCCGCAGCCTTGAGCCGGTTTCCCCATCCAAACCGCCGCTCAAATTGGATGACGTCACCGCGGCCTCGCTGCTTAAAGAAATTTGCGCCCTGCGATCCCTCATGGCAGACAACAAAACAGTAACGGAGGAAATCTTATCTGAAATCTCGACGTTTAAAGCTGAAATAGAAGACCTAAATACCAGAATGTCTGCTACTGAATTGAAATCAGAGGTGAATGCTGAAAACATTAAAACGCTGCAGCGCCAAAGCAAACGCATTGCACAGCTTGAGAGCGATCTGGAAGACCAAGGTAATCGCTCTCGAAGGAGTAATTTTAGAATTCTTGGTTTGCCTGAAGCGCGGGAGGGGCGTGATATAATCAAATTCCTTGACGATACACTGCCCAAACTTCTTAATTTAAACTTTAAACATCCATTTGAGATAGAGCGGGCTCACCGCATACCTACCCAGCAGTCCAGGGATCCTGGTAAATACCCGAGACCAGTAATTGTTTGTTTGCTCCGCTACAATCAGGTGCTTGAAATAATGCAGCAGGCACGTCTTCATGCTCTGATCAAGTTTGAAAGCCATTCTCTTCTGTTTGTGCCGGATCTTTGTAAACAAACCGCTAAAACCAGGAAACTGCTGCTAGAATATAGACCCCGGCTGAAACAACTCGGTGCCAAATTTGGGATACTCTACCCTGCGAAGCTCCGGGTTACTTACAACAATTGCACCAAGGATTTTACAAAACCCCATGAACTTGCTGACTATCTAGAGAAGCTGGCACCTAGCAGCATTGATAACACTTGCTCAGTATGTGAGATGTATTGTGCTGGTAATTTTTCCTCTCTGATTATTAATTGACAGTTTTCTTTACATTACCAGATCTGTGTTGTTATATTCCTACAAACTTTGTAAGAAGAAATGTTGATATTCTTTCTACTAGTTGTTATTACTGGCTTTAGCTGGTTCTTGCGCTGAGTGGCCCTGTTCTTGCACTCTCCCCGTGCTTACCATCCCGTGGTCAACTTCTGCTAATGTATAATGAGTTGTTCTTTCTTTGTGTTATTGTTTGCCTATTGACAGTCTATATCACTATACAAGATTCATTATGGTATATAATGCATTGTAATGTACTTAGTGTTATCTTAGTACCTTTTTTCAGGTTCCCTCATGCCTCTAAACTGTCTAACACAGGGGTGCCCAACGCGTCGATCGCGATCGACAGGTCGTTCGCTCAGGCGACCCCAGTCGATCGCACAGCAGGTTCCCTTCTTCCCTTCTCTTTTTTTCCCCTCCTGACTGGCCCGCCTCTTAAAGAACGCTGGCCAATCAGAGTGCTGGAAAGGCGTGGTGAAGGTCAGTGGGGGATGGAGCTCAGCGCATCACAAGAAATAGAAGCGCCTGTAATGATTGAGGTAAGAGCGAGGCCTAATGCTGCCCGATATACAATTTTAAAACCCCCAAAATCGGCCTCCCAATCAGTGGCGTACCGAGGTGGGGCGGTCCGCCCCCACCCCGGGTGCACGGCTTGGAGGGATGCACAGCCGTCCGGGTCCTCCTGCCCTTCCTTTCCACTGGTCTGCGCACGGGGCTCGCACCCGCCGCCCAAATGGTGCTGTTGGTTATTGCGAGACTCGCGGGAGTTGACGGCACCATTCGAGCGTCGGCGCAGGACCAGGCAGGCGCAAGCCCCGAGCGCGGACCGGGGGAAAAGAAAGGCAGGATGACCCGGACCTGGCCGGCTGTGCACCCCTCCAAGCTGTGCACCCGGGCGGATCGTCCCCCTTCTAAATCCATTGTACTTGTCTTTTATTCAGTTCCACTAATGAGCATTGTGACAGGCAGTTCTTATGGGGCAGTTCTTGGAAGTATTTCTTTGTTTTTCTGTGCCTAAGTATTCTATTAATTTAACTTCCTTATTCCTGTGGGGATCTCCAAAGGGGACGAATGGGAGACGGCCGGTGGCAGGTGGTACTTTAGCAATTCTTACAGGTTGCCATAGGCCTCAGGAGCTGTCTTCCCTCTGCCGTGGTCCTGCCCCTCCTCTAAGTCAGAGACAGGCTTGGGGCAGAGGGAAGACAGCTCCTGAGGCCTATGGCAACCTGTAAGGATCGCTAAAGTACCAGCGATCCTCTCTGCAGACTGCTCCCTGCTGGAATTAGGTAAATGGATGTGGGGAGGGTAGGCCTTTGGGGGGGGAGGGGGGGAGTGCAGTCCTTCAAGGGGTAGTGCAGACCTTCAGGGGGGGAGTTAACCTTTGAGGGGGAATGTGCAGACCTTCAGGGGGGGTCAGGCCTTCGGGGGAGGGGGGCTGTATAATAAAAAATATTTGAACATAAATACAAAGTACACTCAGTGTGTATATATATATATATATATATATATATATATATATATATATATATATATATATACTAGTCGTTAAGCCCGTTACATTAACGGGTGCTAGAATTTATGTCTGTATTTTTCTTTCTGTCTCTTTCCTCCCTCCATTTCCCTGTGTAGCGCTGTCTCTGCTTTCTTCCTCAGTCTCCACTCTCAAGCTGTAACATTACTGCTTAGCTTTTTCTCCCTGCAAGCATCTCTGCTCTCTTTCTCATCCCCAGTCTCTTTGCTATTTTTCTCTTCTTGCAGGGGTCTCTGCTCTCCTTTCTCTATATGTTCCTGATTCCTGCAAACTTCTGTTTTCTCTGTATGCTCTTGATCCTGTGTTTCCCTGTAGGTGTCTCTTCCTTTTTTTTTTTTATTCCTTCTTCACGTATGGTTGATTTATTAAAAGTTTTTATATTTTTCCTATTTGTTGCATGCCTGTCTCCTTGGTCGCTGTATGTTTCTCTTTTTTTGCTTTCTGTGTTTGTTTGTGTTTTTTTGCTGATTGTCTACTTGGTCGCTGTCAGTCTGTCTGTCTCATTGGCTGCTGTATGTGTTTTTTGCAGTCTAACTCCTTGGCCACTGTATGTCTGTATGGTTTATTTTCCTGAATTTATCCTTGGGCATTGTATTTTTTTTTTTTTTCTGTTTGTCTCATTGGCTGTTTGTATTTTTTTTTTTTTTTTGCTGTCTCCTTGCCCACTGTCTCTCTGTCTGTCTCCTTGGCTGCTGTATGTCTGTTTGTCATTTTTTTCCCTGTGTCTCTCTCTCTCTCCTTGTCCTCTGTGTTTTGTTATTTTTTCAATCTGTCTCTTTAGCCCCCTGTCCTTCTGTGAGTGTCTGTGTGTCTCTCTCTCCTTGTCCTCTGTGTTTTGTTATTTTTTCAATCTGTCTCTTTAGCCCCCTGTCCTTCTGTGAGTGTCTGTGTGTCTCTCTCTCCTTGTCCTCTGTGTTTTGTTATTTTTTCAATCTGTGTCTTTAGCCCCCTGTCCTTCTGTGACTGTCTGTGTGTCTCTCTCTACTTGTGCACAGTTGTTTGTTTGTTTTTTTCAATCTCTCTTTAGCTCCTGATCCCCTCTCACTGACCCTTGCGCGACTGCATGTTATTCCGGCTGGGTTTCCATGGCAACCCTGCTCGCGGGTCTGTGAGTGTAGGGCCGTTTTGTCGGGTCTGGCGGCGCTGTGTAGCTGGGAGGCGAGGCCTCAGCACCGGCCGGGCGGCTCGCACCGCCGGCCCCCAGGAACCCGAGGCCGGCGGCGGGGGAGGCAGGGACATGCCTGGTGTGCCATGGTGCAGGAGGAACGGAGATCGTCGTCTGGCTGCGGTCCGGCTTGTGGAGGCGATCGGGTGGTGACGTATTCGCGCGCATGCGCACTCCTTCGGCCACAGACCTACAGCGCACGGAACACGCAAATAGAAGTGCGCATGCGCGAGTTAGCCTTTTATTATATAGGATATATATATATATATATATAAATAAATATATATATGTTTAGCATTTTTATTGTTGGTAGATCATTTTGACTTGGTCATTTTAAAAGTAGCTCGCAAGCCCAAAAAGTGTGGGCACCCCTGGTCTAACACTTAATGTTAAAGGGCTGAACAATCCGATTAAAAAGAAGAAAATAGCTAACTACGTATCTACTTTTAATGCTGACATCATTTGTCTTCAGGAGACACACCTCTCGGAATTGGAAGCTAAAAAGTGGTCCTTTCCTTGGGCCTATCCAGTACTTTATTCACCTGCCTTAGGTAAGAAAAATGGAGTAATGATGTTTGTCAGGAGGCACTCTGATATCACCATTTTGTCTCGCATTACTGACCCAAATGGCAGATGGATACAAGTAGTCCTTGAAATAGCTGCTATTAAACTGATGTTCCTAGCTATTTACGGCCCTAATATTGATGATGCAGCTTTTTATAATGATATAGCGGATATCCTGAATAACTACAGAGACTGCCATTGCATAATAGGTGGTGATTTCAATGTTATACAAGATCCACTTAAGGATAGAAAATCGTCCTTACCTTACAAAAAATCCAAAAATTGGTTCCTCTTACAAGATCTCATTACCCAGTTTACATTAGTGGATACTTGGAGGATTTCACACCTAGAGGAATTGGACTACACCTTTTATTCCACACCTCACAATTCCTATTCAAGGATTGATTACTTTCTAGTGAATCCATCATTGGTACGCTTCTTGAATACTTCCACCATTAAAGAAATTACTGTGTCAGATCACGCGTTGGTGCAACTTTGTCTCTCTGATTTTGGCTCAGCTTCCTCACCTGGGCAATGGAGATTTAATAACTCCCTTCTACAGGATGATGATTTTAGATCTTACATAACTGCTGCCCTTGAGGAGTATTTCACCAACAATACTACTGAATTTAGCACATGGCCCTTTATATGGGATGCTTTCAAAGCCTAAGAGGACTCATCATTTCCTACTCTGCTTCAAAAAGGAAGGCTGTCAACTCTGATCTACATCGTCTTGAAGCTGACATCAAATCTCTTGAACAGACTCACTGTCTGAGGCCGTCTGATATGAATACCTTAGGGAAGTTGCAGGCCTTACGTTATGAGTACAACGTTACCTTGAGCAAGGTTGCTGCTAAGCAGGTTTTCACTCAATCTGCTTATTATTATACTAACTCTAATAAATGCGGCCACAACCTTGCTAATTATCTCAAAGGAAGAACTGATAAGACAAATATAAATGCTATTCAGACAGATGATGACATTGTCTTAACTGACCCGAAAGGCATACTTGCTGCTTTCCAGTCCTACTACAACAAACTGTGTACATCTGAAGTGGTCTCTTCTTGTGACACCTCTGGATTTCTCGCTGATTTACCGCACTCCACAGTAGATGATTCGGATAACTTAACTCTATGCCAACCTCTCTCCGTCCCTGAGCTGATGGAGACTATCACCTCAATGGCAAAAGCCAAAACACCAGGCCCTAATGGGTTGACAGTTGAGTTCTATACTGCTTTCCATGCTCAACTATTGCCTCCTTTACTATCATTCTTCAATCATCTCATAGCAACTGGAGACGTTAGAGGTTCCTTCACTGAAGCTACTATTATTGTGCTGCCTAAGCCCAACAGGGATCCCTTAAGAGTCTCGAATTATAGACCTTTGTCGATGATAAATACAGATGCCAAAATTTTTGCCAAATTATTGGCTACTAGACTGCAAAAAGTAATGCCTACCCTTATAGCAAGAGAGCAAAATGGATTTTTGACTAACAGACTCTCTAGTGATAACACCCGAACTTTCATCAATGTTATTGCACGAGCAGGCTCTGTATCAGATCCCCTGGTGGCTATGAGTCTCGATGCGGAGAAGGCCTTTGATAGGACTGAATGGCCTTATCTTTTTCATGTTTTGAAATGGTTTGGATTTCATGCGGATTTCATTACTATGCTTAAGATTCTATATACTGCCCCTCACACGAAAATTTATATCAATGGATTATTCTCTGCCCCCTTTTCACCGGGTAGGGGCACTCGCCAAGGATGTCCATTGTCACCTCTTTTGTTTAATCTGGCATTGGAACCGCTTCTCATAGCACTACGAGCTCATCCTGGTATTCATGGAATTTGCTGTGGCGAGACGGAAATTAAATTGTCTGCGTATGCAGATGACGTGCTGATGTATGTGACTGCTGATTCAATCCATGCTGTACTACAAACCATTGATTCTTACTCCGCCATATCTGGCTATAAGTTAAACTTGTCTAAAACTGAAGTAATGTCATTGAATTCCCCTGAAGCATTTAACACTGTGCAACGGATTGGTCTGAAGTGGACAGGACGAAAACTTAAGTACCTTGGTGTCTTCTTTGCTCCAACGATTGAAGAAACCATAACTTTAAACGTGGATCACATTGTTAACACGGTTACAGCTCTCACAAACCGGTGGTCTCCATTTCGATTGTCGTGGTGGGGTCATCTAGACACGATCAAGATGATGATTGTTCCGGTCATCAACTACACTCTGAGCATGATACCTATATATCTACCCATGTCCACTTATAAACACATTGAAACTTTGTTGTCCAAGTTCCTGTGGAATAATTCTACCCTACGCATTAGTCTCCAAAAACTGAAAAAAGAAAAATTTGAAGGGGGCGTTCGCTTCCCGAGTTTTTATGATTATCACACTGCCATGTTATTACGCCAAGGTTACCATTGGCTCCCTGAAAATTGCAATATGAATACCCCTCCTTGGGCATTAATAGAAAAGACTGGAAGTGACGACATTTTTGGCTCCACTTTTACTGAGCTTATAACTGTGCCCTACTCTGAACCTATCCGCTCAACCAAATTGGCTCTTAAAGCCACGGACAAATTGCTGAAGACAAAATGGTCTGACACGACTTTTATATGTCTTTGGAACAATCCTAAAATTAAAATTCAGGGCAAGCCCATCAACTGGACTACTTGGAGGAGAGCGGGTATATCCTTTCTGAATCAACTCTATAGTGATAGTTCATGGATCTCATTTGATACTTTATGCCATACTTACTGCCTCCCCTCTACACACCAATATAGATGGATGCAACTATGCCATGCCATCAGGGCTGGCTATGATTTGAATGATATTAAACACACTAAACCATCCATTTGGAAATTGTATGAGCTTATGGCAATTAAGACTAAGGGTCAAACTGCCGCTTGGTACTCTCTGCTCCTAAATCTCAAATATGATATTGCATTAGGGCTTTGGGATGTTTGGACGAAAGATACTGGAGTTAACATTAAGCCACCTTTATGGCCCAAAATATGGAAGGAAGTTCATACCTCGCTCCATTCCTCGTCCATCACACAATCTATTTATTTTCTGCTCCACAGGGCCTTCTGGACCCCTTATAAGATTGCTAAATTGCCTAATTCTGACACTACTTGCTGTTGGTCCTGTAAGGCAGACGTTGGCACATTAGATCATATGATATTCTACTGCCCTTATGTACAAACCTTTTGGCTTCGAATTTGGAAAACTATATCTGACATATTAGGCCTAAAAGAAAAGTTAACTCTGGCTATCATTATATCTAATCTAATCTAAACCTTAAGTTTATATACCACATCGGTATGATATCTATACTAGCAGATCCCGCAGCCAAGTTATTGCATTGTTTTCTTTTGATAGCTTTAAAACTTATTTTATCAAATTGGAAAAATGCTGCTAGTTTATCGCATGCTCTATGGTGGCACAATGTTTGTTTGATTATGAGATATGAGAGGACTTTTACTGAGAAACGTGGTAGTATTAACTCCCATGATGATGTCTGGCATTTCTTATCCAAATATTGTGAAACTGTATTTTCTCATGATTGAAATTTCTTTTTCTTTCAATATATATGATTGGTATAATTCAGGATTGTTGTACTCCCTGGACATAGCTTCTTGCATGTTATAACTTATGATATTGACTGTTGTTTGTTTATCCTTAAGTGTCATGTTTCACTTATCTCTTTCTTGACTTGTTATCATATGATATGACTCTGCCATGTATTTTCTTTGTTGTTCCTACTTAAAACCAATAAACATATTGAACTTAAAAAAAAAATAGAGTTTTCCAAGATCAGACTTTATCATCATAAGAACATAAGCAGTGCCTCCGCCGGGTCAGACCATAGGTCCATCCTGCCCAGTAGTCCGCTCCCGCGGCGGCCCAAACAGGTCACGACCTGTCTGAATCACCAGAAGGGGCCCCCTTGCCACCTTGGTTTCCCATTTAATTCCTATCTTCCGATCGAAGTCCTAACCCTCCGGTCTTGCACATGTACGACCTGGTTGGGTTTCTATACTTTTTACCTGGATACCTCTCTCAGTATCCCACGATCCCTTTATCCCTCAGGAATCCGTCCAATCCCTGTTTGAATCCCTGTACCGTACCCTGCCTGATCACTTCCTCCGGTAGCGCATTCCAAGTGTCCACGACCCTTTGGGTGAAAAAAACTTCCTTACATTTGTTTTGAACCTATCTCCCTTCAGTTTCTCTGAATGCCCCCTTGTACCTGTTGTCCCCTTCAGTCTAAAGAATCTGTCTCTATCCACCCTCTCTATGCCCCTCATGATCTTGAAGGTCTCTATCATATCTCCCCTGAGCCTCCTTTTTTCCAGAGAGAAGAGCCCCAGCCTATCCAACCTCTCGGCGTATGGGCAGTGTTCCAGCCCTCTTACCAGTTTCGTTGCTCTCCTTTGGACTCTCTCAAGTACCGCCATGTCCTTCTTGAGGTACGGCGACCAATACTGAACGCAGTATTCCAGATGTGGACGCACCATCGCTCGATACAATGGCATGATGACTTCCCGCGTCCTGGTTGTTATGCCCCTCTTTATGATGCCCAGCATCCTGTTGGCTTTTTTCGAGGCTGCTGCGCACTGTGCAGATGGCTTCAGTGATGCATCCACCAGCACACCCAAGTCTCTCTCAAGTCTGCTGTCTCCCAACAATGCCCCCCCCAATTTGTAGTTGAACAACGGGTTCTTTTTCCCTATATGCATGACCTTGCATTTTTCCACGTTAAAGCGCATTTGCCATTTGTTTGCCCAGTCTTCCAGCTTGTCCAGGTCCCTTTGCAGGTCCTCACACTCCTCCCTGGACCTAACTCTGCCGCACAGTTTGGTATCGTCTGCAAATTTTATAACCTCGCACTTTGTCTCCTTTTCCAGGTCATTGATAAATATGTTGAAGAATAACGGCCCCAGCACCGATCCCTGTGGCACACCACTCGTGACTCCCCGCCAGTCAGAATATTGGCCCTTTACTCCGACCCTCTGCAGTCTACCCGACAACCAGTGCTTGATCCATCTGTGCACATCCCCTCCCACCCCGTGGTTCCACAGCTTCTTAAGCAGCCTTTCATGTGGCACCTTGTCGAAAGCCTTTTGAAAATCGAGGTAAATGATGTCTATGGGTTCCCCATTGTCCACCCGACTGCTTATTCCCTCAAAGAAGTACAGAAGGTTCGTTAAGCACGACCTTCCCTTACAGAATCCATGCTGGCTTGTTCTCAGTAGGCCATTTCTCTCGATGTGCTCGCAAATGCCGTCCTTGATCATAGCTTCCACCATCTTCCCTATAATTGAAGTCAGGCTCACCAGCCTGTAGCTCCCGGGGTCACCCCTCGATCCCTTCTTGAAGATAGGTGTGACATTCGCCAATTTCCAGTCCTCTGGTACCTCTCCAGTTTTCAAGGATAGGTTGCAGACATGCTGGATTGTGCCCGCTATTTCTTGTCTTAGCTCCTTCAGAACCCTTGGGTGGATCCCGTCCAGGCCCGGTGATTTGCCGCATTTTAACCTGTCTATCTGTTTGAGGACATCCTCCTTACTTACCTCTATGTGCTCCAATTTTTCGGCCTGTTCCCCACTCATGAGCTC
Organism: Geotrypetes seraphini; assembly: GCF_902459505.1. Taxonomy (NCBI): domain Eukaryota; kingdom Metazoa; phylum Chordata; class Amphibia; order Gymnophiona; family Dermophiidae; genus Geotrypetes; species Geotrypetes seraphini. The sequence continues at coordinate 170,966,419 of NC_047087.1, read as the reverse complement.
CTCTGAGTCCGGTATATTAGATGTGTCTTCTCTCGTGAAGACCGACGAGAAGAACGTGTTCAACCTCTCAGCTACCTCTTTATCCTCCTTTATCACTCCCTTCCTATCCCCATTGTCCAACGGCCCCACCTCCTCTCTCGCTGGTCGCTTCCCCTTTACGTAACTGAAGAATGCTTTGAAGTTTTTCGCCTCCCTGGCCAGCCCCTCTTCGTATTTCCATTTTGCTTTTCTAACCTCTTGGTGGCATTCCTTTTGGCATTTCCTGTGCGTCTGGTGATTTTCCTCCGTTGGGTCTTTTTTCCATCTCCGGAAGGATACTTTTTTGTCATTTATTGCCCTCTTTGCTTCAGTTGACATCCAAACCAGGTCCTTTGACCGCTTGTTCTTGCAGCCTTTCCTGAAACTGGGGACGTACATTCTTTGTGCTTCCTGCAGGGTGTCCCTGAATAGGGTCCAGGCGCTTCCTACAGTCTCCATCTTAAAGATGTTTCTGAGCTTCCTCCCCACCATTTCCCTCATAGCAACATAGTTCCCTTTCCTGAAGTTGAGCGCAGTTGTTGCGGTCCTCCTTACTATGGGTGTCCCCCTTTCTAATGTGAATCTGATCATGTTGTGGTCACTGTTGCCTAGTGGTCCTCCCACTTTTACCCCTCTTGCAGGCCCCCCTAATCCGTTTAGGATGAGGTCAAGAGTAGCACCCCCTCGCGTTGGTTCCGTGACTAGTTGCTCCATGAAGCAGTCCCTCACAGCTTCTACAAATCCTGTTTCCCTAGTGCAGTTGGAGTGACCCGTACTCCAGTCTATCCCCAGGTAGTTGAAGTCCCCCATCACTGTTACACTTCCAGTCCTGCATTCCTGTCTCAGTTCAGCTTCCAAGTCGTGTCCGACTCCTTCTGGCGTACCAGGTGGGCGATAGTACAGCCCCAGTTTTATGTCTGCACCCTTGTTTCCCGGCAATTTGACCCATAGCGATTTCAGCCCCTCTGCCTTCGTTGCCATATCCATCCCGACCGAGTAGATAGAGTCCTTTATATATAGTGCTATGCCTCCTCCCTTCTTGTGGGTCCTGTCCCTCCTGTAGAGCTTGTACCCCGGCAGCGCCACATCCCATTGATTCTCCCCTGTCCACCAGGTTTCTTTAATTCCAATTATATCCAGGTCCTCCCCCTTGGCCACGACTTCTAGTTCACCCATCTTGGCCATGAGGCTTCTTGCATTTGCGTATAAGCACCACAGGTCCCGTCGTTTTTCCTCCACCTCCGCATTTACCTGGGCCGCCTCCCCTTGAATTCCGGGCAGTTCTCCTGTTCCCTGTGCTTCTGCTTTGCCCTCAGCCTTTACCCTCGTAGCTTTCGGCCTCCCCACATTCCCGCCACCCCACTTCCCCGCTTTTCCTCTGGGTTTTCTAGCCCTACCGGCCCCCTCCTGGGCTATCATCCCTTGAGCCTCTGTTTGATCCCCCTTGCCTTGTGGCACCCCTATATTGCCCTCAGCTCTCACCCTCGTGCCACCCAGTCCCCCTGTGTCTCCATGCCCCTTAGTCTCCTCCCAGCAAGCTCCCTTTACCTGATGTTTCCCTCGCTGTCTGATCATAGGATCCACCGGTCCCTCTACTTCCTCCTTGCAGTCAGCCCGTTCAGCATCTGTTCTGGATACTGTTGTCCGAAGCGTCAACGTCAGATCAGCTGTCGGCTTTCCCCCTCTCCTCAGTTTAAAGCCCTCTCGATCTCCTTCCTCACATTGGCTGCCAGTAGTCTAGTTCCCGCTGTGCTCAGGTGCATGCCGTCCCGCTGGTAGAGCTTGCTCTTTCCCCAGAAGGACGTCCAGTTCCTCACAAAGTGGAAGCCCTCCTCCTGGCACCATCTCCTCAATCATGCATTCACAGCCTGGAGGTCTGCCTGCCTCTTTGCATCTGCTCTCGGTACAGGCAGGATCTCTGAGAATGCTATCCTCCGGGTACTCTGCTTCAGCTTTCGTCCCAGGACCCTGAACTGGTCAGTCATTGTGGCCATGCTGAAGTTCCTCCGGCTCACATCATTCGTTCCGACGTGGATTATCACCGCAGTCTCCTCTGTCTCTGCTCCGTCCAGGATCCTCTCGATCCTATCAGTGATGTCTCGTGTCTTGGCCCCTGGGAGACAAGTCACTAGCCGGTCCTCCCTTCCTCCAGCTACGTGACTATCTACCTCTCTCAAGATCGAGTCTCCCACCACAATAGCAGACTTCCCTTTCCTCAGCAACCTCCTCTGTCTCAGGTCCGTGTCCATGGTGTAGTGCGGTGACTCTCCCTCGGGGTCCCGGTGAGTCACAGTCTCCTCCTCTTGCGTGGTTCCTCCGCTAGGTCCTTCCCCGGTGTCGCCTTGTGGATCCTGGGTCTCGTCTGCCGACATCCGTCTGTGCAGCTGTTGGTCCTGTTCCTCCACCTTCCTATAGGCCTCCTCGATGAATCTCTCGAGGTCCCTCACCTGTTCCACAATGGGGCCTGCTCCGTCTGTGTCCTTGGTTGACCAGCTCGTCTCCTCTGTGGTGCGCAGTCCCTCCAGTTCCTGGACCCTGACCCTCAATCTGCCGACCTCCATCCTCTGGCTTTCCAGTTCCTGACACCGACTGCATATGTACTCTCGCCTTCCCAAGAGGAGGTAGTCGTACATATTGCATTCTGTGCAGTATACCGGAAAGTACCTCTGGGATCCTGGGTCCTCCATCGCTCTCGTAAAGTGCTGGTGTACTCCTGCTGTGGGTAAGAGAGAGTGAAAGGAGAAAAGAGAAAAGAAAGTGATTTCTTGGCGTTTCTGGCTCCCTCGCAAGGCTCCTTCGCAAAGGCGCTCTCGCTAAGGCGAGCGCCTTTGCCGCTCGCCGAACGGCTGCGCGCCGTTGGCTCGCCCCCTTTTAAGGGGGAGCCCGGGCGCTGACGCTGCCTCTGACGCGGTGGGGTGGGCGGAGCTTACTCTCGCCGCTACCCCTGCTGGATCGCCTGCCTGCCCGCCTCTGCCCGACCTCTCCGCTGCTCCTCCGAGCCCCTGCTGCTTTCTCAGTCAGAGAAGCAGCCGCGCTCGGCTCGACCCTTTTAAGGGGGAGCCCGGGCGCTGACGCTGCCTCTGACGCGGTGGGGTGGGCGGAGCTTACTCTCGCCGCTACCCCCGCTGGATCACCTGCCTGCCTGCCTCCGCCCGACTCTGCCTGGCCTCTCCGCTGCTCCTCCGAGCCCCTGCTGCTTTCTCAGTCAGAGAAGCAGCCGCGCTCGGCTCGACCCTTTTAAGGGGGAGCCCGGGCGCTGACGCTGCCTCTGACGCGGTGGGGTGAGCGGAGCTTACTCTCGCCGCTACCCCCGCTGGATTGCCTGCCTGCCCGCCTCTGCCCGCCTCTGCCTGGCCTCTCCGCTGCTCCTCCGAGCCCCTGCTGCTTTCTCAGTCAGAGAAGCAGCCGCGCTCGGCTCGACCCTTTTTTAGATTAGCCCAAATTCTAGTTTTTCTCAAACCAGGGAAGATTCCATTGTGCCCCTCTTCATACAGGCCTTGAAGCTAAATGATTGGTTTCCATTCTAGCCAACATACTAGCTCAAGTTATTCCCGTATTAATTGCAAATCTTCAAGTAGGTTTTACAAGGAATCATCATGCGGTTAAAAACGTTAGGAAAATATTGGCCACCCTTGAAGCGATTCACTCTAAAAAAGAACAATTCTTGTTTATCAGTTTTGACACTGAGAAGGCATTTGATAGTTTCAAGTTTATTAGTATTTTGATATACCGACCAAAACATGTATCTGGTTGGTTTACAATATTAAGAAGATTTAAAAAATAGAAAATAAATTTTTTTTAAAAATAAAAGTTGAATCTAAGGGATCCTTTTACGAAGCCGCATTAGCGGCTTTATCACACGCGACTTTTTATCACGCACTAACCCCTGCGCTAGCCGAAAAATTACCACCTGCTCAAGAGGAGGCTGTAGCGGCTAGTGCGGCCGGCAGTTTAGCTTGTGCTATTACGCGCGTTAAACTGCGAACCGAGTCCTCCTTTAACTTGGTGTTGGCAAGCCGCAGTTTCCCACAACTGAAGGCCACTGTAGAAGCATATTTTAAGATTGCTAACCGTGATTTATTGGGCAGCATTGGCAGGGAATTTTCTGGATATATAGAAGATGGTTTGAAGACAATTGTGCAGTGTGCTCTGAGTCGTCCAGCCTTCTTTGCGGAGAGGCTTTGCCATGCCATGAAAGGAGCAGGCACAGATGATTCTACCCTTGTTCGGATTATTACAACTCGCAGTGAGATTGATCTGGTGTAGATTAAACAGGCTTTTACACTGATGTATCAGAAGACTTTGCCTTCAATGATCGCCAGTGACACCAGTGGAGACTACAGACGCCTCCTCCTAGCAATTACAGGGCAATAGGAAACATCTCTTCCATGCACAGATGAGGCAGTTCTTATGATAGAGAAAAATGAGGGGAATAAACAGTTTATAATACAAAACTAACGCGGCTTCCTAAAAGGAGCCCTAAATATTAAAAAAAAAAAAAATCTTTATGAAAGTAGGGGGGAGGAGGTCAGGACAAAGACTTGATTATGAAGGATATGAAACAAAAGGGAAGAAAGGGAAGGGAAGATTTGTAAGTTACATTGTATAAATGAAAAATAAAATGAGGGGGAGGGTAGAACAGAAGGAAAGGATGGGGTATCGCTTCCTGGAAGCTTTTTTATTTTCCCATATTTGATTGGGAATTCAGTTGGAGTTTTGTTAAGCTTCTTTGAAAAGGAATGTCTTAAGACGTGTCTTAAATTTATTTAAGGAATTTTCAGATCGAAGGTTTGGTGGCATTGCATTCCAAAGGGAAGGCGTGGCAACAGAGAAAATCATATTTCTAGTATAGCAGATATCCTTAATAGAAGGGACTGTTAGTAGATTCTGATTAGTGGACCTGAGGGCCCTGGATGGAGTATGTGAGATAAGATATTTATCAAGAACGGCTGGCTGATGAGAAGTCTTGATCTTAAAGGCTAAGAGAAGAATTTTGTAAGTTGTTCTATGAGAAACTAGTAACCAATGGGATTCTTGAAACAAGGGGGTAACATGGTCATATTTTTTTATATATAGATGAGTTTAATCGCTGTATTTTGAATTAGTTGTATTCGGCGAGTTTCTTTTTGGATTGTTCCGTGATAGAATGAGTTGCAGTAGTCGATATGTGAAATGATTAAGGAGTGAATTAGAATTTGAAAGGAAGTAGGTTCTAAAACTGAGGTTATGGAGTGGATTAAACAAAATTTATAGAAGCAGTTTTTGGTCAGAGAACTAATTTGGTCGTGATAAGTGAGATGTTTGTCAAAGGTTTGAGTTTGGACTCGATTTGTAAAGGAACGGAATGGATGGATACAGTGGCGTACCTAGGCTATATGGCACCTGGGGCCTATCATTTTTGACACCCCCTTCCCGCATGTACAAAAATATTTTTTGTAATAACCATGAAACGGAATAAATGATCAGAATAGAAACAGGCAGTGAAAATTTTCTTTTATTGAACCTCATATATGCAACCATTATTCCAAACATAACATAACATAAATTATGTCTGAATTGTCATGACATTAGAAGTACATATGGAGTAGTTGCAGATGATGCTTGGGACATTTCTGATTGAGTTAGTTCGGTTTTATGTGTTTTTTGAATAGAAGGGTTTTTATTTCTTTTTTGAAGGTTTTGTAGACTGTGGTCAATCTCAATAGGTTGTAGAGTTGGGAGTCGAGTGTTGCAGCTCGAGTGGCTAGGAGGATGTCGTACAGTTTTTTTCTTTTAACGTTTTTGGTGTGTGGGTTCTCCTATGTCTGGTTGAGGTGGATTGAACTAGTCGATTGTTCCAATAGGCTGGACTGTCTCCGTTTATTGCTTTAAATGGTAGGCAGGAAAATTTGAAGTGTATTCTCGCTTGTATTGGGAGCCAATGTGAGTTGTGGTATGCCTCTGTGATGTGGTCTAATTTCTTCAGTGAGTAAACCAGTCTTAGGGTTGTGTTTTGTATTGTTTGTAGTTGTTTTATCATGGTTGTGGAATCTTGACTGTTTTTTCTCCATTTTCTTTCTAGTTGACTGCATTGTCTTTTTAGTAGGCATAGTTCATTGCTCAGGGAGTTGTTAAGTATGAGAGAAAGATGAATGTAGGCAAACTTGTTGGAGACAAAAGACTTTTCACAGGGTACATTAGAAAGAGAGGAGGAATAGGAATAAGATTGGAAAGATGGTAATTTGAACCAGTGGGGTAAGAGTTTAAAGAGTTAGGATTGGGACCGATAGCCCAAGCAGAGGAGAACAAACAAGAGAGAGAGTATAGAGAACAGAACAGAGATGGCTGAATGAAAAGACCAGTAAAAGCCATCACACTGTTTCAGATCAACTGTGAAAAATATGATCTACTCTTTGGTATTTGCCAGATATGTATGATGCAGACTGCCCAAGAAACTTGGCTTGACATAGCATGGCTTATCTTAAGAACATGTGAGGAAAGTGGATACTGGGAGGGGTGAAAGAAAGAGGAAGATAGGTAAAAAAAAGGAGACATTAAAAAGTTTGGGAACCTCTATTCTAGGGATCCTATACTGTTAGTATATCCATTTTTTAATGGCCTGGCTTCTGAACACCAAAGTAAACTTATTTAGCTGAAGAAATTAGTTACCCCCCCATTCCACACACATTAATTCTCTTCCATTTTTGTTCCCATTATAAAAAACATTAATAAGTTCCCAGAAAAAAAATACATTAAAATAAGAAGTGAAAACAAAGGCCCCTACAGATGAGAACATAACATAAGAATAGCCTAACTGGGTCAGACCAATGGTACATCATGCCCAGTAGCCCATTCTCATGGTAGCCAATCCAGGTCACTAGAACCTGGTCAAAACCCAAAGAGTAGCAACATTTCATGCTACCGATCCAGGGCAAGCAGATGCTTCCCCCATTCCCTAATGCCCCTTTTCAATCCTCCCCCCGCTCTGATCCACTCCCCTCCCCCTTCTCCCTCCTCTCCTCCCCATTCCTCTCCTTGCTGTTCGCAACTCTATGATTCAATTCGATATGTAACCATTTGTAACTACTCTCGCTTTGCTGTTTGCAACTCTATGATCAACTTGATATGTACCCACTTGTAATCTCTGTCTAACTTATGTGAACCACCTAGAACTCTTCGGGGTATGGCGGTATACAAAAATAAAGTTATTATTATTATTATGTGTTAATAATAGACTATGGACTTTCCTTACAGGAATTTGTCCAAACCTTAAAACCAGCTACGCTATCTGCTTTTACCATAACTTTTGGCCACTTCATTTTTAAGCTTAGATCTTTCCTTCCAAACAGAGACTTTGCTAGATGTCAAATACAGAACAAGGTAACTTCACACAGACTTAGCTGTGTAGAAAATGTGAATCTCCTCATACACCCACCATATAGTGCAAAAATGTACAAAGGTCTGGTTTTTTCTTTCGATCACTACATAGCCTAATGCCATACAAGCAGCGCTGTTACAAACAAATTCTGAAGGTCAATGCTAAGGTTAACAAAATTTCCTTCCTTGGACCACAAGGAGATACTGACAAACCACTGGAAGAGATCCCAAAACAACTACCCAGGCACAACACCCAAAGACCCACTCAGTGTGTGAACCTTTGAGTAGAGTGGACTAACTGGGGGGTGGAAATGGGCCCGGAGTTTGCTCAGCAGAATTTCCCAGACCATCTCTTCCTCTCAACACATTGACACGCTGCCACCACCACTAGGAACATCTCACTGGGTAGGCCAGCAAATTCTTATAAACTTTATAAAACATATTATTATATTTTCTTATACAGCATATATTTTAACTGAACTCTCTGACATCCTCAGCCTTGCCATTCACAAAAATAGATGGAAGAAAAGTTCCCATTTCCTGCTGTCTCATGTCCCTGGCCTATACAATATTTTTCTTCTGCAAACCCTTCAAAAGTTTGACCAAATCCTCGTTTCACTTGCATTATAAAGTACTGAGGATGCCATCTCTCCCCATTCCCATGTCCTAAAGTCTAAGACAGTAGCGCAAACTAGTGCTGCCTGATTCAGGAAAAAACATTTTGATTCAATTCAGCCTAATGAATTGGTTTTTCAATTCGATTTTCCTGCCCAATTGGGTGTTTTTTTCAAACATCCTGGTGGGTTTATTTTATAGCTTTTTCACCACCTTTGGCTTCTCCTAACTACACTGGTGCTGTGGTGTAAACAAAATAAAGAAACAAAAAGGACTTTTCCTCTCTCTGTTAAATCCTAGCTCACGTTTGCGGTCTAACACCAGCTCTGGCAGGATACACTTTCCAAATCTGACATATTGTAATCACAAAACAGAAAATAAAATTATTTTTTCTACCTTTTGTTGTCTGGTCAATATTCAAATCTTGTTGGTCCCAGGCTCTTGTTGGTCCCAGGCTCTGGTTGTCTTGCTTGCCAGGGTCTCCTTCTTTCTCCATGCTAACCATCCATCTGCCATCTCTGTCCTCCACTTCCGTTTCCCTTCCCTCCCCGAAGGTCTGGCATCTTTCCTTTTTTTTGTCTCCATCCACAGATTCACCTTTTCTCAACTACCCTTTCATCCGGCATCTCTCCCTCCTTCCCCACCAACCCAGGGTCCACCATCTCTCCCTTTCTCTTCCCAATTATCCTCCTATCCAGTATCTCTATCCCCCCTCCACACCATCCCTTGTGTCCAACTTCTCTCCCTTTCTGTTCCTTCCCTCCCTAAATCCCATTATCCACCATCTTTCTCCCACTCCTCTGTTTTTAGATCCATTATTTCTTCCCTCCAACGTCCGTCATATGCACGTATCTTTGAATTCCCCTTCCCTCCCTCCCTCCATGTACTTCTACACCAGGACCCCCTCCCCTGGAGGTCTGTCCCCCCTGAAGGCCTGCCCCCCCGAAGGACTGCACCTCCCCCCCAAAGGTCTGTCTCCCCTGAAGGCCTGCACCCGCCCTGAAGGCCTGCACTTCCCCCCCCTGACCCCCTAAACCCCCCTGAAGGCCTGCACCCGAAGGACTATACCTCCCCCCCCCCCCCAGGAAGGCCTGTGTGTTCCCTGCTGGCCGCCCTTTACCCGATTGCAGCAGAAAGGATCGCGGGTACTTTAGCGATCCTTGCAGGTTGCCATAATCATAATAATAATAATAATAATAAAGGCCTCCAGAATTGTCGTCCCTCTGCCGCGGCCCCACCCCTCCTCTGACGTCAGATGCAGGATCGCGCCAGAGGGACAACAACTCCGGAAGCTTATGGCAACCTGCAAGGATCGCTAAAGTACCCGCGAGCCTTTCTGCTGCAATCGGGAAAAGAGAGGCGCGAAAGCCTTGGGGTCTGGCCATGAGAAGGAAGTTCCCGGGCCATGACTCCAAGGCCGGGAGCACCCCCCTCATGGCTTGCACTCAGGGCAGACTGCCCCCCCTGCCCGGCCCCCCTTGGTACGCCACTGGATGGATATTTGTCCTACTAAAGAGTCATTTTTGATTGGGATAGGATCCCTCTGGATTTAGCTACATTTAGTGAAAGTCTGTTGCTTTTAAGCCATGTGCTTATTTTGTCCAATTTTATATTGATTTTTGGAATGTCATTGGGATTGGAAGGATCAATAGGATGAAGGAGCTGAATATCATCAGCATAGGCGAAAGGAGTGAAGCCAATAAATTGTGCGAGAGTCAAAAGAGGGGCTAAGAAGACGTTGAATAATAGAGGGGAGAGGATTGACCCTTGTGGGACACCATAGGTTTGGAAAATGGGAAGGGAAGTAGTTCATTTTGAATTAACTTGGAAGTTTCGGTCTGCCAAATAAGAGGAAAATCAAAGGAAGGCTGAATCAGTTATTCCGCTATTTTCTAGACATGATTTTCAAGAGTAAATCATGGTCGATCGTATCAAAAGCGGCTGATAGGTCGAATGAAATCAGGAGAACAGATTTCCTATGTTTGTGGTAATAGTAGATAGAGGTAGTAAGGCCGAACAGAGACAGTTCCATTGAATAGTTTGGGCGAAACCCAGTTTGGTTCGGATGAAGAATTTTTGTTTGTTCGAAAAAGTCTGAAATTTGATGGAAGACAATTTTTTTGGTTAGTTTGGCGATAAAAGGTAGGTTAGCAAAGGGTCAGTAATTAGCACTTTTGCTTGCGTCCAGGGTTTGATTTTTTAGCTTAGGGAAGACTAGAGCTGATTTCTAAGATTTTGGAACAGTATTGCTTGAATGAACTGGAACTTTTTATATAAAGTCTTATCTAGATAATGGCATTCAGGGATCTTTTGCAGATGCAACTGTGGCCCTATACTAGGGGTAGGCAACTCCAGTCCTCTAAGGCCGGAATCCAGTCAGGATTTCAGGATATCCCCAATGAATATGCATTGAAAGCAGTGCATGCAAATAGATCTCATGCATATTCATTGGGGAAATCATGAAAACCCAACTGGATTCTGGCCCTCGAGGACTGGAATTGCCCACCTCTGCCTTATACCATAAACCTCAAGTTGTGGTATGTTAATGGCCTATAGCCCTACAATCTGAACTTTTTTTGATTCATAGAGGCACCAGACAGGGCTGCCCTCTATCTCCACTTTTATTTGTACTGCTAATTAGACATACTCCCTCTTCTATTAAACTGCGCTAGCAGTTTTTAGCGCGGAGAGCTACGCTGAATGGCCCATGCTGCTCCCGATGCTCATAAGAACTCTTTGAGCATCGGGAGCAGCGCAGGCCATTCAGCGTGACTCCCCGAGCTAGAAAACTGCTAGCGCAGTTTAATGGAAGAGGCCCATAGTTGCCAACAACTGAAATTACTGGAATTAAAGAGAGTTCAACATATTTTAAAATTTCAGCTTTTGCCAATGATTTATTGGTGGAATACATTAAGGAATATGGGGACTTTTCTGGATTTAAATTAAATATGAATAAGTCAAAATGTCTCCCAACTACAGTGCAGAAACAACAACTCCCGATGGACCCTACTCAATTATATAGCCATAATGTTGTTGCTCTCCTTCAATATACCAAACAGAAATAGGATACTTGGCAATCATTGCCCCTATTGTTATATTGGAGAATTAGTTTATATCGCATGGTCATATTTCCACACTGGCTACATGTTCTGCAAACAATTCCTACTAGTTTGAGAAGACATGACATAACTGTACTACAAGGCTTAATTAGGACATTTTGTTGGCGGAATAAGAAATCTAAAATTCATATGGCCCTTGGTCCTTGGGTAGGATGGGCTTACCCAATATGATGCTTTACAATAGGGTCTGTCTCCTTAGACATCTGAAAGATTGGATAATGAATGCTGAGGACTTTACTCCATGAAGCATGGAAAGGGACCTTTTGAACCCCTCCTCCCACACTATCTTCTACATGCTCCCCTCAATTTGATACCTCAAAAACATAGATATAATTTAATTATTGACTTCAATGTGGACCGCAAAGAAATTTGTATTACTCTTCTTGCAATGGACACCTAATAACTCTGACTCGATTCCCATTACTGGTAACAGTTTCTCTCAGGTTTGCATCAGTCTTTACTAGATGGGCACAACATGGATTGATTCAAGTAGCTGATTTCTTAATAACAAATGGTAAAATCAAATGTTTTGATGCCTTGTTACAGGGTTCTGGTGTATTAACCTGGGATTGGTTTGTTACTTGCAACTCTCACATTATACAGTCATGTGAAAAAATTAGGACACCCCATGAAATATTCAGTTCTTTCTTAAGAAATGTTCACATATCGATGTCAAATCTTTTTTTTACTTATTTATCTCTGGAAAAGAAAGTGATGTAATTGCAGGTAAACAACAAAATTTTTCCTTGATTTACTCATGAAACAGAATACACATTTTTGTGGATATCTTTTAACTGAGGAATAAATTAGGACACCCCCACATATCCTCCCACTTAAAGTGGCTCAAATCACACACAGATGTATCACATTAGGTGCACATGATTAGAACATCGATACTCAGCATTTTGAAGAAGGTTTGCCCTACTTAAACCTCAGACATTTAGGAGTCCTTTTACTAAGACGCGCTAGCATTTACTGTTTACTATGGACGAGTTAGTATTTAGCGCATGCTAATATTTAACACACGCTACGTCAGCTAGCATGCCTTAGTACAAGAGGGATTAGTTTGCTTTGCTAATGACTGCTGCAGTGAGAGTTAACATCATGATGAGATCAAAAGAGCTGTCTGACACCTTCAGAAAGAAGATTGTAGCAGCTTATAAGTCTGGTAAGAGATTTAAAAAGATCTCAAAAGAATTTGACATTAGCCATTCCAGGGTCCAGAAAATAGTATAGAAGTGACTTTCCAAACAACTGCCAACATGCCCAGGTCTGGCATCCAAGCAACTTGACTCCCAGAGCAGACTGCAATATGCTAAAAGAAGTCTCCAAAAACCCTAAAATGTCATTACGGGACCTACAGCAGGCTCTTGCTACTGTTGATGTGAAAGTGCATGCCTCTACAATCAGAAAGACACTGCACAAATTTAACTTGATGGGAGGTATGCAAGGAAGAAACCTTTGCTCTCTAAGAGAACATTAAGGCCAGACTGAAGTTTGCCAGAGAGAATGTAGACAAACACCAGGACTTCTGGAATAGTGTTCCATGGACAGATGATTCTAAAATTAAATTATTTGGATGCCAAAAAAGAGGACATAAATACAGCATTCCAGGAAAAGAACCTCATACCAACTGTGAAGCATGGAAGTGGAAGTGTCATGGTTTGGTGATGCTTTGCTGCAGCAGGACCTGGCCAGCTCACTATCCATCATGAATTCTACCGTGTATTAGAGGGTGCTTGAGGAAATGTGAGACCATCTGTAAAAAAATGAAAGCTGAAGCGGAACTGGACCCTGCAACACAGCAATGACCCAAAACATACCAGTAATGTATTTTTCGCTCTATAAAACGCACCCAACCATAAAACAAACCCACCTGTAGAGGAGGAAAACCCAAGAAAAAAAAATTCCCGCCACCCTGCCCTATACCCTGTTGGTCTAGTGGTAGGCCGAGACAGGGTCTTATAGAGTGAAAAACCCGTAGGCAGCGTAAGCATCCCCCCCTGTAGGCTGCGTAGGCCTCCACCAATAGGCAGCAGAGGCACACCCCCATAGGCAGCAGAGGCACCGCCCCCCTGTAGGCAGCCCCCCAGTACCTTTTTTTGAAGTCTGTTGGAGCTTTCCCTGACTCTCTCACCGGACGATTCTTCTTCTGTTCGGGCAGAGCGATGCAGAAGGCAGGCACATGCTGTTCGCGTTCCTGCCTGTCCAGCATTGCTCGCCGACTGGCTGCAATCAGCTCTTGCAAGTTGCAAGAACTGACTGCAGCCAGTCAGGGAACGGTGCCAGAACAGGCAGGAACACAAACAGCACGCACTTGCCTTCTGCCCAAACTGATGAAGAGCCATCTAGCGAGGGAGACAGGCAGGAGCAGGGAAAGCTCCAACAGACTTCAAAAAAGGTATTGGGGGGGATGCCTACTGGGGGTGGGGGGTATTCGCTCCATAAGACGCACTCTTATTTCCACCCCCTTATAGAGCAAAAAATATGGTAAATCAACCAAGGACTGGTTGAAAACTAAGAAATGGAGAATCTTGGAGTGGCCGAGCCAAAGCCCTGATCTTAATCCCGTTGAGATGCTGCGAGGTGATTTGAAACAGGCTATACATGCAAGAAACCCCTCAAACATCTCACAGCTGAAAGAATTCTGCATTGAGGAGTGGGCCAAACTTTCCTCAGACTGATCGATGTCAGAGACTGGTAGATGGCTACAAGAAGCATCTCACTGAAGTTATTTAAGCCAAAAAGGATAACACTAGCTATTAGGGTGTCCTAATTTATTCCTCAGTTAGAATACACATTTTTGTGGATACCTTTTGTTTCATGAGTAAATTAAGGAAAATTTTTGTTGTTTACCAGCAATTACATTGATAAATAAAAAAAGATCCGACATCAATATGTGAACATTTCTTAAGAAAGAACTGAATATTTCATGGGGTGTCCTAATTTTTTCACATGACAGTATATCAGATCTTTTAAAGTTGAATTGCTCGATTACTACTTTAAAAGCACTACTTACTACTCCCAGTTATGATAGAGCAAAGATTTCTCTCTTGCACAAAGCTCTTATATACTTAGTGCCAAAAAAACAATATACAGAAGTAGATTTTGGCAGCTTGGACATCAAAGTTACAAACGAATATCAGAACTTGAGTTGGTATCTGTAATAAAGAATGTACCTCTGACGGTTTAGAATGCCATTACCATACAATTCTCAGATCATGCCATTCACAGCTGCATCCTATTATATGGGAGGAATAGCAACATCTGTGTATCTCATTCCATTTGAACTTGTATTCCGCTTAAGTGCAAGGCCTCCGGACAGGATCGCCACATGCGCTTAAACGGAGTGTGCACTTAATCGGAGTACCACTTTTTAGTCATGAAAAATCACAGTACGCTGTAGTCAAATGCAATAAAATTTTTATTCAGCAAAAAACACACTGAATACAATTTAACACGGTTCAGTTATAGAAACAGCACTGTTCTGTCTAATGCAATACACTGTAAACCTTCTTTTAAACCAACATTCTACTGAAATAATCAGTCATCGTTGTCTGCACACAGATTGCACGATTCAGGCTGTGTGTCCGACTACTGATGCTATAAAACTATCCATAGTCGTGACATCCATTTATCTCCAGATAACAACGCAGCATGTGTAGGGACTTCAGTGCGTCCGAGAAGGAAACAATCTCTGCAAGTGTTTCATTAGTCGTGATGACCGCAGCAGTATCTCCATCCTCATCAGACTCTTGGTTGTCTGCAGTGTCCTTTATTCCTGTACAGATATCGGAATTAGTGCTGTCAGATGATATGGGCACATCGTTGTCAATGGCAACATACAGCTCAAATTCTTGTGGCGAGAGTCCAACTGGGAGTTCAATGGACGAAGTGTCAGCTTCAGTTGTCTAAGATGTGTGAATGAAGCTTGCCTGTCGATAGCGATTTGAAATAGTTGATGATGAAACTCGACTCCACACCTCCCGTACCATGTGAAGAGAGTCGAGCACCGTCATTTTTCTCACGAGCTCAGTAGCTCGGGGGCTGGATTCCGTGCTTACATCAATCACTGCCATCACATATCTTAGGATGAGCGACTAGTAATGACGTTTGAAGTTTGCGATTATCCCTTGGTCCATCGGTTGGATCAAAGAGGTCATGTTTGGCGGAAGAAATACGAGCTTTGATGTAGGTTAGTCGTACGTCATTGCTGTGTGCTGCACAGTATTACAATGTGCCTCCTATGCCTTCTAATCAGATTGTCAAGCTTCTGCAACCATTCAATCCACAGTGTTGCCGTCATCCATGCATTTTTGTTGCTTTCATATCCAACAGGCAGGTGTTTAATGTTTTTGAAGCACCGAGAATTTTGATTCTTCCCAATCACCAGTGGCTTGAGCTTTTCACTACCATCCATATTGCAACTGAGCAGTAATGTCAATTGTTCCTTTGGCACCTTTTTGCTGCATTTGAAAGCTAATGTTCCATCAGGGATGGCACACCAGTACAGGCTCGTCTCATCGGCGTTGAAAACATCGCATGGTTCATATCTACCAATGACTGATGCCAACACTTCCATGACCCATCTTTCTGCACCAAACTAATTCGCATCTTGTTTTTCACCATGCTGCTTCTTAAATTTTATGCCGTTATGAACTTTCCACCTCTCTAGCCATCCGTTTGTTGCTTTGAAGTCTTCTACACCAAGTTCTTCGGATAGCTGTGCTGCTTTCTCCATCAGCAGAGGCCCACTGATTGGCAGTTGTCGACTACTAGCTTCAGCAAACTATCACAGCAACGCCTGTTCAATGTCTCCAGCCTTCCCAATTTTTTTCCGTTTTCTGGTAGGATTGCTGTTGTTTTGCCAGTCTTTCAATATGGCTTGCTTTTTTTGTAAATCCAAGAAATCTGGCTAGGATGAACACTGTAATGTTTTGCAGTAGAGACCTTACTCTCCCGTTGGTCAAGTCTCTTTAAGACAATGACTTTTGTCCAGCATGGTGGACACATTCAGCCAAAGAGAATAATTTTTGTCCATGCGACGCTATGGTGCAGTTCCAAAAGTTCAAACACCTGGCCAGGCCTAGACTGCTGTTCCAAAACACGTGGCTCATCCATGTGAGAACGTGATTGCTTTTAACCGGAGTGACTGTAACGTGAGCGAAAAGAGGTGGGACCTATAACATCAGTGCGCATAAGCAGACTGTGTGCTTATCAGAATTGCAATTATCTGGAGTTTAATGTAAAAAAACTGGAACCATGGTGGTAGGCTGCCTAATAAATAAATAAATACATAGGGGGTACTGTTGCAGCAAATAGTACCACCCACACCATTAGGTGTTATATTTGGGAAATTTGTATTTAGACATAGAATATCAATATGTAATCAACTTTTTTTTTTAATACAAAAAGCATTTATTGTTGGGAAGAAATTAATTTTACATGTGGGTAAAAGACATACCACCATCCTTTTGGCAATCAGTTAATGACATGGGAAGCTAGAGATGCTTGTGCAACATATACGTGGAAAAAACATCTATGGTCTTATTTGGGAATCTTACATTACTGCACTATTAGCCATAGCTCATAGTTTGATTCACAATAAATTAATTTTATGGTAACTGGAATGCAATGACCTCCGAAGGTATACAATATTACCGTATTACTACGTTGTTCCAAGATATATTAGATAGTACTGTTTATTGTTAAGGGGGAGGGGGAAAGGGTGGGTAAGACTCTAGGTGTGTTTGATATAACTGAAGGATTAGAAGGCTCTATACTTTTCAGATTAGACCAGAGACACAAGTCTCTGGTCTTGTTTTGACTTCAGGATTTGAATGCTATGCATTCTTCTCGGATTCAGGTCATAGTTGAGACCTAGGAGGGGGGTATAGGCTGTTTCATAGTACTATATAACTTTCTATAAAACACCAAAACAATTTCTATTTCTGTATTTTTGTATTATCACTAATAAAATTGTTGAAACATAAAAATTATTGGGGGTGCTAAACCCAATGGAAACTACCTCTCTTTAGACACAACCAAGGAGTTTGTTCAATTTTGGGGGTGGTCAAGCACCTACAGAGCTGGCTCCTATGACAACGATACCAAATCGCCTCCAATATGCACGTGACACATGTATCTAGCTGCCCTCTTCAAACGCACTCAAGGACCCCCCTCCCCATGCGATCTGCCATCTCTCTCTCGTCCTCTCCCCAATGCCTTCCAATCACCTCTAGCCCTGCGGTTCAACCTCTCCCCCCGCCGCGGCCCGGCACCTCCGCTTTATTCTCAAGCGCCCCCCGTCCTACCTTCAAACTTGTCTTTGAGGTCACCAGCAGCAGCAGCAGCAACAGTTCAGCCAGGGTGCCTGCAGCGACCCTCCCCCCAAGTTTTCCCACTCCCGCGTCCCGCCCCGCCGGAAACAGGAAATTGCGTACGGGGAGGGGGCGTGGCGCGGGAGAGGTTGAGGATAAAGGTCCGGCGCCTGGTGGCTGTAAAGTTGTTGCTGTTGCAGTAGGAGATGTGTGGATTTTTGATAGTAGGATGTATGTTTGGTGTTTTGGCTGAAGCTTAGGATTGGTGAGCGTCTGCTTTGCAGCTCATTGCATTTGCGGACGTTGATACATCGGACCGGCTTTTTGACCTAGTTGACGTCCTGGTGTCCAGAAGCTGCCTCGAAGAAGAACACGGGGTCACGCCGAGCCGCAGTTCGTAGTAGCCTTTGCGTCTGACAACTAACGCATCACGATACGTCTCTACAAACGCGTGGAATTGCACCCTCTTTCTGTCTGTCTTCCAATACTCACTGCATTTTAATCTGTAAACGAAAGACCTTTTTACGCTCTGTCGCTTTATTCTACTCTTGCGATTTGTGAAAAATAATTTTCCCTTTTAATCACTTTGAAGATAACTTCATAAAGCATTATCTGTGGGTGAGGCATATATTCTATATATGGAAATTGCTTTTATAAAGATTGTCTGGTAGTGCTATAGAAATAATTAATAGTAGTAGTATGTGTGTGCATGTAGAAATACCGACGTTAGCGTATATATATGCCTGTAGGTGGTGGTGTATATCTAGTTAATTTTATAACCAGTGCGTGCTACTTGCATTAGAGTACATGTTTAAGGTGACCATACTTACCATCAGGATGCCCAAGCACTTTTCTGTAATAGTGCACCTAACTTACAAAGGGCTTAGTTCAGTAAAAGGCATTAAGCACCATAGAAACATGATGGCAGATAAAGGCAAAATGGTCCATGCAGTGTGCTTCTCTCTAAGAGATCCCACATACCTGTCCCAAGCTATCTTGAATTCAGATACAGTCTTTGTCTCTACTAGTGCTGCCTGATAAAGGAAAAAAATTTTGATTCAATTCAGCCCATTGAATTGATTTTTCAATTGGATTCGATTTTCCTGCCCAATTGGGTGTTTTGTTTTTTTTTGTTTGTTTTTTCAAAACATCCTGGTAGGTTTATTTTATAGCATCTTCACCCCCTTTGCCTTTTCCTAACCACACTGACGCTGTGGTGTAAACAAAAATAAACAAACAAAAAAGACTTTTCCTCTTTCTGTTAAATCCTAGCTCACGTTTGCGGTCTGACACCAGCTATGGCAGGATACATGTTTCAAATCTGACATTGTAATCACAAAACAGAAAATAAAATTATTTTTTCTACCTTTTGTTGTCTGGTCATTATTCAAATCTTGTTGTTCCCAGGCTCTGGTTGTCTTCTGATAATTTGCTTGCCAAGGTCTCCTTTCTTCTTTCTCTGTGCTAACCATCCATTTGCCATCTCTGTCCTCCCCTTTCGTTTCCGTTCCCTCCCCTGGAAGTCTGGCATCTTTCCTTTTTTTCGTCTCCATTCACAGATCTCAACTACCCTTTCATCCGACATCTCTCCCTCTTTCCCCACCACCCCAGGGTCCACCATATCTCCCTTTCTTTTCTCAACTACCCTCCTATCCAGTATCTCTATCCCCCCTCCACACCATCCTTTTGTGTCCAACTTCTCTCCTTTTCTGTTCCTTTCCTCCCTAAATCCCATTGTCCACCATATCTCTCCCTCGCCTCTGTTTTTAAACCCATTATTTCTTACCCCCAATGTCTGACATACATGCCTCTTTGAACCCCCTTCCTTCCCTCCCTCTGTGTACTTCTACACCAGGGCCCCCCTGAAGGCCTGCCTGTCCCCCCCTCCCTTGAAGGCCTGCACCCCCCTACCCAAGCTACCCCACCATGCCCTGCCTGCATTTACCCATTTTCTTATTTACTTCTTTCCCCCTTCTTGCTTCTCTACTTGTACTTTTCATTGTTCTCTTTCTTTCTTTCTCCCACCAGACATTTCTCTGCTTACTCCATCCCTCTCTCCAAATACTCTTTATCATCTTTCCAACCCTATAATTCTCTTCCTGTCTTCTTTCTCATTCCCATCCTTCGTTCAATACTTTTTCACTTCTTCATAGCCTAGTCCTATTAGCTCTTCACTCCTTGCCTCCTTCCCCTCAGCTCTCCTCTCAGGCTGATTGAGGCTGCCTAAACTTGATCTCTCTTTTTTTTTTTTTTATCGTGCAGCAGTCTTGATAGCAGCAGAAGAAATGCTGTGCTGTTGTGGGTCCAGTCTCATGGCAAGAATTGCAGGATCCTCCCTCCTCCGAAGCCTGCCTGCCTTCCCCCAAACCGACCTGCCACCGATTCTGCCTCCCGCCACTCATCCCCTGCCCACCACTGCTGCTAGCAGACTCCATTTAACACCCCCTTTCCCCCCGCTGCTGCCGCAACTCCAAAAGGGCCAGGCGCATGCAGCGATTGCATCCGCCAGTCCATAAGCCTTCCCCTGACATCAATTCTGATGGAGAGAAGGCTTATGTGCCGGCGGCGTGCAATTGCACGCGCCTGGCTCTTTTTTGGAGCAGTGGCAACGAGCGGAATTAAATGGAGCCGGTGGGCCGCAAGCAGATGAACCACGGTGCAGGCAAGCACCAACAGCAGCATTGTCTATCGAGGCAGGAAAATATACACAGAACCACCACTGTCGCCTGCAGTCATCGTAGCAGCGCATCGGGCCCACGCTTTAATCAGGCCCTGGATGCGCGGGGGAAAGCTGGACACCAGCAATTCCTGACTGACCCTCCCCCCTTGTCCTCTAAAGCAAGAGTGGAAGTGGCCGCCAGCAAGAGACAGCGCTGCCGCTCTTGCTTTAGGGGGGGATGGGGGAGGGTCAGTCAGCGAATCGGGAGACTGATTTTTTTGTGTTGTTTTGTTTTATTTTGAATCGGCCAGCACTAGTCTCTACCATCTCCATCGAGAGATTATTTCACGCATCTACCACCCTTTCTGTAAAGAAGTATTTTCTTACATTATTCCTGAGCCTATCACCTCTTAACTTCATCCTATGCCTTTTCCTTCCAGAGTTTTCCTTCATTTGAAAAAGACTCACCTCCTGTACATTAATGCCATAGAGATTTAAATATCTCTCATATCCTCTCTCGCCCTCCTTTCTTCCAGAGTATACATATTAAGTTCTCTAAGTCTGTCCCCATATGATTTATGACAAAGACCACTAAACAATTATGTAGCAGCCCTCTGGACTGACTCCATCCTATTTATGTCTTTTTGAAAGTGCAGTCTCCAAAATTGCACACAGTATTCCAAATGGAGCCTTACCAGAGAGACATCCTCAGCGGCACGTTCTCTCTGCTACGGTCCTGCCCCTGCTGTGATGTCAGGGGCAGGATCGCGGCAGAGAATGTGCCGCTGAGGATGACGGGCAGCTGCAGGGATCGCTATAGCACCAGCGATCCTGCAGGCTTCCGTATTAGCTGCTTAAGGTAAAAGGGGGGGAAGCTGGAGGAACATGCAAGCTTGCGGGGGGAGCAGGCCTTCGTGGTGGGGAGGAAGACTGCCTTTGCGTCAGGGGGGGGACAGGCCTTCGCGGGGAGAGCAGGCCTGTGCAGAGAGAAGGAGGAAGAGAGTATTTCCTGCTCAGTTTATAACTGGTTTGTCTTCAGTGACAAAAAGAGGAAGAAAGATAGTTGCTACATACTGCCCAGCAGCCAGAGCTTACCTCAATGCAGCCTTCACTTCATTTTCTTTTCGAAGCATTCTGGTGGTCTGAATGTGAGGGAGGCTTCGGCCCTTGGGAGCAAGACCCAGGGACATCGGAACTGAGACAGAACATGGTTTCTGTATTGCCTGCAGTGTTTTGGGGCTTGCCAAGTCCTCAGGAAGGAGCAACTGACTTAACATCGACTGGTGGGGTATGTGAAGATACACGCTGAAGGGAAGAGAAATTCATACTATTCCACATCTAGCTAAGCCTGCTGAGATAACTCTTGATATGGACAGCATTGGACTCTCTCTACAAGGTATGTGTAGAAACCTCACCTCTTGTACAAACACATTCACAAAGATTTTTAAAATGTGGAGGATATTAAAGCTCAAGCAAAGAAGTTTAAAGATTTAGATCAGCAATTTCAAAAGTCTCCAACTGCTCAATTAGCTTTAATACAGGATAAATTGATATTGCATTTGAAAATTGTGAGACCTTCACTAGACAATTGAATCTGAGACTTTTGAAACTGTTTATAACCTCTCCTAATGATTTATTTTATTGATTTCTGAAAGAGATGTCTAAATACTCTGAAAATGGCCTTCAACCTTTCCACAAGCTATATTATTTACTGGTTCCTCCGAAATGTGCTAGCTCTCCGGCTGGCAAATCTGTGGATGTTTCTTTGGATTGTTTAGATCTTGCTAACATTTTGGAGACTTCAGTGGAAGAAATTATACTGAGATCTACTTTGTTAGTTACTTTTGTGTTCCAACAAGATAAGGAAGTGCTTAATGCAACTTTTCTTTAGACTGAAGGAAGTGAATTTTTTGGACAGTAAAATTTCTATATTCCTAGATATCTCCAAATGAACTAAAGTCAGGAGGAAAAGATTTCTGTCTTTGAAACACGGCTTCAGCAAGGGAAGATCTTGCTTGATGAACTTGCTGCACTTCTTTGAGGGAGTAAACAAGCAGATAGACAAGGGCAAACCGGTTGACATTGTATATCTGGATTTTCAGAAGGCGTTCGACAAGGTTCCACATGAAAACTACTTTGAAAAATTGCGAGCCATGGAATTGAGGGTGAAATACACATGGATTAAAAACTGTTTGGCAGATAGGTGTATTAACATTAAGATTGTAGCCCAATTTAAAAACCCTGAAGAAGCCGCATGTTAGCAGCGAAACGGGTCCACATCGGATACACCAAACGGGGCTATAGTGGCAGCTTTTATAGTGCCATCTGACACAAAGTTAAAGTCGAAAGATAAGTCCTTTTTGCCTACAACTATTGATATTGGTTGTGATTTTATAATAATATGAAAAGATGTCAACTTTTTACACACTTGGTATTGTCTAGAATTGTTAATCGTTAATATTGTTTGGAATCATAAATAGTGTTTTCTATGATGTTATATGCACAAGCAAATTTTTTTCAAAAAATAAGTTTTCTCTTAAACTTCATATAAAAAGCAAATAAAAACTTTATAAAAAAAGAATTAATGTTTGAGTAGTAAATATCAAATGTAGTAAATTGACAAAAGACAGTCATTTTTAGTATATGAAGGTTTTGGATTGATGAGATACCCATGCCACAATTCCTTATTTGGATAATATAATTATGATCCTTGGAGTGGCAATTCTGAGATTCTTTCCTTCATTTAATTAATTGAATTAATCTCCTTTTTGATTAACCCTTTGTATATCTGATTGTTTTTTGTTAATCTTTTTCACTTCTTTATTGTTTTGAATATCCATAGAGGGGCATAATCAAAAGAAACGTCTAAGTCTGTTTTGGGCCTAAGTCACAAGTTACCCAAAGTCGGACACGGGAAAAGGTCAATTTTTGAAAAATACGTCCAGCCGTCTGATCGCCCTGACCGCTAAGTCATCTATCTTTATACCCCTTTGTAAAAGGAGCCCTAAGACTCCCATTGGTGTCTGGGCCAATCAAGGCCAGATTGCACAGGAAAGGGGAAGGCCTGCCATTTTGAAGAGGCAGGTCTGTCAGCTGGAGGGAGTAGGCATTGCTAAATTTGGGGCTTGGGGGGGTGGCGAGGTCAGAAAAAGGGAGATCCGGGGGTTTCTGGGATTAAATTTAGGTTCCCCCATCTCTAAAACACCTTGTTCCTAATTTTTTTTGCATTTCAGGAAAGCTCCCACAGGCCGTTTTTGGGACGATGTTATTGACAGTGGCCATTTTGGATTTTTATCTATCTTTTTTCAAAAACTTCCATCTGCCTCATAACCCCTCGCTTTGAACAGGGATCACCTGTAATGGATTCCTCAGGCTAATCTTCCCCTTCCCCTTTTTTCTGCAGTTTTGTCAGCAGAAAATTGGCTATGTTCCACATGCCATGGGGCACAGAAGGAAGGGGCAGGAGCTTCAGGTTCAGCCTCCTTAGAGTCCTCCAGAGTGGGAGAACCCCAAGAAGCCTGGCCAATAGAGAAGAGATCCTGCTCAGAAGCCACATGTAATGAGGGTGTGGAGCAAGTGCATGGAGGTGGGAGTGGATGTCTAACACCAGTCTGGGTTCCTTAGGGCTGCCTATTCAGGATTTTTCAGATTTTGTCAATCCTTTGTGGAGAGCTTATTTGATAGGCCCAGGGAGTGCTGCACTGCCTGTGAGCACACCAGAACCAGACCAGGGAGGGTTACATCCCAAGTAGGCTTCCCCATCTCAGAACAAGCTGGCTGCAAGCATCAGTGACTACTCAGAGCTTTATTATCTTAAGGATCAGCTGTGTCTTTGGATGATTTAGGGTCCCTATCTGGGGCTGAAGGTCAGGAAGCTGTGGCTGCTATTGAACAAGGTGATGACCCCTCGATGCACCATCTTTTTTAAATCTGCAACTGTTAAGAACATAAGAAGTTGCCTCCACTGAGGCAGACCAGAGGTCCATCTTGCCCAGTGGTCCGCTCCCGCGGCGGCCCATCAGGCCTATTGCCTGAACAGTGGTCCCTGACTAATTTTTGTAACTTACCTCTAATCCTATCCCTATAACCTACCTCTACTCCTATCTGTACCCCTCAATCCCTTTGTTCTCCAGGTACCTATCCAAACCTTCTTTGAAGCCCTGTAGCGTGCTCCTGCTTATCACATCCTCCGGTAGCGCATTCCATGTATCCACCACCTTCTGGGTGAAAAAGAACTTCCTGGCGTTTGTTCTAAACCTTTCCCCTTTCAATTTCTCTGAGTGCCCCCTTGTACTTGTGGTTCCCGATAATTTGAAAAATCTATCCCTGTCTACTTTTTCTATGCCCTTCATGATCTTGAAGGTTTCTATCATGTCTCCTCTAAGTCTCCGCTTTTCCAGGGAGAAAAGCCCCAGCTTTTTCAGTCTCTCAGTATATGAGAGGTCCTCCATACCCTTTATTAGCTTAGTTGCTCTTCTCTGGACTCTTTCAAGTACTGCCATGTCCTTCTTGAGGTATGGCGACCAGTACTGGACACAGTACTCCAGGTGCAGGCGCACCATTGCACAATACAGTGGCAGGATGACTTCCTTCATCCTGGTCGTGATACCCTTCTTAATGATACCCATCATTTTGTTTGCTTTCCTTGAGGCTGTGGTGCACTGCACCGATGCCTTCAATGTTGTGTCCATCATCACTCCCTGGTCTCTTTCTAGGTTGCTCACCCCTAGCGGTGATCCCCCATTTTGTAAGTGAACATCGGGTTCTTTTTCCCTACATGCATGACCTTGCATTTCCCTATGTTGAAGCTTATTTGCCACTTTTTGGCCCACTCTTCCAGCGTTGTCAGATCTTTTTGGAGATCTTCGCAGTCCTCCATGTTTTTGACCCTGCTGTATAGTTTGGTGTCATCTGCAAATTTAATAACCTCACATTTTGTTCCTGCCTCCAGGTCGTTAATAAATATATTTAACAGGAGCGGTCCCAGCACATGTTTTACATGTCATTTTGGATGCTCTTTGAGAGTTGAAGTTGAACCTTCAACAGCCCTCCACCTCCCAGTGTTCTGTTATGAGCAGTACAAATATACAGATTACCTTCTTTCCAACACATATGGACCTCAACTCATTAGTCATTGACCAGTAGGAATCCCCAGAAGGCTTCCTAAAGATAGCAAAAGCTATGTCCAAGCTTTATCTTATGGCTTCATAATTCCAACAGCTGTTTTTGCAGTAGCGTATCTTTCTTTCTAGTGAGGGAGAAGTGATGCTGAAAGACGCAGAGGATCACAAGTTTAAAGCATTAGCTTTGGCTATCAAAGCAGCAGCGACTGCCTCCTTTGTGGCCAGGTTGTGGTGCAGTCCTGTGGAGCTGGCGGATGTCTGTCCCCATTTGATTGTGGAAGGAGTGGATTATGTGGCAGATGCTCTTTATGAGATCAGAGTTATGAGCAAGGTATTGGTTTACACCACTTCTGCCCACTGGATGCTCTAGATTAGGCAATGAGCGGGCAATTCAGTCTCCAAAGCTTATCAATGCAGATTACCATGGGCGGCAGGGTCACTTTGTTCCTCTCTGAGATCCTGCAAATTCTTCTCTGGTTCCTCTTCCCAGAGACCCTTCCAAGGGTCCAGACAGAGATTTGGCAACTATAGATGCCAGCAACCTTGGAGTCATGCAGTGGCATGGCCACCAAAAAGCCACAATGATGCCAGATCAACTGCCATGCCTCTTCACATTGGCAGGAGACTGTCATTTTTCTGGAGGAAATGGGAACAGATCTCTTCAGACCACCGGGTCTTGGACATTATTTAAGAGGGTCACAAGATAGAGTTTTCTAGCCCTCTTCTAGATCTGTTCTTTGACTCCCCCGCTGGAGGGCCAGAAAAGGCGGCCAGGGTCTGAGCTATGGTACAACTCTTGAACAAATTTGGAGAAGGCCCAGGGCTCCAGGGGGTTCCCCAATATCTTCCTCTCTCCCTTCTCTAGGTTCTACTTTCCCTCCACTTGCTCCAGATCCAGTTCTCTCTCCCTTCTAGCCCCTAGCCCTAGGTTTAATTTTCTCTCTCCCAACCCCCTTAGCCCCACATCCAGTTTTCGCTATCTCCTGCCCAGGTCCAGTTCTCTTCCCCTCAGTCTAGGTCTAATTCTCATTCTCCCCCCCCCCCCCAACACACACACCACCTAGCCTTATTCTCATTTTTTTCTCTCCTCCCCACCCATACCTCTACCTAGGTCTAGGCCCAATTCTTAATTTCCTCCCCCCACATGATTCAGCATTTCTCATTCTGCCCCCACCACCACCAGTGTGGCTTGATGCCCCTCCAAAACACCTGGCTTACTTAAGTCAGTCATTGGCAGCCCTATGGAAAGGCTGCAGGACCAAAACCTGACTTTATGGTAAACATAGGACTGCAGGAAGATTTAAATTTTTAATTGTGATTAATAGGCAAGGTATTTTAAAAGAAACTATGACAAACACAAACAATTCCTGAAATCAAACATAAAACACTTGTATTTGTAGTTTCAAACATTAACTGAACCAGTTTATGACAATATTATTCCTCAATAGAAACAATATAACTAAGGAACACAATCACCTTCCAAATATACCAATAATAGATGTGTGTATATGAGATAAATTTCCAGTAGTAAGAAGTAGGGACAGATCCTGTCAGTCAATCAAAAGTGATCCTCAAAAGACTCAACATGCATAGACACTGGCATCCACAGCCATAATAAGAAATACAGAAAACTATCATAGAACATAAGCAGTGCCCCTGCTGGGTCAGACCAGGGGGTCCATCATCCCCAGCAGTCCGCTCATGCGGCAGCCCATCAAGTCCAGGACCTGTATATTAATCCTCTATCTATACCCTTCTATCCCCTTTTCCTTCAGGAAAATATCTAATCCCTTCTTGAACCCCAATACCGTACTCTGTCCTATCACACCCTCCGGAGGCGCATTCCAGGTGTCCACCACCCTTTAGGTGAAAAAGAACTTCCTAGCATTGGTTCTGAATCTGCCCCATCTCAATTTTTCCGAATGCCCTCTCGTTCTTGTAGTTTTCAAAAGTTTGAAGAATCTGTCCTTCTCCACTTTCTCTATGCCCTTCATGATCTTATAAGTCTCTATCATGTCCCCTCTAAGTCTCTGCTTTTCTAGGGAAAAGAGCCCCAGTTTCTCTAATCTTTCAGCATATGAAAGGTTTTCCATACCTTTTATCAATCGTATCGCTCTTTTCTGAACCCTTTCAAGTATTGCCATATCCTTCTTCTTAAGGTATGGCGATCAATATTGGAAACAGTACTCCAGATGCGGGCGTACCATCACCCGATACAACAGCAGGATAACTTCTTTCATTCTGGTTGTAATAACTTTCTTGATAGTACCCAGCATTCTATTTGCCTCCTTAGAGGCCGCTGCGCACTGTGCCAATGGTTTCATTGTGTTGTCCACTATTACCCCCAAGTCCTTTTCTTGGATACTTTCACCCATTACCAGCCCTCCCATCGTATAGCTGTATTTTGGGTTGCTGTTTCTTATATGCAAGACATTACATTTCTCTACATTAAACTTCATCTGCTATCTCGTCGCCCACTCTCCTAGTTTGTTCAGGTCCCTTTGTAAATCTTTGCAGTCCTCTTTAGTCCTAACTCTACTAAATAGTCTGGTGTCGTCTGCAAATTTTATTACTTCATACTTTGTCCCTGTTTCTAGATTATTTATAAATACATTGAACAGCAGCAGACCGAGTACCGACCCCTGCGGAACACCACTTGTGACCCTCCTCCAGTCCGAGTAGTGGCCCTTCACTCCTACCCTTTGCTTTCTACCTACCAACCAATTTTTGATCCATCTCTATATGTCTCCTTCCACCCCATGGTTCTTCAGTTTCCGCAGTAGGCGTTCATTGGGGTACCTTGTCAAAGGCTTTTTGGAAATCTAAGTATACGATGTCTATGGTGTCCCCTTTGTCCATCCGTTTGTTAATTCCTTCAAAGAAGTGCAATAAGTTTGTTAGGCACGATCTTCCCTTGCAGAAGCCATGTTGGCTTTTTTTCATCAGTTTATTCCTTTCTAGATGCTCTTCTATGCTGTCTTATCAGCGCTTCCGCCATCTTCCCCGGGACCGAAGTCAAACTTACCGGTCTGAAGTTCCCCAGGTCACCTCTCGATCCTTTTTTAAAGATGGGCATAACATTAGCTATCTTCCAATCCTCCGGGATCATGCCTGTTTTCAGGGATAGATTGCAAACCTGCTGCAGTAGTTCCGCTATTTCCTCTTTTAGTTCTTTCAATACCCTAAGTGGATTCTGTCCAGGTCCGGAGATTTGTCTGTATTTAATCTATCTGCTTGTGTACGTCTTCAAGGCTTACCTCCATGGATGTTAATTTTTCAGCTTGATCTCCTTTGAAGATTTTCTCAGGTTCCAGCATGTTGGATGTGTCCTCTTTTGTAAATACTGACAAAAAGAACATGTTTAATCTATCCGCCACTTCTTTTTCCTCCTTCACCTCTCCTTTCTTATCTCCGTCGTCCAGGGGTCCCACCTCCTCCCTTGCTGGCTGCTTCCCTTTAACATATCAGAAGAGTGGTTTGAAATTTCGTGCTTCCCTGGCTAGCCTTTCTTCATATTCTCTTTTTGCTCTTCTATCCACGAGGTGACATTCTTTTTGATGCTTCCTGTGCTCTTTCCAGTTCTCCCTGGTTTTGTCCTTTTTCCATTTCCAGAATGAATGTTTCTTGTCGCCTATCGCTTTCTTTACTTCTTTATTTATCCACACCAGGTCTTTGGTTCGGTTCTTTTTACATCCTTTTCTAAATCTGGGGATATACAGATTTTGCGTCTCGCTCACTGTGTCCTTGAATAAAGAGCAGGCTTGTTCTACAGTCTGCAATTTCTTGGTGCTGTTTCTAAGTTTCTTCCTTATCATTAATCTCATCGCTTTGTTAAAAGTTGTCGCTGTGGTTCTCTTTCCGTTCGATATTCCTACTTCCACTTTGAACTTGATCATATTGTGATCGCTGCTTCCCAACGGCCCCACTACTTCTGCTTCCTTTGCAGGTCCTCTTAGCCCATTTAGGATTAAATCCAGAGTGGCATTCCCTCTCGTCGGTTCTATGACAAGCTTCTCCATGAAGCAATCCTGTATAGCCTCCAGAAATCTGGTCTCCCTAGCGCATTTTGAGTTTCCAAGACTCCAGTCTATCTCGGGATAGTTGAAGTCTCCCATAACAATTGTGTTACCGTTTTTGCATTCTCGCTTCATCTCGGCTTCCATTTCTTCGTTTGCTTCGGTTTGTCCAGGTGGTCGATAGTACAGGCCCATCTTTATCTCGGACCCATTCCTTCCCGGTATTTTAACCCATAGTGATTCCAATTTGTTGGACGTCGCTGCTGTGTCCACTCTGGTCGAGTGTATGTTATCCTTTATGTATAGGGCTATCCCTCCTCCTTTCTGACCTGACCTGTCTTCGCGATAGAGTTTGTACCCCGGCAGTGCTATGTCCCATTTATTTTCTTCGTTCCACCATGTTTCAGAAATCCCATTGATTTCTAGGTTCTCTTTTTTGGCCATGACTTCTAATTCTCTCATTTTGTTCCTTAGGCTCCTTGCATTAGTATACATGCAATCTAAGTCCTGGTATTTTTTTTTTTTTGTCTTCATTTTCTCTTCCTGTGCTACGATCGTCTTATTATCCTCTTCTTGATCTGTCAACTCTTGTTTTTTGCCCGTTGTGTCTTCCCAGCATTTTTCCCACTCAGTATCCTCTTGGGATACCTTCTTCCGAATCGTCGACTGTCAGATTTCCCCTTCTTCTTAGTTTAAAGCCTGCTCTATTCTTTTCCTGACATTGTTTGCTAGAAGTCTAGTTCCCGCCGCGCTCAGGTGCAGTCCATCTCTCCTGAAGAGCTTGATCTTGCCCCAAAACGTTATCCAGTTCCTCATGAAGTAGAACCCCTCTTCCTCACACCATCTCCTCCTCATAGGTTCCACTTCACCCGAAATAAGAGCAGCACTGCAAAAAAATATCTGCTCCAAAACAAACTATTTTACCTTATATGGATCACTAACCCACTCACTCAAAACACAGAAAAAATACACTCACCCAATTCATTAAAAGTCAATTCCCAAAGCTGACAAAAAATAAAACAAAGAAAATGAGAACTTAGCTGAATTAACTTGAAGCAGAAACTATTCACGATTAACTTGAAGCAGGAGCTTTGCACATAGTCTGCAGGGCCTCTGAGAGAACACTTCGTCAAACTTCCCAACTCTTCGAATATTCAGATCACACTGAGGAGTCTCAAAATATCAGTCGTTTCCTATTATATAATGCTATATCCTTCCTTCAAGCATTAAGTCCAATTCAGTGTTCCCAGACCTGGGTGATGGAACAGCCCCAACAAAAAATAAAGCATTACAATTAAACTTCAGCACATCCTCATCTTCTTGACAAGGACCTCTTGTTTCATGGGCAACCTTGCTGCATCAGGAGTTTATTCAGCTGAGAACCAACCATTATTGGAAAATGGCAGGGATTATAAGACAGATGTCAACGTAAACTTGCCAATCTGAAGAATTAAAAAACTTAGGGATGCCACACACTTCATGCAAAGAACATTTGCCACTCATTGCCCCATTTAGACTAGGAGGTTCCACAGTCTGAGCCCTAACTATCCATTGTTCTTTCTTCCATAGTAACAAAGTAAGTGACGGCCGATAAAGGCCTGAACTGTCCATCTAGTCTGGCCATAAGTCATACTCATTAAAAAAATACATTATTAGATTAACTTGTCTCTGATATTTCTGGGATGTAGACTGTAAAGTCTGGTATTGTTCTAGGTTCCAAATGCTGACATTGCTGTCCAGCTCACTCCAGCCTATCCAACCATCCTGTTGTTTGCAGGATATCTACCGTAATGTCTGGCCACTAACATCCTCAGGTTCCATATTAGTGGAGTTCACATTGATGCCCACCCCAGCCCATCCTACACCGAATCATCATATATGGGACACAGACCATGCAGGTCTGTCCAATACCGGTCTTAGTTCTTTAATTTACATCCTTCGTTTTCTAATTGGAGATCCTCTATTTTTATCCCATGCTTTTTTGAATTCCATCACTGTTTTCCTCGCCACCACTTCCCTTGGGAGGGCATCCCAGACATTTACCACCCTCTCCATGAAGAATTTCCTAACATTGCTCCTAAGTCTTCCTCCCTGTAACCTCAAATAAATTATGCCCTCTAGTTTTACTATTTTCTCTTCTCTGGAAAAGATTTGGTTCTATATTAATGCTTTTCAAAGTATTTAAACATCTGTATCATGTCTCCCCTATCCCTCCTCTCCTCCAGAGTATACATATTTATGTCTTCCAGTCTCTTCTCATACTTCTTTTTGTTCAAACCTCTTACCATTTTCGTTGCTTTCCTCTGAACCACGTCAAGTCTTTTTATATCCTTTGCCAGATATGACCTCCTAAATTGAACACAATACTCCAAGTATGACCTCATCAATGACATATAGGGGCATCAAAACCTCCCTTCTGCTGCTGGTTACTCTTCTTTCTATACAGCCTAGCAACCTTCTGGCTGCAGCCACCGCCTTATCACACTGTTTAGATGCCTTTAGATCCTCAGACATAATCACCCCAAGGTCCATCTCTCTATCTGTGCTTATCAGCCTCTCACCTCCCAGCACATAGGGTTGTTCCCTTGGATTTCTACCCCCCAAATGCATCACTCTGCACTTCTTCACATTGAATTTTAGTTGCCAGTAGTGTGGACTTAATATTCCCTCCCCCGTTTGCATATAGATTGAGCTATACTAGGTTAACCAGGTTGTATTTTTTTTTTTTTTTGCGGAGCTGCTCTTTTTTTCTGCTTAAGTGGAATATATGATAATTTTCTGTACTCCTTAACAGCATAGCTGTTATGACTGTGGATGCCAGTGTCCATGCCAGGGGTGACCACACTTTTTTGGCTTGCGAGCTACTTTTAAAATGACCGAGACAAAATGATCTACAAACAATAAAATTTTTTTAAAAACACAAAGCACACTGTACACAGAGAAAATGTTAATTATATTTTATAGTTGGGCTTTTTTTCAGAGGTCAAGGCAGAGATGACTTTAAAATATGCAATGTCACCTCAATAACAACTATACAAAAAGAGACAAATATACCACCTCCCGTTTTACTAAACCGTGACAGTGGTTTTTAGTGCAGGGAGCTACGCTGAATGGGGCATCCCGACGCTCATAGGCTCCCTGCGCTAAAAACCGCTATTGTGGTTTAGTAAAAGGGGGTCATAGTGCAAAATAGACACAGCAGATATAAATTCTCGAAATGGACACATTTTGATCACTAAATTGAAAATAAAATCATTTTTCCTACCTTTGTTGTCTGGTGATTTAATAAGTCTCTGATTGCACTTCCTTCTGACTGTGCATCCAATATGTCTTCCCTTCTTTCTGCCTCCTGCATGCTTCCTCTCCTCCAGATCTCATTCCATTCCCCAACCAACATCTCTCTGTCCCTCCACGAGTCCAACTTTTTCTTCCTCTCTCCCTGCCCCCCTTATTTCTGTCTTTCTTTCTCTCTTCCTGCCCCCCTTTCTTTCTGTCTTTCTCTCTCCCTGCCCCCACCCCCCAAGCCACCGCTGCCAATTTCTCCTTGCTTCCCGACACCGTAAAATCCAGGCTGGGCAGCCACTGCACAAGCACCAAGCCCACTAGCCTTCCTCCCGATGTCAATTTTGATGTCGGAGAGGAAGTTCCGGGCGTGCCTTATTTTTTTGCAGCGTCTGAAAAGCAGGGAGAACGCATAGGGCTCCGCGATTGACTCGCATTGCCCTTGCGATCTACTTGTCGATCGACCTTTTGGGCACCCCTGGTCTATGCTCATTGAGTCTTTGAGGTTCATTTTTGATTGATTGGATCTGCCCTCTCCTTCTTACTACAGGAAATTTATCTTGTATACACATATCCGTTATTTGGACAGTGAATATTATTTCTGACATAAAATCTCTTAGTGCTAACAGATTTAGTGTGCACGAAATGTCATGCAGCTAATTATATTCCTATGGGATACATGGCATTTAGCGTGCTTTAGTAAAAAGGACTTGCTAGTAAATAAGCCCCTTAATATGTTTTAAAACCACTTATGCAGATGAGCTGTACTGAGTTTGACAAGGAAAAGGCAAAATTAATTCAGCTTTTTCAGTCTGTTATATGTAATGGAGAAAGCACTGTCAATATTAGAATGACATTAAAGATAGTGTTAAGTTAGGGACATGCTGAAATGACAAAAAGAATAATAAAAAAAGGCTCTATACATATACTGTAGCTATTTGCTTTGCTCTAACCCTATTATCAACACTGCAGTGCAAGGTGAGCTAAGCCACTTACAAACTGCGGTTGTACAAATTTGAAACATTTTCAATTGCACTCTTGTCAGTATTTACTTAATTTTCTATAGGTATGCTGGAGCATAGTACTAAATAAGAAGGTAATTTTCAAAGCTATTTTATGAGTAAAACTGCCTGCCCTATCTGAATAAAGTGTCTGTGTACATGTTACTTTACCCAAAATGTGATGAGATGTTACTGATGATGGCTTTGGGAAGGAGCTAGCATTTAAGATTGTAACCTACCCTCTCTAACTGAATTCCATATGTATTTTTCATACAGTTCTTCACTGTCAGTTTAATTTCCATCCTATAAATTCACATAGAATTTTTCTTTTTTCAACCATCTTTATTTTCTCTTCTTTATTAATTTCCAGGTACTTTAGTTAGATTGTGAGCCTTCGGGACAGTAAGGGAATTATTTAAGTACCTTCTTACTTCTCATTTATAATCTTAATGTATATTTTCTTCAAACCGCTTAGAACCTAACGGATGTAGCGGTATATAAGAAATAAATTACATTACATTACATTAAGAGAATACTTTTGAAAATTTTACCCTTTAAATAAAAAGGGCAATTTCCAAAGCAAGATTACATGTGTATTTTAGTTATTTTTCACTAATGCAGATGCATGATTACCTGCTCTTGTGTAGAAGGCTGGTTATAGATATTCTGGGGCTCAGGGCAGAAATTAATGAGGGAGCCCCAATCTCTCCCCTCCACTGCTTACTCCCCAATCTCCCCATCTGCAATTATTACAAAATGGAGCTCGGCATCTCCTCTCCCTGTCCCTTTCCCTCCATCTTCCTGGAACCATCTCTCCCTTCTGCCCCCTTCTCCCACTATGGCCCATCTCTCTGCTTCCTCCCCCCCATACAATACTGCTCCCTTTCTTCCCTACTCCGACCCCATTACCCAACATCTTTCCCTCCCCCCCCCCTATATCCAACATTTTCCTGTCTCATTGTCTAGCATTTCTCCCTCCTTCCCTTCCCCAGGACTCCTGACTGCTCCTATCCAGCATCTCTCTCATCCCCTCCACATGTTCAATATCTCTCCTTTTTCTTCCACCCCTACTTCCCATTGTTCCCCTATTCTCATCTTCTGCAGTTAAGGTAGCGGCAACGGGCCCCTTAGCTTAGTATCTCTTCACCTTTTCCCCAGTGTGACCCAATGTTTCCCTCCCTTTCTTTCCAAACTACATTGAAAAACATTTCCTTTGGCAGCAGCTCCCTTAAAGCTTTCCCCCCCTCTGACGCACCTTCCTATTTCTGTCTGGGCAGACCTTGGCAGAGAGAAAGCTTTGAGGGAGCCGATCAGTCATTGCCATGTTGGCAACCCCCCCCCCCCCCCCAAGGAAGTTTTCAGTGTGGACCAGAAGTTGAGTGGGAAGGAAACATTGGGCTGTGTTCAGAATAGAATTAACCTTTCACTGAGCCCTAAGCAACTGGGTACACTGGGCCCCCTGGCCTTCATAGCTAAGGTCCAACATCTTCCTTTTCACTCCTTTCCCCTCCTCAGTACAGCATCTACTTTGGAGTTAGGCTCACTAGCTTTGTTTCTTGCAAGCTAGCTCTGTGTCCTGAGTGGGCAGAGGAAGAGAGACACACGGATGAGGAAATATTAGCCAGCCTGGAGGAACAGCTACCTAAGCACCTTACTCCCTATGCATGCACATCTTGTGTCTGTCCATTGATTTTGCTACAATATGACATCATCAATGCAATCTTGTCAATATGGACATGTTGGAGAGGTTACATTGCTGCACCAGGCTGTCGTCATATCTACAATGTGACAGCTTCAAGTTTGCATAACTTACCCTACACAAGGCGAGAACTGCTGAAGCTGTTTCATTGAGAAATAAGTTTTGCAGACGGCAAGGGTGACCCATCCCAAAGAGTAATATTTACCACCACTATGAGTGAAGTTTTCTCATGGGCCCCAACCATGTTGAACACCAACTGTGGTGTACATTCCAAAAACTGACAATCTAAACATCCAGAGCTTCTCAGCCTGGCTCTCAGGACACAACCAGCCAGTCAAGTTTTCAGGATGCCCACAATTAATATGTAAAAGATAAATTTGTTAGCACTATGTCCATTCTATGCAAATCTCTCACATGTGTATTCATTGTGGGTATTAAGAAAACCTGACTGGCTAGGTATGTCCCAAGGACTGGGTTGAGAACCCCTGATCTAATCCATAAATAGAAAATAAAAGTTTTTCTACCTTGTTGTCTAGTCATTTTATTTTTCTGATTGAGTTGGTCTCAGTCACTGGTTTCTTCTTTTCTCTGTCTTCTCAACTCTTGCCAGTCTCCCTATTCATCAATAATTTATTCTCCTCAAATTCATTATCTATCTTCCCTACAGCCTCAGCACCCTGACATTGTGGATTCAAACCCTGCACTGCTCCCTGTGACTCTAGGTAAGTCACTTAATCCTTCACTGCTCCAAGCACATTAGATAGATTGTGAGCCCATAGGGACAGATAGGGAAAATGCTTGAAGTACCTTGTAAATCACTTTGAGTATGGTTGTATAACTACAAAACTGTGGTATACAAGTCCCAATCCCTTTGTGTCCCTACCCAACCTGTCTATCATCTCCCTCATCTGTGTCCCTATTCTTGTCCTATTCAGCATGTCTCCACTTCTGTTCTTATTCCTCTCTCCCCCCCAACACAAGTCCGGCATGATGTTCCTGTGTGCTTATCCCTCTCCATGGGTTGTCTAGAAAAACTTAAAGTTTGGAAAAACTCTGCAAATTGAAGTTTTCCCATGAATTATGATTGTGCTTGATCAGAAAATAATTTTTTAATGCCCATCCTGGGAAAGAACATTAAATCAGTACAGAAATAACACTAGTTTCCTCAATATGTTTATTATAACAAGTGGGGTCAGATTCCTTAGAACCCCAACACAGTGTTATAACCACAAAATAATAGAAAAACATTCTAGCTTTCATATATATTTCCAAAACATTTTGCTGAGCTCTCAGGCAGATCAGATAGGGAGAAGGTGAAACAAGGATCCTGCAGATCTAAAGCACAGGGTCTTAGAAACAAAGTGGCTGTGGCATGGGGTCTGCAGGGATCCTCATTTTAACTCCTGCAGACCTCACAGATCCCTTTTCTTACCCCCTCCTGCAGACACAGCTAAAGATCTGCTAGATCTGTAAGATGAGGATCCCTGTGGACCCCACAGCACAGCTATTTTCTTTTTAAGGCCCACAGGATCATTTTACCCTCTCCCGATTGGATATCGGAGAAGCAAGCCTATGGAAGGCATGACAGGAATGGCGGACAGGTTTGCTCAGCGGTCTGCCCTTCTGTTTTCCTCATAATGAGGCATACCTCTAGGAAAAAAAAAACAGTTGAGAAAAAGAGCCACCACTCCAGTTCAGTGTTTGGCTGCCACCTTGGGGTCCAAAACCTTTTTTTTTTTTTTAAACTCAGCCATATTAACTGCTTTTTATCACATTCTGCAGCAGCAAATTCTAAAGTTTAACTAAGCAATGCATGACAAATTATTTCTCTGACTTGTTTAAAATGACTTAGTAACTGCAGCATGTCTCTTAATATTTGTACCATTTGCAACAGTAAATTGATTTGTGTTTACCCACTCCACTCTTGACTCTATCTTATCTCTTG
This sequence comes from Geotrypetes seraphini, assembly GCF_902459505.1. Lineage (NCBI taxonomy): Eukaryota > Metazoa > Chordata > Amphibia > Gymnophiona > Dermophiidae > Geotrypetes > Geotrypetes seraphini. The sequence continues at coordinate 170,929,266 of NC_047087.1, read as the reverse complement.
TTAGCCACTAGGAAGTGTAAGTTAGTGGTGTTTGGTCATTCCCTTCTGAGGGTTACAGAGTAGAGAATGACATGGTGGCTGTTACCCGTGGAGAGCCACGGTTAACCCGCAGAAAAAGGGAGCAAAAAAATAGTGGTTGCCCTGGGGACAGGGACAACTCCATTTACCAGCCCTTGGAGTGGTGAATGGTCTTGTCTCTGCAGTGAGGGGAACATGTGCAGCCACAGATTGCGAGGCCCAGCAGCCCCCTCCCACCTGATTGCCTCATCCTGCCATCTCCCTCCCTTATGTGGCGAATTTAATTTTTCTTCTCCCAGTAGCATGCTTTCAACACGTTGTGCACATGCCTGCTTCAGTTGAATCTTCTCCTCTGACGCAACTGTAAACAGGAAGTGGCGTCAGAGGAGAAGATTCAACTGAAGCAGCCATGCACACAACTTGTTGAAAGCGTGCCACTGGGAGAAGAAAAGTTAAATTCAACACATAAGTGAAGGGAGATGGTGGGATGCGGCAATTGGGTGGGGGCTGCTGGACCACACGATCCATGACAGCGCATGTTCCCTCACAGTAGGAAGGAGGGAGTGAAAGGGAAAGAGATGCTGGGCCAAGTGGATGAAGAGGGAGACAAATATTGAACCCATAGCAGGAAAGAGAAAGGGGAGGATCGGAAGGTGAGCCAGATGCTGGAAGTGGGGGGAGAAAGAGGAAAAGAAGCTAGATGGGGTTGGAGAGGAGAAAGACACATTGGTGTGGAAGAGAAAGAGAGGTGAAATTTGGACTTAGGAAGGTAACAGAAAAAGAGGGGAAATTATGTGCATGAGGGCATAGGGACAGAGACAAAGGGGAGATTCATGGGGGCATAGGGACAGAGACAAAGGGGAGATTCATGGGGGAGGGAATTTTGTGCATGGGGGCATAAGGATAGAGACATAAAGGGGAGATACATGGAGGAAATTATGTGCATTGGAGCAAGGGACAGAGACATAAAGGGAGATACATGGAGGGATTATGTGCTTAGGGAAAATAACACAGAAGGGAGATGATTTGTGCGGATGGGATCAGATGGTTTGCAGGAATGGGGACTGAGCTCACAGGGTGGAGACAGGGACAAATTTTTTCCCTGTGTCATTCTCTAGTACAGAGTCATCCATCTGCAGACCAGACATGATGCAGATATGCTGTCCGCCTGATGCCAAAATCCAAGATACTATGGAGAGCTTGCTGAGACTCATCAAGGCTAATGACAATTACTCAATGCTGCTCATCCATGTTGGCACTAATTATACTGCTAGGTACCCCCCAAACATATCAAAAGTGACTGTGGTTCTGGAAGGGAAGGCGAAGCAGTCAGATGCACAGGTGGTATTCTCATCATTCTTCCCTCTCGAGAGTAAAATGATTTGTGCGGATGGGATCAGATGGTTTGCAGGAATGGGGACTGAGCTCACAGGGTGGAGACAGGGACAAATTTTTTCCCTGTGTCATTCTCTAGTACAGAGTCATCCATCTGCAGACCAGACATGATGCAGATATGCTGTCCGCCTGATGCCAAAATCCAAGATACTATGGAGAGCTTGCTGAGACTCATCAAGGCTAATGACAATTACTCAATGCTGCTCATCCATGTTGGCACTAATTATACTGCTAGGTACCCCCCAAACATATCAAAAGTGACTGTGGTTCTGGAAGGGAAGGCGAAGCAGTCAGATGCACAGGTGGTATTCTCATCATTCTTCCCTCTCGAGAGTAAAATGCCAGGGCAGAGAAGCTTGCCTTCTGGAGATGAATTCATGGATGGTGTTAGAGAGGGTTTCGGCTTCTTGGACCATGGGAAAATTTTCCAAGGGATGGTGTGCATCTATCAAAGAAAAGAAGTGTCTTCAGCAGTAGACTGGCTAACCTACTGAGGAGGGCTTTAAACTAGAATAATTGGGGCAGGGTGATCATTAGCCCTTAGGTGACTGAATCACTAAATACCTCTACAAATGGGAAAAGAAGGCAATGTCTAGAAAGCAGTATATACTAAAGCTCAAAGTTTGGGAAACAAGGTTCTGGCTCTAGAGGTTGTGATGAAAGATAATGAGTTGGATTTAGTGGCAATCATAGAGACATGGTTCATGGAAAACCATGACTGGCCTAGATAGGCCTGACACCATTTTACTGGATCCATCTTTGCTGAGCCAAAACAAACTTTGATTTTTGAAACAAAGAGACTATGGATTTTGCTGTGCTACTATTTATTTTTCCAATTTTCTATACCGTTCTCCCAAGGGAACTCAGAACGGTTTACATTAATTTATTCAGGTACTTAAGCATTTTTCCCCTGTCTGTCCTGTTGGGCTCACAATTTCTCTAATGTACCTGGGGCAATGGGAAATTAAGTGACTTGCCCAGGGTCACAAGGAGCAGCATGGCTGTAGCTTTAACCACTGCGCCACAAGCTATTGTAGGGCAACAAACCATTTTGTAAGGGAAGTAAGTAAAAGTACAATGAAAATAAGGCCACTTGTTTCTCAAAAGTAGTAGCTGAGAACGTAAATAAGATTAAACATCAAATCTTTTCCCTTAAAAAAAGATTAATGCATTACAGCATTCAGGAGTGGCAATTGAAAATATATGACCATCTTTGGGAAAAGGTGACTAAAGTCTCTAGGAACAAAAAAATATATATATATCTTAATGAATTGTTAGATCAAAAAAAAATTTAATATATCAGTCCAAACATCATCCTTTTATGTGGAAAAAAACTGACCCATGACATGAAAAATTGGCCACTCAGCATTTTGGATCTGAGACTACAGTCACCTTTTCTCAGAAATGGTCACATGTTCACACATGCCAATATGTCAGGGAATCAGCAAGAAAAATACTTCTAATGTCCCTTTATATTGAAAACAAAATAGTAATTGCATTGATAGGAGTATCATTTCCTTTGGTGGTTGAGCTGAAGGTCTAAGTATAGAACTTTAAATGCCAACATTCATGTCTTGAACAACTTTTGGCCATCTGCAAGTTTAATCACCTCACTCATTGCTCCTTTCTCCTGATCATTTATAAATACACATTAGAAAGCACCAGTCCCAGTAAATATCCTAGAATATTCTTATTTTTTGTCAACTGATAAAACTGATCGTAAATACCTACATTCTTGAATGCAACTCATCTTGATCTACTACTGAAAGTTCTGAGCTAAATCCAAAATCATCCTCCCTTACTGTGGGTTTTTATTTTTTTAGTCAGTTGTCATTACTCATTTCCTCAGAAGTCCCTCTAAAAGGGCTGTCAAATATGAAATTCCAGATACACTCTATTGACTAGCTCAACCTTATCCATGTTTGAACACCTTAACAAATATCACTTCACTTTGCTAAATTAAGTTTGGTTCTGTCCCATTTCTGTCCACATGGCCTGTAATTTTTATAGAAGAACTTCTACAATTTGCCTAGCACTACCATCTGTCTTACTGGTCTGTAGTTTCCCACATCACCACTGGAACTCTTTTTAAAGACTAACATTACATTGGCCATTTTCAGGTTACAGATTACTATCATATGAGCAAATTCTCATTTTGCAGTTCTTTTAGATCTTTGGTCTGTATACTATTCAGCACTCATTCACTGCTCTTGTCAGTTTGCTCTTTTATATGTTACAAAATTACTATTATGTGTTTCAATTTCTTTGATGGTGATGACTCGGGTGGAACATTTCCAGCAAAGTTACCTCCCTAGCATCTTCTTTGCTAATGCCTGAGATCTTCTATCTGTCCTTTCTAATATGTGAAATACATTTGGAGACTAGGCTTCTAAAACTCTATTTTTAAATGTGTCCAATCTCTCACCAGACTCCTCCATCAGGACCTTCCATGGTGAGGGGGGGGGATTTTAACCAACTTTTTGATCCCACTATTGACAAATCTAATCCCCTTCCCCATGACAGGTATGCCCCCGACTAGAGGCCTTCCATTATTTGCCTCATCTATGTCTCTGATTGATGTGTGGCGGGTGTTACATCCTGGAGACTGCGAATAATGTTTAGCGCCCATGCAACGCAGTCCCGTATTGATTACTGGCTGATTACGGACTCCTTGTTTCCTCAGGTGGGATCGGCGGAGATTGGGGGTATGATGTTTCTGATCATGCTATGATTGTTCTTATTTTAGAGTTTCCTGGAGACGCCCCTAGGGGCTTTAATTGGCAATTTCCTGTCTCGCTCTATTCTGACCAGTAGTTCCATTCTTTTTTGGTAGACAAATGGAAAGATTATGCTTTTCATAATGCGGCTCATAGGGTTGACCCGCTTCTCTATTGGGAGGCAGCTAAAGTTGTTTTGCAGGAGAGATCCTTGCTTACTCCAGCAGAAAAAAAAAAACGGCGCGACCGTTAGGTGCTCCGGTTGGAACACCGGGTTCAGGATGACCGTTGCCACTATGGGGATCATCCCACCTGAATAAATAGGGCATTACTGATGGCCTCACAACAGGCTTTGCGGGAACTTCTACATGACCGGGCTATGAAATCTTTGACTTGTTATCAATATTAACTGTATTTGCATGCTAATAAGAGCGGGAAGTTGTTGGCTAACCTAATTTGGCGCACTAAGGGATTTTCCCCTAGTCTGCAACTTCGTAGGGCAGATGGTGGTCTGGTCCATCCACAGGGATGAAGATTAGCAGCAGTATTTCAACATTACTTTCAGGAGTTGTACGATGCTCCGCAGTCTTCTGTGCTGGCGGGGGAGCTCTATTTATAGCAGATCTCTCACCCGGTGGTGTCAGAGACCCAGAACGCACGATTACAGGCCCCTTTCACAGTTAATGAGTTAACGCTGGTCATTGGAAGTTCCCCGTTGCATAAGGCGGCAGGGCCCAATGGCTTTCAGAACGAGTTTTATCGACTTCTACTCGCGGACGTTGCTCCTGTTCTGGTTGACATGTTTAATGGTGTGGTATGTGCTGGGGCTCTTCCGCCTTCTCTTCAGGTAGCTCAGATTGTGGTTTTGCTTAAGCCTGGGAAAGATCCGTTGCAGGCCTCTCCCTTTTGAATGCTGAAGCGAAGTTTTTTGCTAAATTATTGGCCAACCAGCTAGCAGTGATCCTCAGGTTGGGTTTGTCCAGGATCGGTCTTCCACTCGGAATCTACATACTATTCTGGCATCCCTGGAGTAGGTGGAGCATGAGAGGGTTTCTTCTTTGCTGGTCAGTTTTGATGTCCACAAGGCCTTCAATAGAGTTTTGTGGGACTTTTTGTTTTGTACTCCTCAACATTATGGTATGGAGGGCTTCTTTAGTGAAAGCATTGTATCATAATCCACAGGCCACAGTGTTAGTTAATGGGGTTTCCTCAGAGACTTTTTCGATTAAGAGGGGTACTAGACAGGGTTGCCCCTTGTCACCTCTTCTCTTTGTGCTCACGTTGGATCCATTGCTTCGTGAGATTTCTGCTAATACGGAGGTTAGGGGAGTCCGTCTTGGAGGTCATGAGTTTAAGATTTCGACATTTGCAAATGATTTGTTAGTTCATTTGACCTCCCCGTGGGCTTCCTTCCCCACTCTTATGTCGCTTTTTGAAGAGTATGGTGATTTTTCTGGTTTTCAGCTTAATTATGATAAATCCTTGGCGCTAGCTACTGCAGACTCTGTGCGTTGGGAGTGGCCGGGTTGGTTTCCTTTATGTTGGGTGGATGGCTCGTTCAAGTATTTGGGGATGCAGCTCATGAGCTGCGTGGGACTGCTATATTGTGCTAATGTTGATGCTTTGTTGGCCGCTACAACTTGTAGTCTTGCGCAGTGGATGTCCCTGTCTCTTTCCTTCTATGGCAGAGCTCAATTGTATAAGATGGTTGTTTTCCCCGCTGGCTATACGTGTTCCAGTTACTGCCCCTTTGTCTTCGGTGCAGGGATCTTCAACAGCTTCATAAGCACTTTGGCAGGGTAAGAAGTCTCAGATCTCGCTTACTTATCTGTTTGGCCCGGGGAGAATCGGTGGTTTGGGACTTCCGGACATAGGCCTGTATAGCTTTGCATACCTGCTTCGTTCTTTGGGTAACTGGTGCTTATGGAGTGATGATTATCTTACTCGGGACTTTAAATGTGCTCTTTTTCAACCTTTTTCGTTGTCCCAGATACCCATCTGCCTTTTGCCCCCCGCATTTCGGCCAGTGTTCTTATTCGGTCTTAGCGCTTCTGCTGGAGGGCCTTGGTTGGGTTGCTGGGGGGGGGGGGACCCTCAGGTTTTGAATCAGTTGTCTATTCGGGGTAATCCGCAGTTCATTCCTGGCAGCAATAACCCCATCTTTGCGTGATGGTCTGGAGAGGGTTTGCTTCTTTTTGAACATTTATTGGGCGCTGAGGGGGCTATGAAATCTTGGGGAGCTCTTTCCATGCCAATTTCGAGTGGTCTATCGAGCATATTTTTCCCTAGAGCGGGTACATAAAGCTGGGGGTATTTCTTCCTCCACATGCCCTAAATGTCACCAGGGATGCAATTCATTTTTTCATGCATTTTGGGGTTGCCCTCGTGTGAAAATTTTTTGGAGGGCCGTACTCCGCTTCCTGGAACGGCTTCCGATGTCGCTGGTGGGCTTGCTTTTGAATCGCTATGAATCTTTGAGGGTGGCTGCTCGGGGACATCGGATGTTGATCCGGAAGGCTGCTGTTTTAGGAAAGATCATACTTAGTGTCTGAATGCAAGTGACCGCACCTGCTTACTGGGCTTGGAGGAATCACTTTCATAATTTGATGCTCTTGGAGCAGCGCCATGCCCGCTTATCCTTCAAGCGGAATAAAGTTTTCCTGCAGACCTGGGACTTCTATATTCAATCGCTTTCCCCTAGGGCCAGAAGTTTGATCTTAAACTCATTTAGCTGATGATACCATGTGCCCTCAGCTGTTTTCCCAGGATGGCTGGTATGCTGTTTGGCTGAGTGTGGATGGTTGGTATGGACAGGTGTGTGTGGTGTTAGTTGGGTAGGATGGGGATCGATTCTGTGGGTAGGTGGTTGGGGTAAAGTTGTCTTGTTTAATGCGTGCTGAGCGGCATAAGAACACAGCTTGCTCAGTAGTCTCTTTACTTTCTTGCTGGTTTAGGGATATGGGTAGGGGTTCGGGGGGGGCTTCGGGGTGGGGGGGGTGTTTGAAATCAGGAGTGGGTGGGGTTTGGGTTTTGGGGGGATTATTTGAAAATTGTTTTGTTGTACTTTTGGTGATCTTGACCTTGTATTCTTGTTTTGTATTGTGTATTTGCTGATTGTGCACCAATAAAACATGATTTATACTAAAATGTGTCCTAGTCATACACAAACTTTTAACTCAACCCCTCCTAAGGAAATGAGAAACATTTTTAACTTAGTCTTCTTTTTTAAAGTGAAATGCATCTTAAAGGTTTTCCTGCAATTTTTCAGTCTGCATCCATTGTGACTACTTTAGTAATTTTGTGTCATCTGCAAATTTACCTCATACGATCCAGTTATGCATAAATATATTAAATAGCACCAGTCCCAGTATAGAACCCTATGGCATGCCACTATTTATTCTCCTCCACTGAGTACAATGCCCGTTTCCCTACTTTACCCTCCCTGTTTCTGTTCAATAAGCAATTCCTAATTCACAACAGAACATTGCCTCCTAACTCCTGACTTTTTAATTTTCTCAGCAGTCTCTCATGAGTAACTGCGTTAAAAGTATTCTGAAAATTTAGATTGCATTCTCCTTATACAAAAAAAGTTCCAAGAAAGATGTACAATAGCAATAAACGTTATTGTTTTGTTTTTTTGGGGTGGTGGGGGGACAAAAGAGCATGTAAAAATCATTCTGACAACAGTAGAGTGTCTTCTTGCATGGCAGTAGCTGAGTGAGAAATCCTACACCTACTCTGAAAAGGGTTTCTAAGCTTTTCTAGTAGTGCAGTACCATACTTGGTTGAAATCACCAACCCAAGGGGTTGCATTATCCTGGAGAAAAAAGAAGATTAATATTATTGTGTCACAAAGCAGAGTTCCCATTTACTAACGTGTTCTCCCACCTAGGTCTGTGAACCTACTAACATCTGGCAGGTCTGACCAGTTCGCCCTCAGCAAACAGCAATAATGGCTCATCCAATGGGGGAGGGGGGGGGGAAGAATCAAGGTGGTGCATAGTCATGGTTCACATTGTGCTGCTTGTTTATACAGGAATTGTGATTACAGGAAGAATTGCTGTAGAGTGTGGGGGTGATATCGAAGGTAGACTCTTTAATATGCCCCCTCCAAAGTTACAAATAGTTTCTGACTCTAGTTCATTTCTATTTCCTACAGTCACTCAGAATGCTCTCTTTCCCCAAATATTTTCTGTTGCTTCTCTTCCACCTCCCCTCTACCCTATTAGACTGATGCTGTGCTAGCTTAGTCACACAGCTTGAGGTTCTTTAGGCCCAATTATTCCTCTGGACTGTCACTCTCAACAGTAATGGTGTAATGCACAAAGGTAAGGAATTTTTGGAGTATATATAGTGTAAGAAATGCATGCAAATATCACTTGTATGCACTGTGGCTATCCTGAAATTGCTCCAAGCGATCCAATTAAAAAAAAAAAAAGAGAAACACCTTTAAACTATTTTTTAATTAAATTCTCCATTTTCATCTGTACAGAAAAATGCACATTATGTTCAGAATTTTAGTAACATTTCAAAATTACACAGCATGAACATGTAAAACAAATGGCCCATGATTTTATACACGGAAGGAAAAATTTACAAAATAATTATTCCACTTGAAAAAGTCTAAGGGCAGGCTGGCTGTGGTATTTGTGTATGGTTTGTCAAAGGTGTCGGTCCCACTATTTTGCACATAGTTGGTAAGAGAGAAGAACTGGATAACTCCCATCTAGTTTGGAAAGGAGAAAAATTGATGTGTTGCATTCCTTAAAATAAGTGTGTGATCATCCATCTCCTCCACTGGCATTTAGAATCTGTTGTGTTGATGGAAAACAATCTGTTTAATCATTTTGTTCTAGTCAGAGGATACAATGGCCCATGTGGGCCCCACAATTCCTCTAGCTTGGGAATATTTGAAAACAAAAACAGAATTACATTTAATTACAAGGTCTTTCGTATGTCCATTCCTGAGACAGCGAGAATGTGAACATATCAAATCTTGCACAAAGCATAAGGGTTTTACATAAATTTACAACAGTTTCCTCTTGCATCTGCAGCAGTGAAAATGTATTCTAGTATTTAATATGTGCTCCATATTCAAAATGATTTAAATAGTCAGGAGAGGTTCCCATTTAAATCACCTATCTGGGGCTAACTGGGCATTTTCAGCCAAGTTAGCACTCAAACCAAAAACAGCTATTTTGGAGGCATTCTGGGGGCACATAACCAGTTAAGATAACCACATAAAACACAGTCCTACCTTTAGGTGGTTCTTCATAGCCAGAATAAGTGCCAAATATCATACTTAACTGGCTACATTTTAATTAGCTCCCTATACCTGGAAATTCAATGCTAGGCCCAACGTAGCCCAGCACTGAATTTCCAGGTTTAGTGCCAGCAGCTGTTAGCAAACACTGATTGCTACTGGCTGAATATCAGGCCTTATGATTTTTGAGAATGAGATTTTTTTTTTTTAAAGGCCTACTCTGTTCATTAGAAACAACTGTGGAATAAAACTGGACGATGTCATGTCTTGTGAGCTTATTGCATTTTCATTTGATGTTAGCAAAAAATCCTAATACTATATTTCAGGCCTGAAAAAGTTTATGCAAATACTCATCAGATTATAGTAAAAACACTGTAATGCCTATGCATGCAACAGAAATGTAGCATACAAGAGAAATTGTTCATCCTTGCAGGATTGTCTCAAATGAAAATGCAACAGCAATCTCAGTATTGATAGGTCAATATGGTATTCACATTTGAAAATAGCTTCCAATAAATTAAAAGAATGCAAGCCATTAGAGAACCATGGAATAGATTAAACTAATCAAAATGCTACCACCATTTAGCTACCTTAGGGTATAGAAAATTATGGCCATTTTCTTATTTTGTTTGTATTTCATTTTATAATATATTTACAGAAATTCTAATAAAAATATTATAGCCAGATACAGGATATTCTTGGAAACATTTTGTTATGAAAACCATGAATATTTGCATTCAACCTTTTTGAAACCATTTCCATAATGGTGGCTGCCAACAAGCATTTCTGCAGCAGCTGATCTCAGAAAACTCATGTCAAGTGCTTTTCAGGCCACTCATATAAAAGTAGCACCTAGCAGTTACATTTGTGTGAAATCTTATCAGAATTTAAGCATTAAACTAGTTTTCTTGCAGAGATAATTAAAAGCCCAACAGGGCCTGTTGAGCTTCAAGGTAACCCTATTTTAGAGTAACAGATAGTAAAAGAATAAGTAGACACAAGTGGAGTCACAAGCAGTACCCTTTGACACTGTGACATGAGACTGCCATAGGAACACAAATTTAATTTACCACTGCTGACCTAGTGACCTGCAACCTGAAGAGCCCATCTTAATTTGTAAATACAAATGGCACCTGTGTCATTTTTGCTAATTCTCTTTTGAGCCAGTCATGCAGCTGGGCCTTCTGTGGATGAGTCATTTAAAAAATCTAATTGTGCTGGTTTTTGTATTAACTTCTGAGTTTGGTTTTAAGAAAAAGTATCTCCCTCCTTTCTCCTTTTTCACTTGTTCCTTGAGGCTTCATTCTATGCAATTACTCAAATCTAACCCTTCCCCCCCCCCCCCCCCCCCCCCCCGCATATATTGTTAGTGTTCATTAGCTTGTGAGCTTCAGAGAACAGAGACACACATGGGGCCTGATTCTGTATAGGACACCAGTATTGGCGACTATAAAATCACATGTCAATCACGCACTGGCTTCCTATGCAGAATCATGCCTACACTCCCAGACGCCTGCAATGAAGGCCAGCATTTTGCAGGCCTACATTTCAGGCGTCTGTCTCCCGTCTACAGAGACGTGCACTGACACTTAAGCCTTCCCAAGGCCACTTCTAGCCAAAACCATGCCCATGCCCCACCTTAGGCATGCTTAAGTGGCATTACACATCTTCATAGACGTGTTCTGGAGACCTACAATGTGGGCATCCTGCCTCAGGTAGGTTTTTTTTTAAACATTCATCCCAATTGGTCGTCTGATGGTGGTAGGATGTCTACCATGCCCATGCCCCACCTTAGGCATGCTTAAGTGGCATTACACATCTTCATAGACGTGTTCTGGAGACCTACAATGTGGGCATCCTGCCTCAGGTAGGTTTTTTTTTAAACATTCATCCCAATTGGTCGTCTGATGGTGGTAGGATGTCTACCGCCGCCTGCCATCAGGATGTGCGTTTTCAAGAATCAGGCCCATGGCGTCTATACCATGTGCAGATGCTTCATAGTACAATGACCTTCTTGTGTAGAACACATTCTACTCCACGATGCATGAAATATCATTAGGCAGAAGGATGAGTGAAACAATCACTCCTAGTTTTCAGTGGCATTTTAAAAAGCAAAATGTATTAACCAGATTATAAACCTTCTCATTGTCAAGTATCTTAGCAAACTTCATTCCTTATAAAGTTCTTTCTTTTTCCTGCCTGCTTTATGCTATTAATGTAAAATTCTTCAGTGAAGCGGGGTTACATGCAAGGCACCAAACATATTTGAAGCTTATAGGTTTCCACCCAAGAGTGAGAAGAGGCTCCAATACATTGTTATACAAGATAAATTGAAGTCCAGGCACCAAAGGGTAAAGGGTAATTTTTAGTCATCTGTGTGTATAAATTGCAGTCTGGCCACATCTGAAATCATCCGCTCTGCCAGCATTTTGTTCCACAATATACATACTTTTGTGGGGGGGTGCTGTTTCTAGGACCAAAAAATGTGTATAGATTGAGTCTAAGTGCATCATTCTAACAATATCCACTTGTACAAAGCCTGAAGGTACAGAGACTTGGATTTCACTCACACTTCTCAGCTGCAGCTCAAAGTAAGTAACATTCAGGTTCAGTAGGTATTTTACTGTTCCCAGACAGCTTACAAGCTCAATATGTACCTAAGGCAAAGGAGAGTTAAGTGACTTGCACCAGGATTGGAATCTTAACTTTCCTAGTTCTCAGCTCATTGGGCTACTCTAACACTCCACTCTATACATGCTGCAAGATCAGTGCCCTTTAAAACCTGATGCGAAGTCTGTTAGTAAAAAGCACTAGCAGATTTTGCAGCAGAGTATTAAGACTGAAAATTACCCTAAATTTGCTGTTACAAAAATACTGTGTGAAATTATCTTAGAATTGGCTTGACTAATAGCTACGGGTGACACCTTGCCTATATTTTTTTACTCATTCCCTACTCATTCAGCAACCACACAGCACTATACAATTAGGCTATCTGATTTTTCTCCTAATCAGTACTGAAAAGCTGTACAAGTGGTAAAACACACACCTCCCTCTTTCATGGGCCTTGCTTTGCATATCATATACATTTACCATACTCTTCTTAGCAGCATGTAAGCTCACACACTTTAATATCAAAAAGTCTTGTACTGTATTTGGATTTGATGGAGGACAGAAATATGGATACAGACAGTGATCAGTTAAAGTTCAAAATAAATTGTCCACAAATGTCTACTGAATATATGCAGTGATAGTAGCCTAGTGGTTAGAGCAGGGGTGTCCAATACGTCGATCGAGATCTACCGGGCTGATCAGCCTTCCTCTCCTCGACGTCAATTCTGCCATCGGAGAGGAAGTTCCAGGCCAGCCAATCACTTCCTGGCTAGTCTGGAACTTCCTCTCCAACGTCAGAATTGATGTCAGGGAGAGGAATGCTGGTTGGCCCCAGCTTCTGCAGGGAGAGCTTGGGGCAGCGGTGGCTTGGGGGCCTGTTCCCCAATGGCGGCAGTTGCTTGGGGGAGGGCAGGGAGAAAGAAAGAATGGAAACAGAAAGGGGGGACAGGGAGACAGAAAGAAAGAGGGCATGGAGAGAGAAAGCAAGAAAGGGAGGCAGGGAGACAGAAAGAAAGAAGGGGCAGGGAAAGAAAGAAAGAAGGAGCAGGGAAAGAAAGAAAGGGGAGGGGGCAGGGAGAAAGGAAGAAAAAATTGGGGGAGTGAATGAGATCTGGAGGAGAGGAAGCATACAGTAGGCTGAAAGAAGGGAAGAAATATTAGATGCACAGTCAGAATAAGAAAGTGCAACAAGAGACTCATGAAATCACTAGACAACAAAGGTAGAAAAAATGATTTTATTTTCAATTTAGTGATCAAAATGTGTCCGTTTTGAGAATTTATATCTGCTATCTATATTTTGCACTATGGCCCCCTTTTACTAAACCACAATAGCGGTTTTTAGCGCAGGAAGCCTATGAACGTCGAGAGCAGCGCAGCTCCCTGCACTAAAAACTGATATCGCGGTTTAGTAAAAAGGGAGGGGTTATATTTGTCTATTTTTGTATGGTTGTTACTGAGGTGACATTGCATAGAGTCATCTGCCTTGACCTCTTTGAAAAAAACCCGCAAATATAAATGATAATTAACATTTTCTCTGTGTACAGTGTGCTTTGTGTTTTAAAAATTTTTTATTGTTGGTCATTTTAAAAGTAGCTTGCAAGCCCAAAAAGTGTGGGCACCCCTGGGTTAGAGGAATGGGCTCAGAATCAGGGAATCCAAGGTTCAAATCCCATTGCTGCCCATTGTGGCCTCAGGTAAGACACTTAAATCTCTATTGCTTATAGTACAAATTTACAGGAAGAGTTACCAATATGTTAGTACACACTAAAGCTGTTAATGTATATTTTACTGCAGGTCCCATTTTATGCACTAGGACCTTGTTACTGTTAGTGCATACTAGGCCCCTCCAGTGACAGGGGTGAGCTTGAATGTAACTTGCCTCAAGTTTTTACTAGAAAGGCAGGAGATAAACCCAGTAAAAAGTCAAAGTGGTGAATCCAACCACTAACTATACCACATCTTGTTAAAGTTTTCTAAATAACTATTCTAAAACTATTTGGGGGCCTGATTTATCTGGTTAACCTTTTAGTGTTTTCCATTTAAACTACACCTGTGCCACCAGAACAGCCCAAGTATTCCCTCAATCTAACTTGATAACATCTTTGTGGCCAACAGTTTCAAAGGAGAAAATTTATGCAGTGAGCAGGAGTGGAATTTGAGCATTGATCTGTCCATGAACTTCCAAATCTACCCAAATAAATCTGAATAAATGCTACTAAATATTCCAATGCTTTTAATTTATCTCCAGATCCAGAGATTCTGAAACTCAGACAGCAAAGTTGTATTGTCAGCTTCCCAAAGAAAAGGCCTGAATCAAACTGAACTCACATGGTATATTACAAATATGTGGGCATTAGGCCCATCCCCAACAATGAATATGCACTTACGCACACAATGATGTGTCATCAAACCAGTTCTGCACTAAGGAATCTGTTTCCTAAATCAGGAAAACAAAGCCTCAAATTAAGCATACCAGATTTTCCTTTGCAGAGTGTACAGTAAACGGACAGATTGATGGGAAAAGCAATAGGGATCAAATTTTTTTTGCCCCTGTTTTTTTGCTTGTTGCCTCTTTCCTCCCAGCAGAAAACATGCAATCTTCCCCAGGTTATGTATTACTGTAATTACCCCCCTTTCTGTATTACTTACACTTTCTCCTTCCCACCACACAAATAGAATCTCTTGTGATTTGCAATACAACAGCCTTTTTTTAGGGTACAGATCATGAATTTCTTTATGCCATGCTGCCTTCTCCTTCCCCAATAGTTCACAAAATTAAATCTGTGATATTTTAAATGCTGTCTCCCCTCCTTACAGCAGACATGATGCATTGGAATTTCAGTCCTTATTTCTTTCAGCCTCTGATTACTCTTCAAAGCAGAAAATAGAAATGTTACTACCGTTATCACAAAGAAAAGAGAATGGTCAGCATGCCTGACTGTAAAATATATGCTATGTCCAAGGTAACCTTACATGGCTTCTTAACTACAGCTTGGGAATAGGTAGGTTGGTTAACAAAGAATGGAATATGCCTTGAAGAATCTCTGAACTCTCAACTCCACAATTTAAAACCTGTTTACTGCAAATCTGATTAAAAATCATCCCTATATGGTGTACATTAAACAAAATGCCTTAATTCCATCTGATAAGAAACATTTTAAAAATACTGATCATACCCTAACCAGATCACAAGTGTTATTTAAAACGAGATTCACTCTGTTCAAATCTCAAGTGGCAGCTTATTCCACAAGACCATGGAACATAATTGTCAATCTGGTAATTTTCTACAAATGTGCTTTCAGCAATGCTGTGTACATGATGATTGGGAGAGTGCCACTTCAAGAAATGCTTCAAACAGGAGAATAGCAATCATATCATAACACTCTGAAAACCAACTTGCAGATTTCTAATTTTATTCTCTATGCTACTGGACCAATATAAGGAGCATAAAATGAAAGCTAGGTTCCCAGACTTTGCAGCCTTTTAGCATTCTGACTTAGAGGCATTCAGTCATAAACCGATGGAAGACCCAAGTAATATTCCACTGCAATAATCAAGATCATTCAAAACTACAGTTTGCAAAGCAATACAAAATCAGAGCGCCAGTAGCAGCACATACATTTTAACTAGTTTAAAGAAAACAGTTTTCATGCCCATTTTGATCAAGGGCTCCTTAAGAACATAAGAATTGCTGCTGCTGAGTCAGACCAGTGGTCCATCATGCCCAGCAGTCCACTCACGCGGCGGCCCTCTGGTCCAAGACCAGCACCCTAACTGAGACTAGCCCCACCAGCGCACGTTCCTGTTCAGCAGAAACTTGTCTAACTTTGTCTTGAATCCTTGGAGGGTGTTTTCCCCTATAACAGCCTCTGGAAGAGCGTTCCAGCTTTCTACTACTCTCTGGGTGAAGAAGAACTTCTTTACAAAGATGCACTAGCGTTTTTAGCGCATGCACAAGATTAGTGTGCACTAGCCGAAAAATTACCACCTGCTACAACCGCTAGCGCACCTTTGTAAAAGGAGCCCCCATTTTTTCAATAGATGTTCATCTAAATGTTTTACTAATTTTCATACCACTGCTAATACTTTTATATGAATGACCTGAACTAAAATAGCTGCTAATGGAAATTCCTCTGTCGGTGGCCTAATCCTCTAAAATCCTGATGATCTAGAAGTTATGGGTCCCTTTTACTAAGCTGTGTTTTAGGTGAGATGCCAATTTAGCAAATTTTTTTTTTTTTTAGTTTATTAGGTTTTTATATACCACCTATCTATCTAAGCGGTTTTACAATCAGGTACTCAAGGGAGGCTCACAATCTATCTAACATACTTGGGGCTATAGAGGACCGAGTGACTTGCCCAGGGTCACAAGGAGCAATGCGGGGTTTGAACCCACAACCCCAGGGTGCTGAGGCTGTAGCTCCAACCACTGCGCCATACACTCCACAAGCTAAAATATTTTAGGTTATTTTTTTTTATTTTGGGGAGGGGGGGGTGTCAGGGGATAATCATTTAGCCCAGCTACAATACTGTTTGCTAACTGCTTAGTACATATGAGCCCTTAACACCTAAAAAATGGGTGGCACTAGTGCTTATGTAATTTTTTTTTTTTTAGTCTTGTGCTAATGGCAAGATTAGTGCATGGCCAGTAATACCCAAAAAATGAGTAGTTTTACAACTATGGCAAAAATGGCTTTAAAGACGCTCTAAGGCAACTTTTTGCCACTGATTAGTAAAAGGGCCCATTAATGACAAATAGCTACCGTATTTTCGCGGATATAACGCGCGCGTTATACGTGATTTTACGTACCGCGCATACCCCTCGCGCGTTATATGCCTGAGCGCGGTATACAAAAGTTTTTAAACATAGTTCCCACCCCGCCCGACGCCCGATTCACCCCCCCAGCAGGACCGCTCGCACCCCCACCCCGAACGACCGCTCGCACGCGCTCCCACCCGCACCCGCATCCACGATCGGAGCAAGAGGGAGCCCAAGCCCTCTTGCCCGGCCGACTCCCCGACGTCCGATACATCCCCCCCCCCGGCAGGACCACTCGCACCCTCACCCCGAAGGACCGCCGACTCCCCAACAATATCGGGCCAGGAGGGAGCCCAAACCCTCCTGGCCACGGCGACCCCCTAACCCCACCCCGCACTACATTACGGGCAGGAGGGATCCCAGGCCCTCCTGCCCTCGACGCAAACCCCCTCCCCCCAACGACCGCCCCCCCCAAGAACCTCCGCCCGTCCCCCAGCCGACCCGCGACCCCCCTGGCCGACCCCCACGACACCCCCACCCGCCTTCCCCGTACTTTGTGTAGTTGGGCCAGAAGGGAGCCCAAACCCTCCTGGCCACGGCGACCCCCTAACCCCACCCCGCACTACATTACGGGCAGGAGGGATCCCAGGCCCTCCTGCCCTCGACGCAAACCCCCCTCCCTCCAACGACCGCCCCCCCCCAAGAACCTCCGACCGACCCGCGACCCCCCTGGCCGACCCCCCCACCCCCCTTCCCCGTACCTTTGGAAGTTGGCCGGACAGACGGGAGCCAAACCCGCCTGTCCGGCAGGCAGCCAACGAAGGAATGAGGCCGGATTGGCCCATCCGTCCTAAAGCTCCGCCTACTGGTGGGGCCTAAGGCGCGTGGGCCAATCAGAATAGGCCCTGGAGCCTTAGGTCCCACCTGGGGGCGCGGCCTGAGGCACATGGGCCAAACCCGACCATGTGTCTCAGGCCGCGCCCCCAGGTGGGACCTAAGGCTCCAGGGCCTATTCTGATTGGCCCACGCGCCTTAGGCCCCACCAGTAGGCGGAGCTTTAGGACGGATGGGCCAATCCGGCCTCATTCCTTCGTTGGCTGCCTGCCGGACAGGCGGGTTTGGCTCCCGTCTGTCCGGCCAACTTCCAAAGGTACGGGGAAGGGGGGTGGGGGGGTCGGCCAGGGGGGTCGCGGGTCGGTCGGAGGTTCTTGGGGGGGGGGCGGTCGTTGGAGGGAGGGGGGTTTGCGTCGAGGGCAGGAGGGCCTGGGATCCCTCCTGCCCGTAATGTAGTGCGGGGTGGGGTTAGGGGGTCGCCGTGGCCAGGAGGGTTTGGGCTCCCTTCTGGCCCAACTACACAAAGTACGGGGAAGGCGGGTGGGGGTGTCGTGGGGGTCGGCCAGGGGGGTCGCGGGTCGGCTGGGGGACGGGCGGAGGTTCTTGGGGGGGGGCGGTCGTTGGGGGGAGGGGGTTTGCGTCGAGGGCAGGCGGGCCTGGGATCCCTCCTGCCCGTAATGTAGTGCGGGGTGGGGTTAGGGGGTCGCCGTGGCCAGGAGGATTTGGGCTCCCTCCTGGCCCAATATTGTCGGGGAGTCGGCGGTCCTTCGGGGTGGGGGTGCGAGTGGTCCTGCCGAGGGGGGGAGAAGAATCGGACGTCGAGGGGGGGCATCAGGCTTTCAGGATGGGGACAGGACTTCAAGGGGGGACAGGCAGACCTTCAAGGGGGGACAGGACTTCAAGGGGGACAGGCACGGAGAGGCGGGGCAGTGCACCGAAAGTCAGGGCGGGTGAACGGTGAGTCGGGGCAACCAGAGGAGAGTCGGGGCAGTGCACCGAAAGTCAGGGTGAGTCGGGGCAACCAGATGAGAGTCGGGGAGAGCGAAAGGAGAGTCGGGGTGGCCAGAGGAGAGTCGGGCAGCATGCGCGTTATATGCCTGAGCGCGGTATAGAAAAGTTTTTGTACATATCATCGTGATTTCTGCGCGCTATACCCCTGTGCGCGTTTTACAATGGTGCGCGTTATATCCGCGAAAATACGGTAATGCTTATCCAACCTCCAATCACTGACAGCAGATCAACAATAGAAATTGATTCAATGGACTGGTTCCAGCAGAGTCTGAAAGATCAGCAAATTCTCAGAATTTACTTAGAAAATGGTCAACTTTAAGTACTGATTCCACTGTAAAGTTCCAAGTATGCCTTTTAGGGAGGAGGGTGCAAAACTTTCACTATGTCTGATGATACTATTTTACTATTTGGAATAAAAGTAGACGGCAAAGATTTGGACAAAATTATTGCTGGCCTTTCCTGTGCCACATCCTGCCTCTATGATGTAACTTCCTGTAGATGGGATATGGCACAGGAAAGGCCCAGGTAAAATCAAAAAGGTAAAGAAGTCTCACTATGATGGAAAATCATTTAAATACTATTGATTTAAACAAACTCTACAAATACACATAACTACAAATCAGGAGAACTGAAAATCTATGTTTTGAAATTTTAATGTCCTTAAGTCATTCAGATATTGATCTGATTCACAGTATATAAACCCTGGAACTTAAATTACAAAAGCAGACTTGCTAAATTACACTGGTCAAAGGCAATACTCCTTCATATGTTGAGTATTTTAGAAAGGAAACTAAAACTCATTTTACAGTATATCAGACAAAGTAGTAACATTCCCATCTCAAACAAGCGACAGAAGGAATTAATTGATGGCAAAATTATCAACAGTATTCTTATGGGCAGAACATTTAAGTTATTTCAGAAATACATACACAAGGAAAACGGGCCATATGAAAATGACTCAGCAGATTGAACACCCAGAGGAAAGAGATGAAGTCACATTTTCAGATATCCACAACCAATCATCTCAACAGAAAGAAAAACAAGCTGTAGCAACAGATGATAGAGCTGTATAAGTCATCTCACATTTTCCAGATTAGTCCTTGAAACCAGACATTAACCAAAAGATAACAATACTATAGGTTTAGATCTCATCTTTGTATTAATCATACAGATCTTCCAGAGCTAATAGATGGGTCCTTTTGCCAGACAAATTTGTCTTTTGGTTTTAGACAAACATTCTTGCTTAAGGTCCAATTTGGCATTTTATTTGACATATCTGAGTTTGACAACTTGAAAACTAAAAGGAGGTTATTACCGAGTAAAAAGTTATTCAGAAAGCTAGAAAAGGTTTACTAGTTTCTAGAAAAGTCTCCAAAAAAGACTATTTAACTATATGGAAAAGATTTATAAACTAGTATATAGAGATTATACTTTTGAATCATTGGTAGAAGCAGATACGGGTTTCTTTTTCAACGTCCAGATATAAGGCTAAGTGACAGTAGACCTGCATGTTGGCTACTGCAGTAATAAAGAAGGAATATTCATGATAGACACCTTTGATACAGACATTGTTAGATATCTGAAAACTACTGAGTTAACAAGGTATTAAAGACAAAGAAAAGTACTGCAGACAAATATACAAGATGCAGTTCTTCAGCAGTACATTACCACTAAAGCACACAATACACAGATCAGGTATTTGTTGCGTATCCTTCACACTTTATGGGACCCCTGAAGAAGACATGTTGTTCGAAACACAGACCATGTTGGGTCCCATATTTTCTATAAAGTGGTCTATTTGCAAGCAACAATCTGTTTGTTTAAAATAAACTTTGACTGCATCTTGTACATTTGTCTGCAGTACTTTTCTCTGTCTTTTGTATTTTTACTGCAGATTGGTTGGATTTTCTTTTTTGCCATTTTTTTAACAAGGTATTAAAACATATATCAATTTATATGTGGAATTCAAATTTTGATTTGAATTCTGATGCATCCACTATTTCATTTGTGTATATTTTGACTAGCAAATTGGTTTTCTTCATAAACAGAAAGAGGAATCACTGAAATATTATTTTCAGCACCCAATTACAGACAAAATTGTGATATGAACTGCTTCATCATTTCAAAAATTTAGTTTTACATTTAAAATCAAGAGATTGTAAAGCTGGCTTTTTCTTTTAATTCTAAAAATTCCCAAGTCACTTAATTTTTAAATATTATGAGACCTTTAATTTTAGAGTTAAAAAAAAAAAAAGTTTCAGAAATCCTTACCAGTCTACCAGCTAAAAATCATTGGTTTCTTGACAAATTACATTCTGTATTTCAAAAGCAAATAAACAGAAAAAAAAACAAAAACATAAAAGAAAAAAAATACCTTTTTTATTGGACTAACTTAATGTAGTTTATGATTAGCTTTTGAAGAAGGGATTGATTACCTTCGAAAGCTGGTCATAAACTACATTAACCTCCTCCCCTTTACAAAACTGTGCTACATTTTTAGCACTGGTCACGGCGGTAACAGCTCTGATGCTCATAGAATTCCTATGAGCGTCAGAGCTGTTACCGCAAAAGCCAGCGCTAAAAACTACGCTACGCTTTTGTAAAAGGGGGAGGGTAAGTTAGTACAATAAAAAATACTTTTTTTTCTTTATATTTTTATTGCTACGTATTATTTCACTCAAAAGCAAATTTAAAAAAATCAAATAAACTTCTTCCTTCTTTTAATTAGGATACTCTATTGGAGCAAGGGCTATCAAAGCAGACAGAAAGCTACAAGCATTTGTGGAAAAAATGTGCAAAAGTGCAGTTTGTTATTCCAGCCAAACCTTCACAAAATTCTGCAGAATAGACGTGTGATCTGTGGCTGATGTCAAGATTGGAAGTAAGATTCTTCAAGTTGTTATCAACCCAGCCTCTTCCACGTAGTCCTTTTAAGTCCTTGGTGCAGCCTATGAGAGTATGAAACAGAATTGGAATTTTGTTTGTCAATTACAGTTCTATTAAATCTCTCATAGTCTGTACATTCATTCTTCCCAGATCAAAAACATGGGAATTGTTGATGCTACACACTTAAGTATTCACAATACCCATTGATAGGCTATAATTTCTATTTCAAACCATATAGCTAACAGAATACTCAGAACTGGGCAGATGTCCTCTGCAACCTCAAGAGTGATCAGCTGTGTTGGAAAGAAAAGCAATGCCTTATGCCCTGAAGGAGCAGTCTATTCTATTTGTCTTCCTCTCTTGATTATGCCTCCGTACAGCACTGCATACTCCTAGTAGCACTAAGGTATCAGTAGTAATTAACTTCTTACCACTGTAGCCTGTACACAACGCTTGGTGCAGGCTATGCAGGAAATTAATGGAACAGTAATAGATAGAATAAAGGGCCTCTTTAGTTAGATGAAAGTAAACTGGCTCTGTTCATCCCATTCTGCACCAGTAGCAAAATACAGATATCTTAAAGAAATGCTCAGCTGTGGAGAAATGAGGGTAATCTTCAAAACACTTTACATGAGTGAGTGAGTGCGGATAAAAAAAAATGCATGTCTGAAAATTGTTCACTATCTTAGGGTGAGTGAAAGTAGACATGCAGTGAATGCACATTAATTTTTCCTGTAGAAGAAAGAGGCAGAGATTATATTTTGGACAGGAATAGTGCATGCAAGGGCCTTCGTTTGAAATCTATGGATGTACTTTTGTGCGTTTATGACCTGTTTCAGAGCATATGGAAAGTATACAGGTACCCAATACCTGATTCCCTTAGAAGCCCAAATTCACTTACGTTGCTTGTAGAAACTAGACATTTTGAGTCAGCCGCACTGCGCATGCGTGAGTGCCTTCCCGCCCAGCAAAGGGCACGTCTCCTCAGTTCAGATAGCTAGCAGAGAAGCCAACTAGGGGAAGTTAGTGGGTTGTGAGAATAGCTGCCTGCTGTCCCTGGATAACACCTGTCACAGTAAGTAACTGTGCTTTATCCCAGGACAAGCAGGCAGCCTATTCTCACATATGGGTGACCTCCAAGCTAACCAGAATGGGATGGTGGGAGCGTTGGCAATTTAGGAGAATAAATTTTTTAATACTGTCTGGCCAAAATGACCATCCTGTCTAGAGAAAACATCCAGACAATAGTGAGAAGTGAAAGTATGAACTGAGGACCAAGTAGCAGCTTTGCAAATTTTCTCAATAGGTGTAGATCTGAGGAAAGCTACTGAAGCTGCCATTGCTCTGACCTTATGGGCTGTGACTCTACTGTGTAGGGATAATCCAGCCTGGGCATAGCAAAAAGAGATACAAGCAGCCATCCAGTTGGAGATGGTACGTTTAGAGATTGGATGTCCCAACTTGCTTGGATCGAAAGAGACAAAAAGTTGAGGAGCAGTTCTGTGTGGTTTGGTGTGTTCCAAATAGAAGGCCAAAGCACATTTACAGTCCAGAGTATGAAGAGCTGATTCTCCAGGATGAGAATGAGGCTTTGGAAAGAACACTGGAAGAATAATGGATTGGTTGAGATGAAATTCCGAAACCACTTTAGGGAGGAATTTAGGATGAGTACGAA
Organism: Geotrypetes seraphini; assembly: GCF_902459505.1. Classification (NCBI taxonomy): domain Eukaryota; kingdom Metazoa; phylum Chordata; class Amphibia; order Gymnophiona; family Dermophiidae; genus Geotrypetes; species Geotrypetes seraphini. Next base: position 170,906,098 of record NC_047087.1, on the reverse strand, counting down.
GGACCACCTTATCATGATGGAACACAATGAAAGGTGGATCAGCAACTAAACATAAGAACTGCCATCACCGGATCAGACTTATGGTCCATCAAGTCCAGCGATCTGCACATGCGGAGGCCCTGCCAGGTGTACACCTGGCATAAATTAAGTCACCCATAAGGTGCCTCTCATAAGGAGATGTGCATCTAGTTTGCTTTTAAATCCTGATATTTGTCCTGGACTTGTCCCCCCTTAGCTTCAGTCCATGTCCTCTTGTCCGTGTCACATTGGACAGTGTAAATAATTTTTTTTACTGCTCTATTTTGTCGATTCCTTTTATTAGTTTGAAGGTCTTGATCATATCCCCTCGCAGTCTCCTTTTCTCAAGGGAGAACAATCCCAGTCTCTTAAGTCGTTCCTCGTATTCCAAGTTCTTCATACCTTTTATTAGCTTCGTTGCTCGTCTCTGCACCCTCTCCAGCAGTTTTATATCCTTCCTTAGGTTGGGAGACATTGGACACAGAATTCCAGGTGTGGTCTGACTCTTCGAGCAAAAGTGAGGGCAATGAGAAACACCACTTTCCAAGTGAGATACTTCAGATGAGCAGTAGACATTGGTTCAAATGGAGGCTTCATCAATTGAGCAAGAACAACATTGAGGTCCCAAACCACTGGAGGCGGTTTGAGAGGAGGTTTGACATTGAAAAGTCCTTTCATAAATCTGGAAACCACTGGATGAGCAGAGAGTGGTTTCCCTTCAATAGGCTGATGGAAAGCAGCAATTGCACTTAGATGGACTTGGATCGATGTAGACTTGAGGCCAGAGGTGGATAAGTGCAAAAGGTAGTCCAAAACAGAAGATAAGGAGGAATGTTGAGGCTCCTTATCGTGAGAAAAACACCACGTAGAAATTCTAGTCCATTTCTGGTGATAGCATTGTGTAGTGGTAGGCTTCCTAGAAGCCTCTAAAATGTCTCTTACAGGTTGAGAAAACTGAAGAGAGGAGTTATGTTGAGAGGTACCAAGCTGTCAGGTGTAGAGACTGCAGGCTGGGATGAAGCAGAGATCCCTGACTTTGTGTAAGCAGAGATGGAAAAACTGGTTGAAGGTATGGCTCCCTGCTGCTGAGTTGAAGTAGAAGGGAGTACCAAGGTTGTCTCGGCCACCGAGAAGCAATCAGAATCATGGTGGCATGATCGTTCTTCAACTTGACAAGAGTCTTGAGAATGAGAGGCAATGGACGGAATGCTTACAGGAAGAGATTTGTCCATTCCAAAAGAAAAGCATCTGCCTCGAGGCGATGAGGAGAATATATCCTGGAGAACTGAGGCAGTTTGTGGTTGTGGGGAGCTGGCAAAGAGATCTATCTGAGGCATTCCCCACTATGAAAAAATGTGATGTAGGGGTGAGGAATGGAGTGTTCATTTGTGAGGTTACAGAAGAAGACTCAAGTTGTCCGCCAAGCAATTTTCCGCCCCTTGGATGTAGACAGCTTTGAGGAAGGTGTTGTGGCGGATTGCCCAGTCCCAAACCTTCAGAGCTTCTTGACAAAGGGAGGGAGATCCCGTCCCCCCTGTTTGTTGACATAGTACATGGCGACTTGGTTGTCCGTCCGAATGAGGACTACCTGGTCGTGAAGAAGATGTTGAAAAGCGTTGAGAGCCTTGAAAATCGCTCTGAGTTCCAACAGATTGATATGACACTGACGATCCATACTGGTCCAGTGGCCTTGAGAACTGAGACCATCAAGATGAGCACCCCAAGTGTAGGTCGAGGAATCTGTCGTGAGGAACTTCTGATGGGGGGGGGGGCGTTTGAAACAGGAAGCCTCTGGAGAGATTGGAAGAGAGCATCCACCAACGGAGAGTCTGTTTCAATGAAGGAGTGACTGTTATGTGTCGAGAAAGTGGGTCGCAAACCTGCGTCCACTGAGATGCCAGGGTCCACTGAGGAATTCTGAGGTGAAGTCTGGCAAAAGGAGTCACGTGTATTGTGGAGGCCATGTGACCCAGGAGTAGCATCATGTGTCTCGCTGATATGGAGGAGTGGGAAGACACTGTATGACAGTTGTAGGAGAGCTTCCAGACATTGTTGTGGAAGGAATGCTCTGAGTTGGATAGTGTCCAGAACAGCTCCGATGAATTGCAGATTCTGAGAGGGTTGAAGTTGTGATTTGGGAAAGTTGATTTTGAATCCCAAACTTTGTAGGACCCACATAGTCCGTTGGGTCGCTAAAATAACTCCCTGAGATGTTCAAGTTTCAAGTTTAATAAAGTTTTGATTAATCGCTTTATCATAATTCTAAGCGATGTACAAAACACTAAAATTACAAAATTTAGGGAACAGTACAACATAACAAGAACTAAGTCTTGCAAAACTAATGACAAACTTGACAAACCCATAAACACAGGGAAAGAGGGGAAAAGAACTGCAAGTTATTTGATAGTAAGTAAGACATTCAAGGGAAATACATGAGGGGAGGAGAAGTCAGTATACTTCAGTGAAGCTATACAGTAGAGTTGAAATCAGACCAGTGAACTGGCTTGCTAGTTATCAAAGGCATCCTTAAAAAGGAAGCTTTTTAATTTGCTCTTAAATTTTTCCAAGTTGCGTTCTTCCCTCAAATAGATAGGGAGCGAATTCCATGTTTGTGGGGCTGTGATAAAATTAATAAATTGCCATCTTGTATTAATAATTTTAAGAGAAGAAATCGTTAGTAAGTACTGTTCATATGATCTCAATGTTCTATTTGAAGTGTAGGGAATTAATTTATTAATGAAAGCAGGAGTTTTATAAAGTAAGGATTTGAATGTAAGCAAACATAATTTATATGTTATCCGGTAAGCTACCGGAAGCCAGTGTGCTTTCTTAAGGAGAGGTGTTACATGATCAAACTTCCTGGCTTTTGATATAAGTTTAATAGAGGCATTTTGAATAATCTGTAAACGTTTGATTTCATTTTGAGCAATTCCTTTAAATAGGGCGTTGCAGTAATCAATTTTAGAAATCACCAAAGAATGGATTAAAATGTTAAGTGATTTTGAGCAAAGAAATTGTGAAACTGAACGAATTTGGCGAAGTCTGAAAAAAGTTGATTTAATAATGCTACTGATGTGGTCATGGTAGGTTAATTTATAATCAAAAATAACCCCTAGAATCTTAATGTTGCTTACTGACTGTAAGGTAGAACCCATGATGGAAATGGGAAAATTAAGTTTAGAGCTGTCTTTCCAAGGAAAAAGCATCACATTTAATTTGTTAACATTAAGCGCTAATCTATTAGTGTCCAGCCATTGGTGTATTTGTTTAAGTTTCTTATTGTTATTGTATCCAGAGGATTGTTGGTATCTAGTGGATGTAAAAGTTGAATGTCATCCGCATAGGCAAATACATTAAAACCGATGGATTGGCACAGGGTCATCAATGGGGCAAGAAAGATATTAAACAAAAGAGGGGAGAGAATGACTTACTATAATGTATCCATCTGTGTGAAGTCTATACCTCTGTATCATTTCTAATATTATGTAAGCCACAATGATTCCTAGCTGACATTTTCGGGATAAAAGAATCAGTATGGTATGGTATGCTACTGTGAACACCAACTTTAAAATTGAGCAAAACTATAATGGAGAGTAATTTACATTCATGGGGGACACCATGCGTTGTTGAAGAACTTTCAGACATTGAGTTGTTAAAGGACACAATAGAGGTGCGATCTGTAAAATATGATATAAACCAAGAAAGGACCTGATCTGTGATGCCGATAGATTGAAGTCTGTCTAACAAAAGCTGATGATCGATCATATCAAAAGCAGCTGAAAGATCAATAGAAATTAGGAGAACTGATTGATGATGATCCAAAAAATATTGTATGGAAGTGATCATGCCAATCTGCGAGTGTTCAGTAGAATGATGCTGTCTAAAGCCTGTTTGATTCGGATATAAGATGTTGGTTTTTTCAATGAATTCCGATATTTGATTAAATACCACCTTCTCAGTTAGCTTTGCTAGGAAGGGAATATTTGCTATTGGTCTATAGTACAAGGTAGGGAAAAACTTGAAGACCATGGTTCCTTAGAGCTGCTGCTACCACTATTAGGCACTTGGTGAACACTCTGGGAGAGGAAGCCAGGCCAAAGGGCAGCACTTTGTACTGATAACGCAGATTTCCCACTCGAAATCTGAGATATTGGTGGGAGGCCGGATGAATGGGAATATGAGTATAAGCCTCCTTGAGATCCAGAAAGCATACAAGTCGTTCTGATCTAGGAGGGGATACAGGGATGGCAGGGATAGCATCCAAAATTTTTCTTTGACTAAAAATTTGTTGAGAGCCCTGAGATCCAGAATGGGTCGCAGATCGCCCATCTTCTTCGGAACAAGGAAGTAACAGGAGTAAATCCCCCTGCTCTGCTGTTCCAAAGGAACTGGTTAGATGGCATGGAGACAAAGCAGAGCTTGAGCTTCCTGAAGAAGAAGGGCGGTCTGGGATGGACTGGAAGGATACGCTCTTGAAGGAAGCTCTGGTGGAACCTGAGAGAAATGAAGAGTATCCTTCCCTGATGATTGACAGCACCCAGAGGTCAGATGTGATTGTCTCCCATGATGGAGACAACCTCCAATAGGGGGAAGATAGGACAGAGACAGAACGGTGGAGGTTATGCTCTGTTTTAAACAGTCAAAAAGGCTGTGTAGCCTTAGGTGCAGCAAAAGGTTGAGGTTTCTGTTGCTTCTGATTCTGCTGTTTCTTGAGAGGAGGGCGAGTGTAAGGAGCCGTTCTCAGAGCAAATTGTCTCTGGTAAATAGGAGGAGGGCGTGCAGGCTTGGCAGGAGCTGGCTACGGTTTAGGTCTGACAATAGGGTTATTCCATGTCAAGTGATCAAGGGCTCCCTGCATGACCATCACGGATTTTGATGAAACTTCATATGCAGAGTCCACCATGTCTCAAACGAACTTTGGTAAAGTTTTAGTTTCGCCTGTGGAATATTCGTGGAGATATAGCCATTTGTTTGACCCCATACTGCAATGACATACAGTACGACAGTGACATTCTGACAACTTTGAGACACAATATCTCACGAGCTATGTTTCCAAAAAAACTGAAACTTAGCTACCCTGCACAACTTTTGGAGCTCTATTCAGTGCTACCAATAATAATTTTTGTCGAGCACTGAGTGAATGGCTGAATTACAGTAAACTTGGCTGAAAAAATTAGTGCTCCAAAAAAAGTCAAAGTTTGACATTACTTAGCTCCCACAATAATTGAGTAATAAATGCGAAATTTGGCGCATGTCTCAGTACAACGTTGTTTTCAAAAGTACAATTTCAACCTCCAAGTTCTTTCCATTAGTTTACAAATTAAGTGTAAAGTTGCTAATTTGTGTAAAAAGGCCAAAAATAGGGTATTTTCAGCCTGCTTTTACAGAAAAATACCTTTTAGAAACTCTTTCAAATCAGTCTCATTAGAAAAAGCATATTTCAAACCCCCTAGAAAAGTGGACTTCATTTTTCAACGCAGGTTAACAATGCCCGAAAAAGGGGGACAAAGTTGGGAGATGTCACCATGGCAACGGCCTACGTTTCAACTTACAATTATGTCACTTTTCACACTGTTTTTCCCTGTTTATTTTTACTCAAGCTTTGGGTACAATTATAGTGTTCTTAATTAATGATTATTCCTAACTAGAAATTGAGGTGATAATTTTGTTGCATTCAGATCACAAATTACAACTTGTTTTCTTTTTCAGATCCACATTATTATTAATTCAGTTTAAAATGGATGCCAACTAATCGATGCCAACAAAGTGGACTTCACTTCGGCTTGGGAACCATATAAGATACCCAATTTAGGCTTGGGAACCTAGGATAAGACACCCTAATCATTGGCTTTGGAACCAGAAAGATACCAACAAAAGGCTTTAGAACCTTGACAAAGAAACCAAATGCGAGGCTTGGGAACCTGGACGAAGTGGCCCACCCGTGGCTGGTATTGCACAGCTATCGGGCGTGACCCCTATGGCGATGGGGTTGCCAGTTCAAACTCTTGAACTGGTAGTGACAATGTCACCATGGACCAACGCAATAGAGTAGTAGTAATACTACGTCAATACAAAACTGTAACTTTAAAAATGACAGAACTATGTTGAAATAGAAGTTGTTGCCGTGGCAACGTCTCCCAACTTTGTCCCCCTTTTTCAGCCATTGTTAACCTGCGTTGAAAAATGAAGTCCACTTTTCTAGGGGGTTTGAAATATGCTATTTCTAATGAGACTGATTTGAAAGAGTTTCTAAAAGGTATTTTTCTGTAAAAGCAGGCTGAAAATACCCTATTTTTGGCCTTTTTACACAAATTAGCAACTTTACACTTAATTTGTAAACTAATGGAAAGAGCTTGGAGGTTGAAATTGTACTTTTGAAAACAACGTTGTACTGAGACATTATGCGCCAAATTTCGCATTTATTACTCAATTATTGTGGGAGCTAAGTAATGTCAAACTTTGACTTTTTTTGGAGCACTAATTTTTTCGGCCAAGTTTACTGTAATTCAGCCATTCACTCAGTGCTCGACAAAAATTATTATTGGTAGCACTGAATAGAGCTCCAAAAGTTGTGCAGGGTAGCTAAGTTTCAGTTTTTTTGGAAACACAGCTCGGGAGATATTGTGTCTCAAAGTTGTCAGAATGTCATTGTCGTACTGTATTTCATTGCGGTATGGGGTCAAACAAATGGCTATATCTCCTCAAATATTCCACAGGCAAAACTAAAACTTTACCAAAGTTCGTTTGAGACATGGTGGACTCTGCATATGAAGATTCATCAAAATCCGTGATGGTCATGCAGGGCACTTTCCAAGAATCTGATCACTTGACATGGAATGACACAATAGAAACAAAGGATTTTTCATGCTCAGACAATTTCTTGGTGGCTGCCGCAATAGATTCATCAAAGAGGTCATTGCCTGCACAAGGAATATTAGCCAAGCGGTCCTGAAGATTAGGATCCATGTCAATGGTATGAAGCCAAGCAAAGTGGCGCATTGCTACAGAAAAAGCAGCCGCTCTGGCAGACAACTCAAAGGCATCGTAAGAAGACTGAAGTAGATGTAATCTGAGTTGTGATAGAGAAGCGATGACTTCTTAAAATTCAAAGTGCTTTTGAGTATCTAAATAAGTGATAAATTTAGGCAAAAGAGCAATGAGGAACTCAAAATAAGTGATAAAATGGAAATTGTAATTAAGGACTTTAGAGGACATCATGGCATTTTGATAGATGCAACGTCCGAATCTGTCCATAGTTTTCCCTTCCCTTCCAGGAAGAACGGTAGCATAAACCTTGGAAGGATGGGTCCTCTTCAAGGATGACTCCACAAGTAGGGATTGGTGAGATAATTTTGAATTCTCAAATCCTTTGCAATGGAGAGTTTTTTTATCTGGAGTCCAATTTGCCTGGAACAGCTGGAATTGCACAAGGAGTCTCCAGGCATCTGGTAAAAGTCTGAGACAAAAGCTTATGAAGAGGAAGCTTAAGTGACTCTGCTGGAGGTTGAGGCAGATGCATGACTTCGAGATATTCCTTAGAATATTTGGAACCAGCATCCAATTAAAGGTCCAAGTCAATAGCCATCTGACGAAGAAAAGAGGAGAAAGACAGCTGATCCGCCAATGCCTTGCCTCGAGAAGGACTCAAGGTCGTCGAGACAGCCTGGGTCGAAGATGAGGCTTCGGCTGGAAAAAAGGCATCAAAAGAATAAGGAGACTTAGATAAAGCAATCGAAACCGCTGAATCCTTGAGGTTTGGAAGTGGAGACTCGATCGAGGAGTCAGTGGTCTATTAGAACTAGAAGGTGTAGATCAAGGCTTAGTAGAAGGATGCTCCTTGGAAGAAGAGCTATGCCTGGAAGTATGCCTTGATGAAGGCCTCGAACGTCGGTGAGAACGGTGCTTGGAAGCAGATCTCGAAGTTCGAGGAGACTTTGCCCCGGAGATGGCTCCAGTCGATGGCAACAAGGAATGGATGGGGCTGGAAGCTGTGGATCGAAGCTCCAGAGGTTTGATGGAGGAACCTCGATGTACTTCCAAAGACTCTACTCCTTGTATGGAGTGTGAGGATTCCTGTCAAGGCACTTGCAAATAATCTGCTCCTTGCTTAAGTGCATAGATGCCAGACCAGACACTCGCAGAGACTCTGCTCCCTGCATAGAGTGTGTAGGCTCAGACCGAGGCACAGGAAGAGATTCAACCTCGCGGGAGTCTGCAGGATGCCCAGGCTGGATTAGAGTAGCAAGCTTCGGTCCCATATTAGTGAGGAACTGGATGAATTGCTTCTCTAACATGGTCTGGAAAGAAGCCGGAAAGGATGGATCCGCGTTTGAAACCAGACCACCTGCTTTGGCTGGAAGTTCCAGAGGCAGTGGAAATGTGCTTCGACTTGGAAGTCTTAGGGACCTTAAGCAGCACCGATGGAACTGTTTATGGAGATATCTGACCTGAGGATACAGGGGAAGATACAGCAGACGTCGTCGAGGAAAGAGCTGCTGCAAATGAAGAAGGTCTGATGAGGCTTGAGGTAGAAGCAGTGGAGGCAGGAGAATCCTCGGTTGAGGGTGAGGCCGAGGTCAGCTTCGGAGTCGAGGAAGAGGTCGAATTCATCCCAAAGAGCTTCTCCACTGAAAGTAGACAACGTTTAAGGGCTCAAGGTTGAAGAATAGCACAGCGCTCGCATGACTTCGGATGATGGTCTGGCCCAAGGCACTTGAGGCACCTATTGTGTGGGTCTGTGAGAGAAATCACACGCTTACACTGGCTACACTTCTTAAAGCCTGTTGTTGGCCGGGACATAGGTCGGCCCCTGAGCTGCGGCCAAGCGGCCTGCCCCGACAGCCAAATGGAAGAAAGAAAATTTTTTTTTAAAACTAGAAATAAAAGAAAGTAAAATAAATGCAGCGATTCGTGAAGAAAAATAGCACAAACTGTGGTGAGAGAAGGCACGAAGTAAGTAAGTTAAAGCAGAGAGTCTAAGACGGACTTCTCGGCTCCGTGGAGAACTGAGGAGACGCACCCTGTGCTGGGCGGGAAGGCACTCGCGTATGCGCGGTGCGGCTGACTCTAAACTTCTAGTTTCTACAAGCAAGTCTGCTTGCGAGGCTTCCGCATCATGGCTCCGTCGGTGACGTCACCCATATGTGAGAATAGGCTGCCTGCTTGTCCTGGGATAATATTGTGTTCCTGAAGTTGCAAGCAACATGCTTTACAAGTGGCACAAAACTCCATAATATGTTTGTTATGTGGGATTAATAGATTTGAGTATGTTACCAAACATTTTACAGCAATATTCTGGTCATTCCCTACTATTCTTCTAAAAGCCCTCCGTCTATGACTCAGAATCTCCTCATAATCCCATCTCTAAAGCATATAAACACTATGAGATCAAATAACTTTGCAGTATCCGCACCATCCCTCTGGAATTCCATACCCAATTATCTATGGAAAGAAAAATCTTTATCTCACTTTAAGGCAAAATTAAAAACATTTCAATTCCAGGACACCTTTAAAACTTAACTACCCTTATAAGGGCTAAATTCTTAAAATCTTAATTTTTTTACTTTTTCTTGAAAAATTTACTTCCTCACCTATTGTTCACCCCCGATTTGTTCTTCTTTCCTATCAAATATTGTAGTTCTCCCCTTTTTACCGTTCGTTTCTGTCTGTCATAGATTGTAGTCTTTTGTTTACTAACCTCCCCTGTTATCATATGTCATGCAGTTGTTAACCTTGATTCTTGTAAATGTATGAAGTTTACTGTTTTTATTTTTGTACAGCGCTCAGAAGTCTGATTGAGCGGTATAACAACCCTGGTTTATTTGAGTCTTAATCAAGTGTCACCCAAGTATTTGCAAGACTGCTTGGTACCGTCAAGATCCCTGTGTTCCTCAACTCAATCTGAGTTGGTTGCTCCTACTCAGAAATATCTGCACTATGAACTTATAAGAAAAAGTGTGTTTCATGTGCTGGACCATCAGAATGGAACAGACTATCAGTTCAGCAACAGAAAGATTTTCATCAATCTAAGAAAATGTTGAAAAAACATCTTTTTGTCAGATGAAATATGCCACTTAACATACAGATTTTGATTTAAGTATTGACTTTTAGTTTTACCCCTTTTTACAGCATAATTTTTGAGATGTTTTGATAGTTTTATGAATGAGATATTTGTATGTTGAGATTTCATTAAGTGCTTTATTATGTATGTAATATTTGTAATCCACTTTGGATAAAAGTGGAATAAAAATAATAAACTCTGAGCAAAAATAGGCTATCGGATGTTTTGTTGAGCACATAGATTCAGGCATAATCAGGGTAATTCTACAAGTTTAAAGAGAAGAGAAAGCTTTAAATGCTTAATCCTCCACCCCGAAAACATAGATCTGTTTAACACACATTCAAGTTTTTGGCAGCTTTGAAGATATTAGCTTGCTTCCTACATCTAGATGAAATAAAACTTTCTTAACTAAGATAAGAGGAAAAGAAACATATAAATTCAATTAATAGAACAAAAATAGAAATAAGTCCTAAAGGCTTATGAACATGTAAAATGTATTGGCAGCACCAAAATATAAAGATGAAATTAGTCTGCATGCTCTATTAAATGAGAACACTGAAAAAGAGGAAGACATGCATTATAGATTTAATTTATATTAGTGTTTCTTCTTTACAGATGAACAGTTCCTCTAGGCTACAATTACTGAGATTTGTTGAATGACACCCATGTTGTGATATTTTAAATAAAACGTTTGTGCCATGAGTTAGTTTGTTTTTGCAACAAATTGTGGAAAAATGCCAAAAACTAAACACGCCATCAGAGAAGTCCTGTTATTCATACATATAATGGGACTTTCTTTGAAGACATTTCAGGTTGGTTTATCTTGTCAAAGAATGTACTAAGGTACACATATACACATGCATCCATTAATATTTAAATAAATGTTTCCTCTCTGACACCCCAATAAGTACCCTAGTCCTTTCACTGCATCAGAGTATGAAAAACACATCTTCAGCATAGCTTTTGACAAATCAGATTTGTTATCCATTGACAAAACAGCACAGGAGTTTATCTCACAAGCTTCTCCTTACCCCGTGTAAAGCCATCATGAAGACGACTATGACAGATTAATTCTTTTGTAAAGCAAAATCTCAAAGCTGATCTAATAAAGCCAGATAGACTTGGATGAGTAGGGAGCAAATGCCACTAAAAAATAAATTCATTTGCAGGTGGCTAACTTGAGTAGCCAAGTCAGGCAAAATTCAAACTTAGATGAACTTGCAAGTTTTGGGGCATTCCTTGCTCAGCCAATGCCTGCACTGCATCGATCATACATACACAACTAATTTTTACAATTTTGTTCAAAATTCACAACTAAATTTCCACTGTACTCATGGCTTTCAAATGATTTTCAAACCTTGACCAAAGCTACATTCACTGAGGTCCTGAGTCATCAACTCTGAGGATGGACACAGAGGAAACTCAGAAAGGCTGCCAAAATATTTCTATTTGGAGCTGATAGAGAGACCATGTGAGAGAAAATATAACACTGAATTGAGTGATAGCGAGCATATGATGAAGCATTTCATGTCTACCTTGCTCCAAATTGTGGAATGCATTAGGTGCCTTATTTCCCTATGCACATGCCTAATTAATTTTGGGAAAAGAGTATACATACTACAGCCAATGTTCCCTCTGAGTTGTGCAGGAGTCCTCTACCTATATTCCTGCCAGTGACGATCCTGTTTCAATCTAATTTCCAATAGCAAGTGAAAGGCAAGTTCTACAGAACTTGCTTGTTCTTAGTGACTGAGAAAACAGCATTAAAGCACCATCACACTAGCAGCCAGGTAGTTGGAGGACTCCTGCACAGCTTAGAGCAGGGGTCTCAAAGTCCCTCCCTGAGGGCTGCAATCCAGTCGGGTTTTTAGGATTTCCCCAATGAATATGCATGAGATCTATGTGCATGCACTGCTTTCAATACATATTCATTGGGGAAATCCTGAAAACCCGGCCCTCAAGGAGGGACTTTGAGATCCCTGGCTTAGAGGAAATATTGCATACAAGTATCATGATAAAAGGGCAAGAAGCCAAATATGCTAGCTGGCCACACTTCAACCTCTACAGTATTTATTGGTATGATTCAGTTCCAGAGGAATTCATGTGAAAACCCAAGCAATCTTCGCATGCCTATAAACAGATTATAGAAACAAAACCAATCAAAGTCTGGAACTGCTGTGCAAGACCAGCAATGTGTCCATGTGAGCCCTTACAGATTTCAAGAAGGGTATGCATGCTTGTAATTACCTCTTCACATAGTGTGTCTAGCATACTAATGTTGCTTCTGCTGTGTCTCCATCTTGTATCTCCTTTTTCTAAGTAAATGTGCCCTTCATTTGTCCTTCCTTGTGTATATATGCTCTGGTGTTTCCTTTCTGTTCTTTGGACGTATGCTATTTATATGTACCCTGAGTAGTATGTGTCATGTTGCTGTTTTTTTTATCCTTGGTTACAATGGTTATCAGAGAGTTCGAGAGCCAGAAGGCCTTGAGCATGCACAGATGCTCAAGGCCCAGCCCAGGCAAGAGGCGGGATCTTTCCTTAACTGGCACCGGCACGCAGCAGATAGGGTAAGGAGCTTGTTCGGGCGGGCGGATGCCGCTTACAGCATGGGAGTGCGATGCCGGTTCTCGGAGGGGGGGGGTGCAATGCCAGTTTGAGCGGGGGGGGGGGGGGGGGGGTGCTCGTTTATCGGGACAGTGCTCGTTTTGCGAGTTAAGGTTTGCGGGAGTGTTTTGCTCGGCTTGCAAAATACTCGCAAACCACGTTACTCGAAAACCGAGGTTTGACTGTATCAGTTTTTTGATTACCTAAAGCATGTGGAAGCCATTCCAAAGGGCAAGTAGGCATACCAAACAGTGGATGAATGTTTCCTAGAGAAAAACTTCATGGGCCTGATTCTAAAAACAGTGTCCTAAGTTAGACAGCAGTAGGCACCTTTCCACCACCTAATTTAATTGGCTTTAATTGGTTTAATCGACGCATTAATTGGCTGTGCTTATTAAAAACTAATTAAAGTGCCATAAAAAATATATAGGCAGCCAAGGACACCTCCAAAAACAGTACCGTTGTCACGCCTATGGAAGCACCTTATGATGCCTAATGCCACTGCAGACATGGTTAACACTGGAAGTGGTGTTAGGCATCATAAGACACCTACATGGATGCGATTCTCATGAAAGATAGGTGCCAGAAATGTAGGCCTTGAAAACAATGGCCTACATTTCTGGCGCCTACTTTTCAGGCAGCCGTGATGCTGTAAATGGCACTGTTGCATGATTGACATGTGATTTTTAAGGTGGCCGCTGATAACAGCACCGTTTACAGAATCTGGGTCCACATGCTAGATAAGTCAATCTGCCATGTTCAAGTAAAAAAAAAAAAATCACCCATTTACACTAAGATAAGTCTAGCTAAAAAAAGGTCTGCAAGTTCCCTTTTTACTTAAAAACTGCAGCTGAATGTATCACCTTGGGTGAACATGCCACAACTTGGCCTAGCTTGAACCTCTAGCTTAAAAAGAGCTGGTATGAATGGATATAATGAAAATCACCTTATTTTGTAAAACCACAGACAATGTGCTTAGCAAATGTTTAAAATTTCTAAAAGAAAAATAAAAAAGGGGCCCAAGAGGGTGGTGCTTTATTACATGAATCAAACTAAAACTGGATATGCCCTAAACAAAAGGGAGTGGGAAATAAGCTTAGTAAGCTTTCATATAAGGATAAATCTTAAGCACTGCTATTAAATCTTAATCTCTTATTTTATGCTCATTTTTAATCTTTTCTCATAATAAATGAAACTCCCTAATTGATGGTGTCCTTAGACTGTAAGCTCTGTGGGGTAAGAATTCTCTTATGTGAATAGCACTGTGTACATCTAAGCATTGATGTACAATGAACCCCTCCTCCAGAATGCTAAGGCATTAGTTTTCTTAAAGGACTGAGCACTGCCTATGAATGAAATTCAGGTAATTTGGGTTTGTCAAAATGCTCTTCTGGATACACTAGAGGTCTCCAGATCCTACAGCTCAGTCAAGATTTAAAACAATGGATTCTCTTTAGGAAGCCTTCCACCAGTTTGTCTACTAGCCTGTGTTTCTTACTGGAACAAAGTATGAAAAGATTTTATAAGTTTTGTCTATTGCAGTGTATCGTAAACTAGTGTGTCACCCGAGATTCCAGATGTGCTGTGAGATCTCAGAGGCATGCCAGTACCGGCTAAGTGCCTACAGGATATGCATATCTTGTAGGCAATCAGCCGATACCAGCACCTCTCCTTTCCGTGCATCTTCCCTTCCAGCACCCCACACTGGCATCTCAGGGCCCTGTCTGGAGGTCCTTCATGCATATGCAGACATTGACATGATGACATCACACATGCATGTGACATCACTGTGTCAACATCTGCGCACTTCTTAATTCCTCGAGCTGTGGCCACCACATTTTGTGTGTTGCGGCTTGGCAAAGTTTGTGAGACACTGGTCTATTGCAATAGAAACCAGTCACATACAGAAAACACTTCAGAACTTGACTGGATGACATGCCTAACTCATTAATTAGAATGAAATAGATATACTGCTATATATGTCAACTTGAGACCTTGCCACTACATTTTAGCCCATTCATTTGTGCTCTCAGGGCATAATAGTAATTTTTTTGGACAAGCCTAGGCTCCATTTTTCATATTCCTGAAGAGACCCTGGAATACAGATATCATTTCCAAACAGATCATAATCAACTAGCAATTAAAAGACTAACAAATTATACTTCCCCTTCAGCAATTCCCTTATACTTGTACGCATTAGAATTCTAATTATGTTAAAATACAATTTTAAAAAAATCACTAAATCTCCCTCTGCCCCTCCAATTTTTGTATTAAAAAAAAAAAAAAAAAAATCCCCTTCACCTTCATTAATTTCAAAAAAAATTCTCCTTTCTGGACAGAGCTATAGAGTCCCCTGCAAGGATTCACAAACTATGACTGCTGATCAAGTTTTTGACTACTGAAGCATCACAATTGTATACATATTAGGAGGCTTCTATTTGATTTTCTCTGGTGTAGCCACCACTTCCATTGAGGTCTCAATGTTCAGCCCCTAGTAAATATTTAAAGTTCTAATAAAGCTGAAAGTGGTGTTAGCAAAGCCCTTAAAACACAATATTCAAAGTATTTGAAAGACTAAGCCATCTTCAGACTAATTGATAAGCTTCAGGTAATTAAGTTCAACACATTACTAACTTTAAAGATGATAAAAACAAAATCAAAATGACTACTACAATAATCAATTCTCCACTGCAAACACCCAAATTAGTTCCTGCCTGACTTTGGTGCATTTTAACGAAATCACCAGAATTTTACATTTCCTGGAATACTCTTCCAGGCATAGCTTTTTTTCCCCCTTGCCCTCTGTTCTAGATTATAGTGGCAAATGTGGATATCTGATGGCACTCAAGATTTTGCTTCATTCTGGATGGGAAAGGGAGACAGCTCACATCTTTCAGGAAACATCTCATTTGAAGCAACAGCAATAGTCTTTAAGATGGAAGCACAGAAGTACCTAATTTATTGTGCTGTCTCTTACCTTAACTTTGAAGATGAAACTGATATGGAAAGCAAGCTGCAAGACAACTACATCCCCTTCCTCAAACTCAGCTCTTATCAACTACTAAGCATTAAGAGGTTATATCCCGAACCATCTCAATTAAACCTATGCACAAATTAATGTTCAAGGGTTCCGGTGACCACACAGGCATATACCTTGTCACCTGTGCTTACAATAGTATTTTTTCCCCAAATATGATAGCAAACTTTCATTCAAGTTGGTTTTACAGCTTCAGAAACAGTTCTGGTAGCAGACTCCCACTGCTTGGCAAGGGTACTATTCAACTGTAGAATATGTCCAATGCGAATGTATTTACTCCTTTCAGCATCTGTTAATCATCATATATCATGGTTCCCTTATAACAGGTTAGTTGCAAGTCCAGTCTAATTCTGGGAACGAAGACAGTTCCACCAGCAATGGTAAAGAGTTGTATCTATAGAGGGGGAACTGTGAGGGGTGTAACTCATATATTGGAACGACCAACCCTGAACACAAGCTTGCTCTGTTAAAGAATGAAGATGCCATGAACAAGATCCAAAAAGAGAAGTAAGCCATCACCCGCTATGGCTGTTCTAGTTGGTTGGTTGGGATTTTTTTCTTACAGACAGAGGTGAATGGAAGGAGTCAGACTATACAGGAGAGCTGTACAAACCAGGCACTGGGCAGGCAACTCTCAGATGGGAAGGGAGAGAAATCCAGGCTCTACCTGTCCTTCAGCTCTCGTGTCACTCGTTTGGTGATACGTCCACACAGCAGGCCAATCAGGAACAGAACACATATTCCCAGCGAAATCACCGACAGAATGTAATTTTTGGATGGTGAATTCATAACTTGAAGGGCCAGGTCAGAAAATCCTTCAGCTGGAGCCACCTTAAAGCACATAAGAGGAAGAGATTGGAAACAAAAGAAAAGTTAGTATCCACAGGGTTACAAGATCTCTGCATCAGACTAAAGAACTGTTCAGGATTACCTGATGGCCTCATGGTTTTGGTAATTCTAAAATTATGTATGTACAAAGTGTTAACTGCTTTGAATTGTAGAGTTGCAGTATATATGTAAATATAAAATCCAGGACTCCAGGAAGATTAAAAATTTTAAATCATAGGGGAATTATAATAACTTTAAGAAGATTTGGGGGCCATTGACAACTTATTGTAATGATTAGATGCCATTGAAAGCATAATTATAATTAGGGGAGGGGGTGGTATATAGTTATAATATAGATTTAATCAATATCTATGACTATAGCACATGTATGTTAATTTTTGATTATAATATCTGTGAAAAGAGTGGGTGGGATGGGAGATAATTTATATATTTAAGATGATAATAGAAAGAATCTCATGTGATGTGTATGATTCAATTGATGTAATATTGTGTACTTGATGGAAGATGAAAAATGAATAAAGAATTGGAAAAAAAAAATTCTAATCATGATTAATCATGATGTGTGTTAGCAATTAAATCATGATTAATATGTAAGATACAGTAGTGCCTCACACAACGAACTTAATCCGTTCCAGGAGCAAGTTTGTTATGTGAAACGTTCGTTGTGTGAAACGCGTTTTCCCATAAGAATACATGTAAAACAAAATAATTCGTTCTGCAGCCCTACATTTCCCTCCCTCCACCTCACCTTATATGCAGAGTTTGCCAGCTTTCTTTTTCACCCAGCCGCACGCTTTCAAAAAGCTGTGCACGCGCAGCTGCTGAAGTTGATCAATGTTCTCCTCTCCTGCAACTTCCGGTTTCCGGTTGCGTCAGAGGAGAAGATTGAACAACAGAGCATGCGCGCATGTGCTGCTCTTTGAAAGTGTGTGGCTGGCCGAAAAAGAAAGCCGGAAAACTCGGCATCTAAGGTAAGGTGGAGGGAGATGATGGAACACTGCATTCAGACAGGAGGGTGCTGCTGTTCCCGGCTCACATTAGGAAGCGGCGAGAGTAGTTCCGCCCCCCCCCCCCCCCGGGCCCCTCGGGCGACTTCGTTGTGTGAAACGAAGTTCGTTATAGGGAGCAAGACAAAAAGTTCGTTATGCGCAGCGTTCGCTGTGCGAGGCGTCCGTTATGCGAGGCACCACTGTACTTTTAAAGAAAATACAATAAACAAATTCATGAAATCAGGCACAAACTACTTGTTTATCGGTAATTTCCTCTCTATCTTGCATCTACTACCTAGTCCCCCATTTCCTCTCTCTGTACTCACTCTCGCAGCTCTATTCTGGTCTCTGCTTTCTCTTGCCTCCATGCTAGTAAGTCTCCTCTTTTCTTTTCCCCACTCATTCCTCATATCAAGTATCTCTCTTCCTACCTCTGTACATCCAGTTTTCCCCTTCTCGTCTTCAGTCCCCTCATTGGATCTCTCTCTTTTCTTCCCTCCCCACCCTGAGTTCAATATCTCTTTCCTTCCTTGCCCCCTGATGCAGCACCTCTTGTCCTCCATGCCCCCATCCAGCGCTTCTTTCTTCCCTCATACCCCCTATGCAGCACCTCTCCCTCCTTGCTCACCCTCTCCTCAATGCAGCGCCTCACTCCCTCCTTGCTCTGAGTCCAGCGCTTCTTTCCCTCTCCTTGCCCCCCATACATCATCCCTCTCTCTCATTGACCCCCCCCCTTCAAGGTAGCAACTCTTTCCCTTCATCCAGCATCTGTCCTCTTTCTCTGCCCTTCCCTTCCATCAAACATCTTCCCTTTCTTTCTCTACCTCTTCCATCCATTGCCCTTGGTATGCCACTGCCCCACCCCATGGTCTGGCATCTGTCTCATTCCCTTCTTCCTCCTCCCCATACTCTGGCATCTCTCTCTGCTTTCCTTCCTTTTTTCCCTCTGAACCCCAGCCCATGGTCTGGCATCCCTGTCTCTTTCCCTTCCATCTCTATCACCCCTACCCCTGTGGTTTGGCATCTCTATTCTCTCCTCTGCTTCCCTTCTCTCCCCTGTGATTAGGCATCCCTCCTTTCCCTTCCCTGGTTTTACTTCCTTCCTACCTCCCAATTTGGTGGCTTTCTTCTTTACCCCTTCTTCCCCCCCAATCGGGTGCAACATTTTTCCCCCTCTCCATCCCTCATCCCAAGGAATGGGTATCTCTCTCTCTTCTCCTCCAGGCTGCAGCCTGCAATCTTTGGATCACAGACCGTGTCAATCAGCTGAACATGCTGCCTTCAATATTAATTGCACTTAATTTTATTAATTGATGTTAAATATTTAGCGAGTTAACCACGTTAAACTAAATCTGCATCCCTAATTAAATCAAGTCATATTAACACACCACCCATGCCCTCTGTTAGACATACTCAAAAAGAACCATCACACAGTTCACATCTGTCAACTAAATGCCAAATCTAGCTAGCAAGAGTTCAAGATCTTGTAAACTCTTTTGTAAAGATGTCATTTACTGGATTTAGATTGCCACTGGCTTTGACAGTGGCTGTCAAAGCCAATAAACCTGAAGAGTAGTGGTATTCAAATCTGTCAAAATCTGTCACACAATGAGCAGTTAGCTGTAAGAAGTCAAATATTTAAGATGACACACTTAGGGCCAGATTTTATAAATGGCACCGTTAAATTAGGCAGAAGGCACACTACTGCTGCCTAACTCAGTTGCTTTAATTGGTTTTACGAGATCTGACAATTAAGTTTGCAAACTCATCCTAGAAAAAGTGATACATACTGAATATCACCCGTGGGGACGCCCCCTAGGGTCACGGGGATCCCGTGGGGACGCCCCCTAGGGTCGTGGGGATCCTGCGGGGTTTGATGCACTCGAGCCGCAAGGCTCTTCTTCTTTTCCCTACCTGCCCTGCTGCAGCACACAGCCGACCGGAAGTCTTCCACGATATCAGCGCTGACGTCGGAGGGAGGGCTCTGTTGAGCCATTGCTAATTCCCCCTGTGGAGTGCCCTTGGCTCCTTCCTTGCGTGATCCCGATCCAGGCCGCGCTCTCCCTGCCTTTTCAGTGTAGTGTGGCTTTTGCAATTAGATGGCAAAGTGAAGGCAGGACAGAAAGTGGAACCGAACCCAACCTGGGGGCGCTCCAGTGCAGGGCCAGCCTGGGTGGGAAGCAAGGAGAGGGTAGTACAATCCGGCAGGTTCAGGTTTTATTACTTTGCCTTGGTGCTCCCTCCCTCCCCCTCAACTTATGTGGCAAATTTTAATTTTTCTTCTCTCTCAGCGGCACGCTTTCCGGAACTGGAAACAGGAAGTTGCATCAGAGGAAAAAATTCAACTCAAGCAGCCGCGCGCGACTTGTGGAAAGCATGGCACTGGGAGAGAAGAAAAATGAAATTCACCACATAAGGTGAAGAGGAGGGAGATGGCTGGAAGGTGGCGATCAAGTGGGATGGGGCTGCTGGACCGCACAATCAATGACCACGCGCATTCCCTTACTTCACTGCCTTGTCCTCATCCCCGCGGTGACCACTATTTTTCTCTCCCCGTTTCGGCTGTTACCCGCGGCTAGCCACGGGTAACAGCCACCATTTCATTCTCTAATGTGTAGCACTGCGTATGCCTTTCAGCACTATAGAAATGATAAATAGTAATAGTAGTAGGGCAAAAAGGCCAGGCAACACACTTTGTGGTTTCCGTGAAAACTGGAAACTATCTTTGGTAAGAAGGAAGGTACTGTTTGAAGTGAGACACCAGTCTCTGAAATCTTGAGGGTTCCCTGCAGGACAGAGCCTGCAATTCTAATACTCTTCTGGGCGAAGTTATGGCCACTAAAAACACAGATTTGATTGTTCAATCCAGGAGTAAGGCCTCCTGCCCAAGCTAATGCCCACAGGACGAGATTAAGATTCCAAGACAGAAAGGGCTGGCGCTCAGGGGGGGCGAAGGTACAATGCTTCCTTAAAAAATCTGGACACATCTGGATGAGAAGCCAAGGTCTGCTGCTTGGTCTGCCCTCTAAAGAAGAAAAGACCTTGACTGAACCCACCGCAAGGCCTTTATCTAGCCCCTCCTGAAGAAAGACTAAGACCATGGCAATTAAGAAGCCTTAGTTGGAACTGTCTCTCTCTGACTGCATCAGCTGTGGAAACACTTCAGAGCCTTTGTATAGGCTGCCAAAATGGACTGCTTCTTAGATCCTTGCAGGGTGGTTATCACCAAGTCTGAATAGCCTTTGCACACTAAGGCTTTGCATTCAAGTGCCAAGCCGTTAAGACCAAAGTGATCTGGATCCTCCAGGACAATGGTGCCTTGTGAAAGGAGTCCTGGAAGACAGAGAAGCATGAGTCTCTTGCTCCTCTGTAGATGCACCAGATCTGGTACCACAGCTGCCTGGGCCAGTCCAGGGCAACCAGAATTACTTGCCCTCTCATGGGTCCTTATCCTTGGGAGACTCTTCCTATCATCGGCCATGGAGGAAACACATACAGAAGCTCTGCTGGAGGCCAAGGTTAGACCAGAGCATCCAGGCCATCGTTTCCTGGCTCATATCTTTGACTGAAGAACTAAGCGGCCTTCTCATGGTTGATGCCATGAGATTGAATGTTAGTCACCGCCAGCACTGTACAATGTTGTTGAAGGTCTCCTGAGACAGAGACCACTCTCTTGGATCCAGTGTCTGAAAACTCAGGAAATCTGCTTGCATACTTTCCATTCCTGCTATAAGTATAACAAAAATGTTAAGCATTGTAACTGAACAATCTAAACATCGAAATAATCATACCAAACAAACATTTATGGAACTCAAACATTCCCTAATGTGTTATAGCAATAGATTATTCTAGATACCCTTAAGATCTTACTGACATCGAAATCTTAGTTTTGACTTGAACTTTCCAATTGAGACAGTAGTAGTTGGAGAAATAACTGTCAGGGCGGGATTCCAGAACGACACACCTATTTACTAGAAAAGATATTAGCAAGGTAAAAACCTAATCTCTTTTTCCAGTGCAACCCTGAGGACCCAAAGACGGTGTCCTCCCCTGCTGCCATGTGCACTCTGTTGAACTTAGAGAAAGTATGCAGCATAGACGAAGTTACTGCCCTACAAATCTCCTCAGGCAAAATTGCCTGCGTTTCTGCCCACAAAGAAGCCACACTTCTTGTCGAATGTACCTTCAAGGAGACTGGCAACTACTTGCCATAGGCAATATATGCTGACGAGATGGCCATGCATATCCATCTTGAAATGGTAGCCTTGGACGCCAGTCTGCCACATCTAGCCTGACTAGTGACCACAAACCAATGGTCAGACAGCTGGAACTCATTAGAAACCTCTAGATAATGCAGGAAAACTCTCCTCACATCCAGCTTCTCAGAATCTGGTCATTTTACTTTGACCCTGTAGACTGGAACGCTGGTACTGTAATCTTACTTCTTGATTGAAATGGAAACCTGATACAACCTTTGGCTAAAAGGACAGGACTGTGTTCAAGGAAACTCCTATCTTCATGATCCTGAGGAAGGGCTTTCACAACAGTGCCTGTAACTTCAACACTCGCTGACTTAATGGCCATGAGGAAAATGGTCTTGATGGTAAGACCCATCAGTGATGCCTCTTGAATGCAAGACCACATTAAGGTTCCACAATGGAAACGGTTATTTTACCAGTGGTCTGAGCCTTAGCACCCTTTCAGGAATCTGGCTATGTCAGGATGGGAATTTGTGGTCTCAGGCTCTATAGCACGAGAAGCCCGCCATTTGGACCCTGAGCAACATCACTGCAAGGCCTTTGTCAAGACTCGCTTGGAGGAAAGCCAGCACCACTGATATCAGAGCATTAAATGGCTCCACTCTTTCTTTCATGCATCAGTACTGAACTGTCTCCCATGCTTTTGTGTAAGATAGCTTTTTGACTCAAGAGTAGCAATAACTACCTAAGAGTATTCTTTGTGTTCTAACACCACGCGCTCAAGAACTATGCCATAAGACCAAAGCAATTCAGATCTTCTTTGACCACTGGGCCCTGAGAGAGAAGATCAGGATATACCTGTAGTCTGAGACATTTGTTCCTCTGTAGAAGTACCAAGTCCACTTACCACGGATGGTGTGGCCTATCTGGTGCCCTGGGTGGCTTGTTATTCTGGAGTATCTGCCCTATCATGTGCCATGGAGAAACATGTACAAGAGCTCATTCTTTGACCACGGCTGGACTAGGGCATCCAGCCTTGCGCTTCCGGGCTCAGATCTTCAACTGAAGAAATGGTCAGCTTTCTTGCTGCTTGTCATAGCTATCAGGTCAAAAGTTGGGCAGCCCCAGCGACGAACAATGGCCTGGAATGCTTTTGCAGATGATGTCCACTCTATTAGGTCTAATGCCTGCCTGCTGAGATAATCGGCCTGGACATTGTCCACTCTGCTAAATGCACTGTGGAAATCGTTTGAGGATAGAGCTCTGCCCAGAGCAACAAGTGGGCTCCCAGACGCATCTGAGCATTTTTGGTGCCTCTTTGGTGATTGACAAACACCCCACTGTAGTATTGTCCGAGAAAACTCAGACTGCCTGTCCCTCCAGACTCTTCTCCAGCTTCTTTAATGCCAAATGAATGGCCCAAAGCTCCAGTCTATTGATGGACCACTTTCTCTGGGAGGCTGACCACTGCACCTGAACTGGATGCCAGCTGCAATGTCATCCCCAGCTGAACAGGCTGGCATCTGTTGTCAGTATAATCCACGAGGTTATGTGGAAAGAAATGCCTTTCAAAAACAACTGTAGATGGAGCCACCAAGAGATGCTGTTGAAGGATACATGAGTCCATGGGAATGTCATCTAGAGAGACCACATTCTGAAGGGGACACATGTGAGCCTTTGTCCAAAGAGCCACATCTATAGTAGCTGCCAGGGAAATTAGCACCTAGAAGTAGTGCCAAGCTGATGGGGTTGACCTGGCCATCATCTCTAACCTGAGATCAAATCTTCTGTCTGCGTACCTCTGGAAGATAAACATGACCTTCTGCTGTGTTGAATAGAATTCCCAGGGATTCCAGGGATTAGAACGGTTCTTGCAAAAATTCGCTATCCAGCCCAGGCTCTGTAAAACGTGGACCACTTGATTCATTACTCATTCTCCTTCCAACAACAGGGCTCTGATTAGCCAGTCATCCAGGTATGGATGCAGAGCTAGGCAGCAACCACTACCATCACCTTGGTGAAAGTGTGGGGTGCTAGTGCCAGACCAAAGGGAAGAGGTGAGAACTGGAAACGTCTCTTCTATTCTGAAAGAAAGTCTGTTCATTCATTAACAAAAAAAAAATTGGGGGGCATAGTTTCCTCATACACTTGCAGTTTAAACTGGAACCATGGCTGACATCTAGCACCATAAGACTATTTTACTCAGGGACGTTTTCCAATTGCTGCAGAAATAGTCAGACTAGAGGCCATGCACCAGGCTCTTTATGGAACCCTACAGATCAGTTGAATCACCCTTTAGCAATGGAGAAAACAAGATGCTTCCAAATGGGATCTTTATTAGCAAATAAAGAGACTCGATGCTGTCAGCGTTTTGGTACTTAAAGAAGTACCTTCCTCAGGAGTCTTGGTTGTTAGAAAGCTAACATACCACATATGTCCATTTTGGGGAAAAAAAAAATTTACGTGCAATAATCTCAATGTTAAAGCCTTCTCTGTCAAAAAAATGTTTGCATCCTCCATATTTATTTATGGCTTTAAGGTATGTAAATGTGTCTTTCATATCTGTTTACATACTTTAGTCTTATTTCATAGGGGTTTTGGTGCAGACTATGCTATTTCAACAACCTTCTTCTGGATTACCTTTACCCTTTATTCTTTTAGCATTATTAAAATTGGCATAATATTCCAACTGAGGTCTTACCACTGCTTTATTGAAAAGCATTATCAACCTCTCTTCTTTTCCTGAAACATTAGAGCAAATAACTGAAATCACTGTTCTGCCAACAAATACAGAGCTCTCTGTAGATGCTTCTCATACCTTTATCCAATATGAAACCATTTTACCATATTTAAACAGAGAATTCATGTGATACTAGATAATAAAAATCAAAATAGCAGGCCACTACTGCCTTATCCTCACACAAACCATGAAGGCAGCAATGGTGGCAGCAGCAGCAGTTGTCAGAACAGTGCCTGTAGGTCATGCACTCAGCTATTCTGTATGGGTTTCCAATCTAATAAGAAGCCAACCACAGAGAACTAGACCTACTTTATTTAAATATTTATTGCCCAAGCTATATGACCATTTTAGGTGGGATAAAAAATCAAAACATACACAATAAAATAGATAATGCTAAACAACCTAATATCACTAGCTCACAGGACCCATGCTGACTGCCACTGCTGAGCAAAGATCACACTGAAAACCTTGACAGAGGAGTGACCCTTTTCTGTAACTTCATTTGGGATCTCAAACCACAATTGGTAACCAGTGTCTTAAAGTTATACCTCACATCTCAACAGTAAAGAAACTGTAGGAGACCTGTCATATTTTGTATAGAGCCTTTCAAATTAACACTGTGATGCACAGAATTCCATGATGATTGTCATCTAAGGTTCTGTGCAGTAAGATCTTACTTCAAAGCTACTACTTATAACTACAGCACAAGGCATAGTTACTGCTCTGTAGAGCTTTCAGTCTTGAGACAGAGGATATACAAAGCTTCAAAAACTGTTAGCAGAAAATAAAACAAAGAGAAACAAAACAGGGGGAAACAGACCACAAACACAAATATGCAAAAGACAGAATGGAATTGTCCAAACCAGAATGGTGTGCACTAATGAAAGTGTCCTCCAGCTCATCTGATAGTGTAAAATCTTTTATTCATCCAATAGCACAAAAGTTCATTGAGTCGTTGGATGAAGTGAGTCATGAGTTGTTGTTGGATGAACTTTTGTGCTATTGGATGAATAAAAGATTTTACACTATCAGATGAATTGGAGGACACTTTCATTAGCACACATCATTCTGGTTTGGACAATTCCATTGTGTCTTTTGCAAACAGAAAATAAACCCTAGTTAAAAGCTAGACCACAATCAAATAATAAAAACTACTGTTGCTATTTATTATTTCTATAGTGCTACCAGCTGCATGCAGTGCTGTACATTAAACACGCACGAGATGGTCCCTACTCAAAAAAGCTTACACTCTAATTATGACAGACATACAGCACAAAAGGTGAATCTGTATATGTTGTTTAGGTATGGAATTACATGATGAGGTAGAGGGTAGGGGACTACAGAGAGAATGACAAACAGATTTTTGTTCTTTACGAGTTGGTAGGGCTAGGAAAAGACAAGAGCTGGACATACCGAGTCAGGCAGGTTGTTCCAGGCATGCAGCACAGCAAGGCAGAAGGGACGGAATCAGGAGCTAGCTTTAGAGAAGAAGGGTACTGACAAGAGAGACTTACCTGATCAGCAGAGTTCCTGGGGCAGGGTATAGGGAGTGAGACGAGAAATACTGAGGAGCCACAGAGTGAAAACACTTGTAGGTCAGTAAGAGGAGTTTGGATTGTATGTGGAAATGGACAGGGAGCCAGTGAAATGACTCGAAGAAGGGGGGTAACATGAGCATAACGACACTGGTGGAATATGAGGTGTGCAGGAGAATTCTGAACAGATTGAAGGGGAGAGAGATGGCTTAGCAGAAGACCTGCGAGAAGTAAGTTGCAATAATCCAGGTGAGAAGTGATAAGAGCATGGATGAGGGTCTTGGCAGCGTCCTCAGAGAGAAAAGTCCAGATTGCAGCAAAGTTGTAGAGAAAGAAGCAACAAGTTTTGGCAGTCTGTTGGATATGTGAAGAGAAGAAAAGAGATGAGTCAAAGATGATGCCGAGGTTGCGAGCCGACAAAACAGGGAAGATTAAAGTGGTATTCACCAAAACAGAGAACAGAGGAAGGTATAGGAGGAAAGATGAGTTCAGTCTTAGCCATGTTTAATTTTAGATGGCGGTGAGACATCCAGGAAGCAATGTTAGACAGGTAGGTTGAGATTTGGACCTGGATTGATATAGAAGTTCCAGGTGTAGAGAGGTAGATTTGCGAGTCATCAGCATAGAGATGGTGCCGGAAGCCATGGAAGAAGATTAGAATGTCAAGGGAAGACGTGTAGATGGAGAAAAGAAGTCATCCCTGGACAGCCCTGAGGTATGCCGATCGATAGCGGAATGGCAGTGGAGAAGGCTCCTCCAGAGCAAATGCTAAAAGTGCAATGGGAAAGATAGGAAGAAAACCATGAGATAACAAAGCCCTGAAACCCAAGTGAGGACAGCATATTGATGAGTAGATAGTGATCTACAGTATCAAATGCCACAGATAGATCAAGGAGGATGAGGACGGAGTAGAGGCCTTTGGATTTGACTAGAAGCCAATCACTGGAGAGTCTAGCAAGGGCAGTTTCCATAGAATGAAGAGAGCAAAAGCAGTATTGAAGAAAGGTTGAGGATAGCTTGAGATGAAAGAAAGTCAAGATAACAGCAGTAATCATCACGTTCGAGTAGCTTGGATAAGAAGGGGAGGAGGGATACGGGGTGATAATTGGAGGGGCAAGTAGAGTCCACCAAAGGTTTTTTGAGGAGCAAAGTAACTACGGCCTGTTTGAAAGCATTGGGTACAGTTGCAGTGGAGAATGGTAGGTTGAAGATATGGCAGATAGAGGGGATGACAGTAGAAGAGATAGTGATCAGTAGTCTGTGAGGATGGGATCAGAGTAACAGGTAGTGAGTTTGGAGTAGAGAAAATGTGCAGTTGCCTCCTCAGTGATTTTCAAGAAGGAAGAAAAAGCGACAGGGGTTGACAGAGGATCAGCAGGGTGGACGGGAAGAGTGAGAGGCGAAGGTGATTTGTTTGAGAACTGAAGGTTAATCTTACAGTGAAAGGGATTATTTCAGGGAGAGTGGCTAATGTCTAGACAAGAGGAAGCAATATGCAAAGCAATAGAAAAGAATGACTGAGGAGAGTTTTGCATCTTACCTGTGCAGCAAACCCCCACATCTCTATCCGATCTTGCAAGCGTTTCTTGCATTCTGGTTGTAGTCTTATCCTCTTGTCTTCTAATGCTTCCATGAGGCATGACATCTCTATAAGAATTAGAGTACACAATATGACAAAGTGCTGAAGTAATTTTTAAGCCTGAATATCCAGTGCAACAACTTGTGCAATCACTTATTTTTTAACTGTTGCTGGGTCATAGAAACATAGAAATAGACGGCAGATAAGGGCCAAGGCCCATCCAGTCTGCCCACCCTAGTGACCCTCCCCTACCTTTACCCTGTGAATAGATCCCACATGTCGATCCCATTTGGCCTTAAAATCAGGCACGCTGCTGGCCTCAATCACCTGAAGTGGAAGACTATTCCAACGGTCAACCACCCTTTCAGTGAAAAAGAATTCCCTGGTGTCACCGTGCAGTTTCCCGCCCTGATTTTCCACGGATACCCTCTTGTTGCTGTGGGACCCTTGAAAAAGAAGATATCTTCCTCCGCCTCGATGCGGCCCGTGAGATACTTGAACGTCTCGATCATGTCTCCCCTCTCTGTACACTCCTCGAGCGAGTATAGCTGTAATTTATCTAGCCGTTCTTTGTACGGGAGATCCTTGAGTCCCGAGACCATCCGGGTGACCATTCTCTGGACCGACTCCAGTCTCAGCACATCCTTGCGATAATGCGGCCTACAGAATTGCACACAGTATTCCAGGTGGGGCCTCACCATGGATCTATACAATGGCATAATGACTTCAGGCTTATGGCTGACGAAACCCCTGCGTATTCAACCTATGATTTGTCTTGCCTTGGATAAAGCTTGCTCCACTAGATTGGCAGCCTTCATGTCCTCACTGACGATCATCCCTAAGTCTCGTTCTGCTACCGTTCTAGTTAGGATCTCGCCATTAAGGATATAAGTCTTGCATGGATTTTGGCTACCCAGGTGCATAACTTTGCATTTTTTGGCATTGAAGCTGAGTTGCCAGGTCCTAGACCAGCGCTCCAGTAGGAGTAGGTCGTGCATCATGTTGTCGGGCATTGAATTTTTGTCCGTTGTGCTTTTGCCCACTACATTGCTTAGTTTGGTGTCATCGGCGAATAATGTTATTTTACCTCGGAGCCCTTCTGTCAAATCTCTTATAAAGATGTTGAATAGGATCGGGCCCAAGACCGAGCCTTGGGGCACTCCACTGATTACCTCCGTCATTTCGGAGGGGGTGCCGTTCACCACTACTCTTTGAAGCCTACCTCCAAGCCAGTTCCCAACCCATTTCGTCAATGTGTCGCCCAATCCTATAGAACTCATCTTGCTCAGCAACCTGTGGTGTGGTACACTATCGAATGCTTTGCTAAAGTCCAGGTATACGATGTCCAGGGACTCCCCAACATCCAGCTTCCTCGTCACCCAGTCAAAGAAGCTGATCAGGTTGGATTGGCAGGATCTCCCCTTAGTAAATCCATGTTGACGGGGATCCCGTAGATTCTCCTCATTCAGGATCGTATCCAATTGGCGTTTGATTAGAGTTTCCATTAATTTGCTCACTATTGATGTGAGACTCACTGGTCTGTAGTTTGCTGCCTCCTGACATGAGAAGAGAGTGTTTTTGCAAGACCCAAACTAGCTACAAATTGTTCTGAGTTTCGGAATCGTGTTCCTTGAAGCAGCCTGTGAAACATGGTCCATGTTAGGACCCAGCAACAGTTAAAAGATAAGTGATTGCACAAGTTGTTGTTATATATTTAACTGTAAAGATTCACTTTTTGAAACGATATTAATTTTTTGAAAGCAGTATGCTATGATTGAAAGGTGAGACCTTTTGTATGGGGTTTGTCCCCATCTGGTCTTCGGGTCTCTGAGCATACAGTTCTCTATACATTGTTTCAAATAGTTATTGCATATTGCTGAATTCACAGTTTAATAGACGGGTCTGTTCTTTTGTTTGCTAAGCACTTTGCTAGTTCCCCAGGTGTAAGTTATGAAACCAGTGGTGCAAGATTCCCCTGCCTTCTTTCTTTTTAGACTTCAGTTCAAATTTATATCCATATTTTTAAAATACCAGGTAAAGTCAAAATGTGTAGTAGGTAGTAGGAGGATTGAATTATTGAATATTATAAAGTTAGGAGATCAAAAATAAATGGAATATTAGTACTGTAGAGAACTCCAAAATAAACAAGCCAAATTTTTAAATAAGTAGTATAAAAATTTTTTTCTTTTGTCACATACACTCAGAAAAGTGTGATTCAGCCAGAAGCCGGAGCTCCTATAGCCAAACCCACCCCGCCCCATCACTGTGTATGGAAGTATTAAGTAAAGTGCTAATGTGCTAATTCAGTGGTGAAAATAATCTGGCAATGACCAAAAAAAAAAAAAAAAAAGAGAAAGACTCTTCCACTTATCTCTTAGAAGTTCTTAACAGGAGCTTAGCGGTTCAAATGCCAAAAGGATCAGTGATAGTGCAATTATAGCAATGATCACTGGTTCATATTTACTTGATTTACAACGACTCCTCGACTTCTATTTTCATTGTAAATTAAGTATATATGAACCAGTGATCATTGCTATAATTGCACTATCACTGATCCTTTTGGCATTTGAACCGCTAAGCCCCTTTTTTTCGGGGTCCTTGAAACAGAACTGCGAAACATGGTCCATGTCGGGACCTGTTAAGAACTTTTAAGAGATAAGTGGAAGAGACTTTCTCTTTTTTTTTTTTGCCATTGACAGATTATTTTCACCACTGAATTAGCACATTAGCACTTTACTTAATACTTCCATACACAGTGATGGGGTGGTGGGTTTGGCTATAGGAGCTCCGGCTTCTGGCTGAATCACACCTTTCTGAGTGTATGTGACAAAGAAAAAAATTTTTATACTACTTATTTAAAAATTTGGTTTATTTATTTAGGAGTTCTCTACAGTATTAATATAAACTACCAGGTATACATATTTTCAGCAGCAGTTTCACATACAACTTTGAACATTTAGAAATTGAATGGCAGTGGCACCAGCCTAAACCAATTCACTTATTTATGGTAAGAAATTAAGTTGCTGGTAACACTGCCCTTTGCTGTAACAAGTTACAGTATATTACAGGACTTTGTTATTAACATGTGAAAAATACTCCAATTTATTATTTAATTCTAGCATGCAATTACTCAATACAAATAAACCCTTAATTCAGTGCACCTCAAAATTTTCAGAGGCCACCCAATCTCTAAAAGCAGACCTTTTCACATTACTGATGCAGTAAAACTATTCCAGTATCAGCCATGACCCTTATTTCCAAAGCACTAATACTGCTTTATAAGTAAAGAATGTTAACAATGAATTACAACTTTCTGACTTTAGACACAAAAGATTTTTGGATACCCCAAACAATTCCAATAAAATGTTAAGATTAAAAAATGTCATGTAATCAATCCTAAACAATAGCTGAGAAAAGATCTTTTATATTCAGCACTGAACTTTGCCTAGGATTATCTGCAGGGGGTTAGAAAAGATGGGGTACACTATCATCTCAGGTTTTTGTGGTTACATATGAAATATCACAGACAGCATTTGTTTACTGCCAACTTGTATGCTACTTAGCAAAAAATATCTCATATAGGGTATAGCCAGAAATCCTACATTCTAACACCACAGGGACTGCACAATCTATAAATACCTGCTTTCTCTGAATAACTTTGAAACTACTACAGTTTCAAAATGGGGATACAGAGAAATTTATGCAACTTATGCTCTACAGACCTTGGTATCTTAGTTAACACAGTTTGTCAAATCCAATAATCTTGCTTATCTTACACCAAATTCTATCATATTGCGATTCCCTAAAAATCTTATCTAGGGCAGACTTTGGGATTATAGTGGTGGTCAAGCCAGTCCCTCAGAGCTATTAACTGGCTAGGTTTTCCTGAAGTTTGCATAAATTGGAGGCAATACATGTAAAACTCTCATATGCATATTAAGGTTATTTGGAAAACCTAACTGGTTGCCAGCTTTCAAGAATGGAATGCCCAACCCTGTTGTACATGATAAAATCTAGCCTCTGCATGGGTATGTTCTCAAAACCTGGAGAACTGGGTTCAATTCCCTCTACAGCTCCTTGTGACTCTGGGCAAGTTATTTAACCCTCCATTGCCACTGGTACAAAATAAGTACCGTATATACTATAGTATGTAAATCACTTTGATTGTAACCAGAAAAAGCGGTATATCAAGTCCCATCCACCCTTTTAAAGGAAAATGGTGTCCAGCCTCTCAAATAGTTGATTGTGTGTGTCTGTGTAAATGACTAATTGACCTGTGGTGGCCAGCAGGGAGGCAAGATTATGGCGGTAAAGAAGAATAAAGTTATTATTATTATTATTAGGAGAGAAAGGTGAGAGAGATGGGTCAGGGAAAGATACCAGCTGGTGGGAGAGCACAGAAGCAAGACTGATGTTAGATGCAGAGTCACTACCTGCATTGCCCAACTGTAAAATTTGGTCATTTTGCTTATTTTGGAATATAAGGCAGGCTATTCGTTTATATAATTAAAAATCTTTTAACTTAAGTATTACTTTGGCAACACGCACAACTGTCATGCCAATAGAGTTCTTTGAATCTGAACAAATTTCTATTCTGGCATAAATTTCAACCAGAAGAGATACTTACGGCGCCCCCTGCCTGGAAGGATGGCAGCACACTGATGTTTGAGATCTAGAGCACAGGCTGTATGAAGCACAGGGTCTACAAAGATGTCGGCTTTACTTTCCTTCAACATGTTCAACACTTCCTGCATTAAAAATACAATTCCAGGTTAGTTAGTTCAGTTGCTCCTAAACAAGGGTAAACATGGGTTTAAATAATAAGAACATAAGAATAACCTTACTGGGTCAGACAGCACAGTTACTTACCGTAACAGGTGTTATCCAGGGACAGCAGGCAGATATTCTTAACGTATGGGTGACGTCACCGACGGAGCCCCGGTACGGACCTTTTTAACTAGAAAGTTCTAGTTGGCCGCACCGCGCATGCGCGAGTGCCTTCCCGCCCGACGGAGGAGTGCGTGGTCTCCAGTTAGGATAAGCCAGCTAAGAAGCCAACCCGGGGAGGTGGGTGGGTCGTAAGAATATCTGCCTGCTGTCCCTGGATAACACCTGTTACGGTAAGTAACTGTGCTTTATCCCAGGACAAGCAGGCAGCATATTCTTAACGTATGGGTGACCTCTAAGCTAACAGAGAGGGAGGAGGGATGGTTGGCCATTAGGAAAATAAATTTTGTAACACAGATTGACCAAAGTGTCCATCCCGTCTGGAGAAGGCATCCAGACAGTAGTGAGTAGTGAATGTGTGAACTGAAGACCAAGTGGCCGCCTTGCAGATTTCCTCAATAGGAGTGGAACGGAGGAAAGCCACAGAAGCAGCCATAGCTCTGACCCTGTGGGCCGTGACAGGTCCTTCCAGTGACAGGCCGGCCCGAGCATAACAGAACGCAATACAGGCAGCAAGCCAATTGGACAGCGTTCGTTTAGATACAGGGTGACCCAGACGATTAGGATCGAAGGTCAGAAAAAGTTGAGGAGAGGAGCGGTGAGCCCTGGTACGGTCAAGGTAGTACGCCAGGGCACGCTTACAATCCAGCGTGTGAAGAGCCTGTTCCCCAGGATGAGAATGGGGTTTAGGGAAGAAAACAGGCAGCACGATGGACTGGTTGAGGTGAAAGGCTGAAACCACCTTAGGAAGGAATTTAGGATGGGTACGCAGAACCACCTTGTCATGGTGAAAAACAGTGAACGGTGGATCGGCGACCAGTGCATGTAGCTCACTAACCCTCCTGGCAGAGGTGATGGCAATGAGGAAAAGCACCTTCCATGTGAGAAGTTTGAGCGAGGTAGTAGCCAGAGGCTCAAAAGGAGGTTTCATGAGGGCTGATAAAACCACATTGAGGTCCCAGACGACTGGGGGAGGCTGAAGAGGTGGTTTGATATTGAAGAGGCCTCTCATGAACCGGGAAACCAGAGGATGAGCCGTGAGGGGTTTTCCAAGGATAGGCTCATGAAACGCAGTGATGGCACTGAGGTGGACTCTGATTGAGGTCGACTTGAGGCCAGCATCGGAGAGAGAGAGCAAATAGTCCAGTACAGTTTCCACCGCCAGAGAGGTGGGATTGTGATGATGAAGGAGACACCAAGCGGAGAACCGGGTCCACTTCTGATGGTAACATTGGAGTGTGGAGGGTTTCCTGGAGGCATCCAAAATGCGACGGACTGGTCGAGACAGGTTTTCTGGAGAGGTCAGCCCGAGAGAAACCAAGCTGTCAGGTGGAGCGAAGACAGATTGGGATGTAGTAGAGACTGATGTTGCTGTGTAAGAAGAGTAGGAAACACAGGTAGAGGAATGGGATCCCTGGAGCTGAGCTGAAGCAGGAGGGAGAACCAATGTTGTCTGGGCCACCGAGGGGCGATGAGAATCATGGTGGCCCTGTCCTTGCGGAGCTTGAACAGGGTCCGCAACATCAGAGGAAGTGGAGGGAAGGCATAGAGGAACCGATCCGTCCAGTCGAGTAGGAATGCATCCGGGGCCAGACGATGTGGAGAGTAGAGTCTGGAGCAGAACTGGGGCAGCTGATGGTTGTGAGGAGCTGCAAAGAGGTCCACCTGTGGAGTGCCCCATCGAGCAAAGATGGAGTGGAGAGTGGGAGGATCCAGGGTCCACTCGTGAGGTTGAAGGATGCGGCTGAGCTGGTCGGCCAGGGAGTTCTGTTCGCCCTGGATATAGACCGCTTTGAGAAAAAGATTGTGGGCTGTGGCCCAGGTCCAAATTCGGAGGGCCTCCTGACAAAGGAGACGAGATCCGGTGCCGCCTTGCTTGTTGATGTAGTACATGGCGACTTGGTTGTCCGTGCACAGGAGAAGAACCTGAGGATAGAGAAGGTGCTGGAAGGCCTTGAGAGCATAAAACATGGCTCTGAGTTCCAGGAAATTGATGTGATGTTGACGCTCCTGAGGGGTCCAGAGTCCCTGGGTGCGTAGATCCCCTATGTGAGCTCCCCATGCATAGGGGGAGGCATCTGTGGTGATGATCATGGAATGAGGGGGCGGATGAAGAAGGAGGCCCCTGGAAAGATTTGAGGAGTTCAACCACCATTGAAGAGAGTGCTGAAGAGATGATGTCACAGAGATGGGATGAGAAAGAGGATCCCTGGTCTGCGACCATTGGTTGGCGAGGGTCCATTGCGGTATCCTCAAATGGAGTCGCGCCAGAGGAACCACATGGACTGTCGAGGCCATGTGACCCAGAAGAATCATCATCTGGCGAGCAGGGATGGATGGTTGGAGGAGCACCTGTCGACAGAGGTGAAGCAGTGTCCGGTGCCGGTCGGCAGGAAGGAACGCTCTCATGGAGTTGGTATCGAGAAGTGCTCCGATGAACTGAAGGCGCTGCGTGGGAAGCAGATGCGACTTGGGATAATTGATCTCGAACCCCAAGAGATGGAGGAAAGAGATGGTGTGGTGAGTGGATTGCAGCACAAGTGGAGCGGTCGTTGCTTTCACCAACCAATCGTCCAAGTAGGGGAACACTTGTAGGTTGTGGGACCTGAGACAGGCCGCTACCACAATCAGGCACTTGGTGAACACCCTGGGCGAAGATGCGAGACCAAAGGGAAGCACTTTGTACTGATAGTGGTGATTGAGTATCTGGAATCGGAGGTAGCGACGTGAAGCCTGATGGATTGGGATGTGAGTGTAGGCCTCCTTGAGGTCCAGGGAACATAGCCAGTCGTGTTGAGACAGAAGAGGATAAAGTGTGGCAAGTGAGAGCATCCTGAACTTTTCCTTGACCAAACACTTGTTGAGGTTCCTGAGGTCGAGGATAGGACGAAGATCTCCTGTTTTCTTGGGTACCAAGAAGTAGCGGGAGTAAAATCCCTGACCTCTTTGGTCTGGTGGAACTTCTTCGATGGCATTGAGAAGGAGGAGGGATTGGACCTCCCTGAGGAGGAGAGGAGTTTGGGAGGAGTGAGAAGCAGACTCTACGGGAGGATGGTCTGGAGGAAGAGTCTGAAACCTTAGTGAGTATCCGTGACGGATGATGTTTAGAACCCACAGGTCTGATGTGATGGCCTCCCAGCGTCGTAGAAAGATGGTGAGGCGGCCCCCGATAGGTTGAGGCAGAGGCAGCGAGGGTTGGAGACTGGCTATGCCCTGGAGAAAGGAGTCAAAAGGGCTGAGGAGGCTTAGTTTGAGGGAGAGGCTTAGCTGTCTGGTGAGATTGCGAGCGAGCCTGAGAGTGTTGTTGCTGTTGTTGGCGAGGCCGACGAGATTGCTGTTGAGGAGGATTCAGCGGCCTAGCAGAAAAGCGACGTTGGTAAGAAGACTGAGGTCTGTATGGTCGTGTCGGCGGAGTCTTCTTTTTAGGCTTAATGAGGGTGTCCCATCTGGTCTCATGAGCCGAAAGTTTTTGTGTGGTGGTATCTAGAGACTCCCCAAAAAGTTCATCACCAAGACAGGGCGCGTTGGCAAGGCGGTCTTGGTGGTTGACATCCAGGTCAGATACTCTCAGCCAGGCAAGGCGTCGCATAGCAATTGCCAGAGCAGAGGCACGGGAGGAGAGCTCGAAGGAGTCATAGATTGAGCGTACCATGAACTTCCTGAGCTGAAGGAGGGTGGAAATTTGTTGTTGAAACAAAGGGACCTTGCGTTCAGGGATGTACTTTTGCAGAGCAGAAAGTTGTTGTACCAGATATTTCATATAAAAAGAAAAATGAAATGAATAATTGTTGGCTCTGCTAGCCAGCATGGCATTCTGGTATAGGCGCTTTCCAAATTTATCCATTGTTTTGCCCTCTCTGCCAGGAGGGGTGGAGGCATAGACACTGGAACCATGAGATTTCTTGAGAGTGGATTCTACTAGGAGGCTCTCATGTGGCAACTGGGGTTTATCAAATCCCGGGATAGGGATGACCCTGTATAAACTGTCCAGTTTCTTAGGGGCACCTGGAACAGTAAGGGGGTTCTCCAAGTTTTTATAAAACGTCTCCCGCAGAATATCATGGACGGGGAGTTTGAGAAATTCCTTGGGGGGTTGGTCGAAGTCCAAGGCTTCTAAAAAGGCCTGGGACTTCTTGGAGTCGGACTCGAGTGGGATGGAAAGAGCCCCAGACATCTCCCGAAGGAATTTTGTAAATGAGGACTGCTCGGGCTTGGAGGTGGATTCAGCCATGGAGGGTTCCTCATCAGTGGAAGAGGCATCCTCCTCGGTACCGAGGGGGGATTGCTCCCATAAGTCAGGGTCCCTGACGGCCGGCTCAGCATGGCGTGTTTTAGAAAGGGACTTGCCAGATCTCATGGATACGGTGCCGGGGGATGAAGACCGGTGCCGATCTCTGTCCCGGGAGGAGTGGTGTCGATCCCGGTCCCGAGACGATCGATGTCGATCTTGGGTTCGGGATGGGTCCTCCGCCGTGCAGGTCTGTAATGTAGGCTGTGCCGATAAGACCGGCATCGAAGTATTCATCGGTACCGAGGGGGTGGCCACTGGCGTAGTGGTGCGAGGCTCGGGCCGGACCGGTACCGGAAGGAGCGGTGCCAGCAGGGTTGGGAGCAGTTCCTGAAGCTGGTGCTCGAGTTGCTCCTGTAATTTAGTTTGGAGGATGGCCGAGATACGGTCCTCCAATGGGGGCACCGGTACCGTTTAACTTTTCTTCGGTACCATAGGTGCCGCTCTACGCTCCGGTGATGAGGAGGCCGATGAAGAGGCACTCACCGTTATCGGAGCGGAGCGCTTACGGGACTTGCGGGACGTCGGAAGGACCGGTGTCACCGCCGTGGCTGGAGGGCGCTCAAGGGAAGTGGAAGGCTTCTTAGCTGGCTTACCTGGCGCCATCGACCCCGCAGAAGGGTCAGGTGGTGTCGATGTTGACGGTGCCGATTTCGGCGGTGCCGTCGACGTCGGGGTCGGATCCATAGCAGAACCGGTGCCGAAGAGGAGATTCTGCTGAATTTGTCTATTTTTAAGTGTGCGTTTTTGAAGAGTCGCGCAGCGGGTGCAGGTGTCAGCCCGATGTTCCGGACCCAAGCACTGTAGGCACCAGTTGTGTGGGTCCGAAAGGGAAATCGGGCGTGCACACCGCTGGCACTTCTTAAAACCCGGCTGAGGGGGCATGAAGGGGAATACGGCCTCAGCGAAATCAAAGCCGGAGGCTTGTATGATGGCAACAGGCCCCGCCGGGGCCTGTTGAAAAATAAAGGAAAAAATAAAGTTTTTTTTTTTTTTGTAAATTAGACAGAAAGGAAAAACCCGAAGGAAAAAAGCAGAAAAAATCAAAATAACGCGAGCGGGAAGGCAAAAAAGGAGTGTTCAACAGCCGTTGAATACCACATGCGTCTTCTTCGCTCCGCGGAAACAAAGAAACTGGAGACCACGCACTCCTCCGTCGGGCGGGAAGGCACTCGCGCATGCGCGGTGCGGCCAACTAGAACTTTCTAGTTAAAAAGGTCCGTACCGGGGCTCCGTCGGTGACGTCACCCATACGTTAAGAATATGCTGCCTGCTTGTCCTGGGATAACAATGATCCATCTAGCCCAGTAGCCCGTTCTCATGGCGACCAATCCAGGTCAACTCTTGTTGTAAGCCACCTGGAATTGAAAGGTATTGGCAGGATAGAAGACACCAATGTAATGTAATGTCACTAGTATCTGGCCAAAACCCAAGGAGTAGTAATATTCCATGCTATCGATCCAGGGCAAGCAGTGGCTTCCCCCATGTCTTTCTCAATAACAGAATATGGACTTTTCCTCCAGGAAATTGTCCAAACCTTTCTTAAAACCAGCTACGCTATCCACTCTTATCACCTCTGACCGGGAGGGGTGGAAAGGGAGGCAACTCACAGCAGATCCTTTACTGCAGGGACAAGGTCATTCACTGCTCTATGGGACGGTGAATGGCCTAGTCAATGTACCCGCAGCAACCAGTCGATTCTTCCCCCATTCCTGCGGGTTACTCGTGGCAAACATTCACCATGCCATCCTCTATTCCCAATCATTGGTGTCATGCGATCTTCCTCCTCTCATCCCTGGTTCTCTCTTCTCTCTGGCTGCAATTCCTCAAACTGCAATTGCTAGCAGGCATTAGAACAGGCTTTCCTCTGGTCCTTCTTTCTGACCCAACTTCCTTTTGCAACACTGAAAGGACATGGCAAAAGATCTGAACTGCCAGAGGAAGGCCTGTTCTAATAGCTACCAGCAACACAAAGTTTGAAAAATCAGTACACAGAGGGGAGGCATGCTGCACTTGAAGGGAAAGGAAGAAGGGAGACAGGCTGCACATGAAGTGAAGGATGCAGAGGAACAGGTCAGAAAAGAACTTGTGATGTAAAGGAGGCCCTGGAAACAGAGTTAAGAGCAGAGACAGAGAACAGAAGAACCAAAGATTGGGAACAAGATTGGCATAATAAAATCACCAGACTAGAAAAGTAGGAGATATGATTTTATTTTCAGTTTAATGATTAAATTATGTTGGTATTGAGAATTTACATCTGTCGGCTTTATTGTGCCCTGTACAGGAAGACACATATTTCTTTCTGTTTTTCTGGTGTTACACAACATGCAAAGACCTGTATCTTTGCTTTCAGCTTTTGTCTGCATGTTTTTTGCAAGTCCCCATTTTGTATCGGGAGAGAATCTTGTTCTGCACTTGCCAGCATGTGGTGTCTGTAAGGAATCTTATTCCACTTTCCCAGTAGCAGGTATATTGATGTTGTAATATATTTCAGTAGCATAATTAAATGAAATAGCTACTTTTGAAAGTTACAGATACAGGTGGGGATGGAGGAGATTAATTACAGTGAGGGGTGGGGATGGAATGGATCTTAGCAGTGACAGGTGGAAATGGGTTAGATTTCAGTGGTGTGCCTTGACAACTTTTGCACCTAAGTGTGCTGCGCGACAAAAAATGTTAGAAATCACTGCTCTAGTGAAACTATGTTGTCTCGGGTTCTGTAATCTAAGGATTCCAGAAATTTAACTATTCTGTTTTCAAACTGTTTCCACTAATTTAATTTACTTACCACAGAAGTCAGATCTACCAGCCTGTAGATCCCTACCACTTCCTTAGTTTCGCTTTTGTGGAGAAAGACATCCACCCTTCTCCAATCTTCCAATACCACTTCTGACTCAAGAGAAGCATTGAGGGATGCCAGAACTTCCCTAAATTCCTTCAGTATCTTTGGATGTAAGCCATCTGGCCCTATCAATGTCAGTAAATATTGTGGCTGTGTCAAAAGCAAAGAAATTAAGACTGCCCAAATACCATAACTAAGGTGTATGTAAAAAAAAGGGAAAATAAAACTGATGTGACCCAACACAAAATACCTTTTAAATACTTACAACACAAGAAGATGAAAATTAACATTCAGAAACTGATGCAGAAAAACTGGACCCAAGGTGACTACACATGAAACACCAATACAAGGTTCACCATTCTAAAGCTCTTAAAAAGTATTGATTCTTTTTCTCAGCCCAGGCTCCATCGTTTGATGGTATCACCCACACGTGAGGGCTGAATATTCTGTCTACCCTGGGAGAATTGTTCTCTCTCAACTGAGTTTTGCTATTACAATGGCCAGATTTGGCCAGGAGATATTACTGAGAAATCCTGCTAACTGCAAAAGGGTTGTGGGAGCCAGAAATCTATTAGGAAACATGTCAAACTATTAATAAATAAAGCAAGCTACGGTATTAACATTTTCCCCCACTCTACCTTTTTACATGCTTCGGTTTTAATTTTCAGCAGATTCCCTTTGAGGCACTCTTCCACCTGACCAGTCTGTTCTTGTGCTGCTGCTTCCTCTGCACATAGAGTTGTGATCTAATTACATTTTAAAAATAAATATATAAATAAAAAGCTTTTGCTTAACAAGTGACAAAAACTACTGAAAAAATTCTGCAAAATACACTATTTACTTGCAAGAATTCTCCAGATATTGTTCCACTATCCATGCTGGCCTGGAGTAAGGTATTGAACTAAAGTTTTCATTAGAGAATGACACAGTGACTGTTACCCACGGCTAGCTGCAGGTAACCCGTCAAAACGGGGATGAAAAAAACCTGGTCATCGCGGGTATGGGGACAAGGCTATTCACCGCCCCGTGGAGCAGTGAACGGCCTTGTCCCCGCAGTTAATTGAGGGAACGCACGAAAAATCTCTGATCACATGGTCCATCAACCCCCTCCCTCCTTCCTCCCAATCACGGTCCGGGCCTCTCCTTCCCTTCCCTGGCGATTTTTATTTTTCTCTCAACAAGTAGCCGGAGCCTTGAAGTCGTGTGCAGCTGCTGGAAAGTTCTCCTCTGACGCAACCGGAAACAGGAAGTTGTGTCAGAGAAGAAGTTTCTGGCAGCCACATGCGACTTCAAGGCTCCGGCTGCTTGTTGAGAGAAAAATTAAAATCGCCAGCAAAGGTAAGGAGAGGGAGGAGGATACTTGGACTGCAGTGAGCGGGAGGGAGGGGGCTGCTGGACCACATGAAGGGTGCTGAAGGGAAGTGGAGAGAGAGAGAGTGGGGGTGCGAGGAACAGATACTGAAGGGAAGTGGAGAGAGGGGGAGAAGGTGCTGAAGGGAAATGGGGAAGAGAGAGTGGGGAGAAAACGCTGAAGGGAAATGGGGAAGAGAGAGTGGGGAGAAGATGCTGAAGGAAAATGGGGAAGAGAGAGTAGGGACAAGATGCTGAAGGAAAGTGGGTAGGAGAGAGTGGGACAGACACTGAAGGGAACTGGATTAAGGGAGGGGATTAAGAAAGAAAAAAAAAAAAAAGGCACATGCTAGACTGAGGAGACCAGATCTGAGGGGAGGAAAGGAGAAAGAGAGATGCTGGGGGAGGGAAGAAAAGATGGAAGGGAAGAAGACAGAAATGCCAGACTATGGGGGGAGCGGAGGGAAGAAGATGGGTGCCAGACTAATGGGAGTGGGGGAGGTGGAGGGAGAGATGGAAGGGAGAGGCACAGTAACAGAGCATATGGAATAGGCAGACAGTGGATGGAAGGAATTAAATGATGAGAAGATGAAGAAAGCAGAAAACAGATAAAGGTAGATTAAAAAATTCTAATTCTTTTCTTTTGCTTTAGGATAAAGTAGTATATTAATTGAGTTGATAAACATTTATAAACAAAGCCCTGCCAGCTGAAGATCTCTTTCTCTAGTTTGGCAGCCAGCACTTTGATTTTTAAAATGATAATTGTACAGAATATTGTTTCTTTTTCTACTTTAATAAAATAAGGGCAGCATAAAATTATTTGAGGCTTGGGTAGATGGGATCAGATGGTTTGCAGGGACTGGGACCGAGCTCGCAGGAACTGGGACCGAGCTCGCTGAGACAGGACGAGCTCATGGGGACGGGGCAGAGATGAGGACAAATTTTTTTCTGCGTGTCATTCTCTAGTTTTCATTATCCAGAGCCTGAGATGTGGAAATCTAGGTCTCCTAATCTATTACATAAGGCAAACTAGCATGGGTTACTACTTTTAGCATACTGCCTAGTTCTCACCTTCCATCCAGGGCAGACTATTGCATTTATAGTTTTACAGTCCTGCTAGGTCCAAATTATAAAAATACCACACATTTTTAAAAAATTCCATCACCATTTTCCTCTCCACTATCTCCCTCAAGAGAGCATTCCAGGCAACCACACCTCTCCATGAAAAAGGATTTCCTAACATTACTCTTAGGAAATTCTTTTTCCAGTGCAATAGATGTGTCATTCTAGACAAGCAGGTCATCTCCACATGGCTGTGAGCCATAAGCAGAAGGAATCCACTCCAGATTTTTTCTGTGTCCCTTCTACTTCCCAGGGAGCTCTACTGCCAGCTGCAGTTTTTTCCTTCTGAATTCGAGCTGGAAGGAGTGTTTTTGTTCTGCTCTCTCTCTCTCTCTCTCTCTCATTTTATTCAGTGTTTTTTAACTTTTATTCGGTGTTTTCAGTGCTTGGAGCTTTCACCTTGATTCCAGCTCTATTTGTGTAGAGAAATGGCTAACAGGCTGATTCCTTGTGGAACCTATTAGCCAGCCTACACAAGTATTTTTGGAGCTCAGGGCCATCCCCACTTTTCATCCTCACCTACTATTTTGCAGGGGTTCAGGAGAAGGCTGTTTGGCACCCGTAGAAGGCTCAGCGGTATCTCATAGGGAGCTGGCTATGTTTTCACCTCCCTCTTTCTCTGTATGCGTGCCCATTGGTCCACAGTAGTGCTGCCCGATTCACGATTCGAATCGATTCACCGATTCATTTCGGGTGAATCGGCTCAAATCAATTTAAAAACAAACAAACAAACAAACAAAAATTGGCCTCCCGATTCGGCGACTGACTCTCCCCCCTCGCTCCCCTAAAGCAGAATCGGCAGTGCTGCCTCTTGCTGGCCGGCCGCTGCTGCTCCTGCTTTAGAGGGCGAGTAGGGAGTGTCAGTCGGGAAGTGCTTCTGTCCAGCTTCCCCCCTGGCCTCCCGGCATCAATTTACCTAATTTCAGCAGCCTGGATAAGATCGCTAGTGCTAGTGATATTTGCAAGCTGGTATCAGGTCTTCCGAGCTGCCTTCTATCTGCTGCGGTCCCGCCCCTCCTCTAATGTCAGAGGAGAGGCGGGACTGTGGCAGAGAGAAGGCAGCTCAGAAGACCCGATGGCAGCTTGCAAAGATCACGAACACTAGCGATCTTATCCAGGCTGCTGAAATTAGGTAAATTGATGCCAGGAGGCCAGGGGGAACACACAGGCCTTTGGGGGGGAGGGGAGGGGTTATACAGGCCTTCAGGGGGGACAGGCAGGCCTTCAGGGAGGACAGGTAGGCATTCAGGGGTGGGGTGCAGGCCTCTAGGGGGGACAGGCAGGCCTTGGATGCAGGCCTTCACGGGCAACAGGCAGGCCTTGGGTGCAGGCCTTCTGGGGGGACAGGCAGGCCTTGGGTGCAGGCCTTCAGGGGGGACAGGCAGGCCTTGCGTGCATGCCTTCAGGGCGGACAGGCAGGCCTTCAGGGGTGGGGTGTGGTGTGGGCCTTCAGGGGGGTACAGACCTTCAGAGGGGGATAAACCTTCAGGGGAATGGGCCTTGGTGTAGAAGTGCACAGAGAGAGGGAGGGAAGGGGGGGTTCAAAGAGATGTGCATATGCAGGACTTTGGGGGGGGGGAAGAAATAATGGGTCTAAAAATAGAGGAGAGGGAGAAAGATGATGGGTAATGGGATTTAGGGAGGGAAGGAACAGAAAGGGAGAGAAGTTGGACACAAAGGATGGTGTGGAGGGGGGATAAGAGATACTGGATAGGAGGGTAGTTGGGAAAAGAAAGGGAGAGATGGTGGACTCTGGGGTGGTGGGGAAGGAGGGAGAGGTGCTGGATGAAAGGGTAGTTGAGAAAAGGTGGATCTGTGGATGGAGTTGAAAAAAAGGAAAGATGCCAGACCTAAAGGAAACGGAAGGGGAGGA
This sequence comes from Geotrypetes seraphini, assembly GCF_902459505.1. Classification (NCBI taxonomy): domain Eukaryota; kingdom Metazoa; phylum Chordata; class Amphibia; order Gymnophiona; family Dermophiidae; genus Geotrypetes; species Geotrypetes seraphini. The sequence continues at coordinate 170,862,063 of NC_047087.1, read as the reverse complement.
CAGAGATGGCAGATGGATGGTTAGCACGGAGAAAGAAGAAAGAAGGAGACCATGGCAAGCAAGTTATCAGAAGACAACCAGAGCCTGGGACCAACAAGATTTGAATAATGACCAGAAAACAAAAGGTAGAAATATCATTTTATTTTCTGTTTTGTGATTACAATATGTCAGATTTGAAATGTGTACCTTGCCAGAGCTGGTGTTAGACCGCAAATATGAGCTAGGATTTAACAGAGAGAGGAAAAGTCTTTTTTGTTTGTTTACACCACAGCGCCAGTGTGGTTAAGAGAAGGCAAAGGGGGTGAAGAGGCTATAAAAGGGGTAAAGAGATTATAAAATAAACCCACCAGGATGTTTTTTAAAAAAACACCCAATTGGGCAGGAAAATCGAATCGAAAAATTGATTCAATAGGCTGAATCGAATCAAAATTTTTTTTCCTGAATCGGGCAGCACTAGTCCACAGGGGTGGATGTGCGGTTAGGCAGCCTGAATATTAGCATTGGAGAGGCATTTCCAGATTGAGGCAGTGATTCATCTCATTTCCAGTTACTGTAAAAGAACTGAGGCAGGCTGCAGCACATTGCCAGCACAAGTTTCCTACACTTCCAAAAACTTCATTTTTTGTCTCAAAACCAGTTGGGATGGAGCCCTTGGTCTCTGCTACCCCAAATACATGTCAGGATTGCACAAAATGTATACCTCAAGAGCATCCTTCTTCCATGGACTGGAGAGGGGGAGTGGCCAGCTTACCTTCTTCCATGCATGCTAAAGTGACAAAAGGGCAGCTAGCCCATTGGGGCAGCCATCTCTATTTTCGGGGCCTGGAAACAGTGACCCTTCCGTACGTAAGGGCGCAGATGCCCTGCAGCCTAAGAAGCGCATTGTAGAGTCATCTCAGGTGACTCAGTGCTACCTAGTCAGCATGACCTCTCTGACATTTTGAAATATTTGTGGAAAGCCTTTCTTAAGAATCTGGCAGTCTCTCTGCATTTGTTTCATCCCCAACAAAACAATGTCTCAAAGGATATACTTTCTACCCAGTCTGTCACTGTCCAGGAAATGGGAAACCTCTGTCCCAAAGATACAGATGATGATACCATTTTGCTGATCCCTTATTTTCGGGGGCTGTTGCTCATATGACAGAGGATCCGGGACTGTATGCAGGCACTTTGGATCATGCTTTGCTGCTTGAACCAGGGGATGAATCAAACAGTTCTGCATTTATTTAAGTATGCAGCCTTGTCGGATCTTATTTCAGAATCTCTGCATGAATAGGATTTAGCCACTCAGCTGACTCCTACTGCCTCCTCCCTTATGTGTTGAGTGCGAGCGCAGTCTTCTGTATTTCCTTGGTATCCTGATATTAACCTCTTGGTCTTGGAGCAATGGAGCTCTCTGGAATTCTCAAGGTAGCGAGAGCCATGTCTAGGCTGTATCTTATGGCACAAGAGTGTCAGCAGATTTTTAGTCAGCCTAAAATGGATTCCTAGTGAAGGTGGAGTGGTGCTTAAGGACGTGCAGGACCGCCAAGTGGATATAGTTCTCAGGAGATTCTTTGAGGTGGTGGCTTTGGGAGTCAAAACAGCCTCGGCGGCACCCTTTATCACACGCACTTGCCTGTCCAGACTTTGCACTTTGGAGAGCGAGGGTGATGAACCTTTTATGTGGTATGGATTATGTAGCTGAAAACCTGTTTGACATTATTTGTGTCCTGGGGAAGGCATCAGCTTATTTTGTTTCTGCACGCAGAATGCTCTGGATCTGACAATGGACAGGTGATTCTACATCTAAAGCTACTCTTGCCAGACTCCCTTTTAAGGGGCAGCCGTTATTTGGCAAAGGTCTAGATGATCTCATGAATTCTGTGGTGGACTGGTGCCCCAAGTCCCCAAGCTTCTAGAGGCTCAGAGCACTTTAATTTTTGTGGTTCCAGGTGATCTCGTAAGTATTCCCGTGCCATTTCACAAAGGTTCTCACAGGGCTACAGGCAAAGGTTTTCTGTTCCCAGACGCAACCAGGCCTCCGCTTCATGAGCTGCTTTCTCTGCAAAGAAGTCACAATGATGCCAGGCTGAGGGAGGCCTTTCTGTGTACCAGAAGCAGGCTCTCAGAGTTTCTGAAGGCCTGGAGTCAGATTTTGTATGACTGCTGAGTTCTGGACAATTTGCCCAGCCTCTGATGGATTGGTTTAATGGACTCTCCTGCGGGTCATCCAGAAAAGTAGAAAAGGTTCAAGCCACTGTGAGAAGGTTGCTGGATATTTGGGCTGTAGAGCGGGTGCTGTCCAGACACTTGGGCTCAGGCAGATACTCCATATACTTTATCATAGGGGGTTTTTTTCAGTTCAAAAATTTTATCGATTTTAATATACAGCAAGAACAGGAAATTTTAACAAGGCACGATACAAATAAGGAATCTCACAATGTTGACGAACAATACGATACAGCAGATCAGTGGCGTACCTAGGGGGGGGCGGGGGGGGCGGGCCGCCCCGGGTACCAGCCCTAAGGGGGTGTTCCCGGCCTTGCCGTTCAGTCCCCCGCCACCCCCGAAGGACCGCTCGCCCCCCTGGCCTCCCCGCACCACCTATGAACAGCCGCAGCAGGATCGCGAAGTCAGCGTCAGCATCCCTGCGCTGCTTCCTACGACGCGATCCCGCCCCTCCTCTGACGTCAGAGGAGGGGCGGGTTCGCGTCGTAGGAAGCAGCGCAGGGATGCTGACGCTGACTTCGCGATCCTGCTGCGGCTGTTCATAGGTGGTGCGGGGAGGCCAGGGGGGCGAGCGGTCCTTCGGGGGTGGCGGGGGACTGAACGGCAAGGCCGGGAACACCCCCTTAGGGCTGGTACCCGACGCTGACTTCGCGATCCTGCTGCGGCTGTTCATAGGTGGTGCGGGGAGGCCAGGGGGGCGAGCGGTCCTTCGGGGTGGGTCGGGGCATCAGGCCTTCAGGGTGGGGCGGGCGGGCAGGCAAGCAGGCTTTCAAGGGGGAGGGGGTGACAGGCAGGCAGGCAGGCCTTCAAGGGGGGACAGGCCTTCGGGGGGGGGGTGCAGACATTCAAGGGGTGCAGGCCTTCAAGGGGGACAGGCAGGCCTTCAGGGGGGTGCAGACCTTCGGGGGGGGGGGTGTAGGCCTTTGGGGGGGGGCAGACCTTCAAGGGGGTGCAGGCCTTCAAGGGGGGAAAGGCAGGCAGGCCTTCAAGGGGGGGGACAGGCCTACAAGGGGGGGGGACAGGCCTACAAGGGGGGGGACAGGCCTTCAAGGGGGCGTGCAGGCCTTCAAGGGTGGGTGCAGGCCTTCAAGGGGGGTGCAGGCCTTCAAGGGGGGAAAGGCAGGCAGGCCTTCAAGGGGGGGACAGGCCTACAAGGGGGGGGGACAGGCCTACAAGGGGGGGGACAGGCCTACAAGGGGGGGGACAGGCCTTCAAGGGGGGGGGCAGGCCTTCAAGGGGGGGTGCAGGCCTTCAAGGGGGGTGCAGGCCTTCAAGGGGGAGACAGGCCTTCAAGGGGGGGAAAGGCAGGCAGGCAGGCCTTAAAGGGGGGACAGGCCTACAAGGGGGTGGGACAGGCCTTCAAGGGGGGGGACAGGCCTTCGGGGGGGTGCAGACCTTCAAGGGAGTGCAGGCCTTCGGGGGGGGGTGCAGTCCTTCAGGGGTGGGGTTTAGGCCTTCAGAGGGGGACAGACCTTCGGGTGGGAGGTAAAGTCCTTCGGGGGGTGCAGGTCTTCAAGGGGGAGACAGGCCTTCAAGGGGGGGAAAGGCAGGCAGGCAGGCCTTAAAGGGGGGACAGGCCTACAAGGGGGTGGGACAGGCCTTCAAGGGGGGGACAGGCCTTCGGGGGGGTGCAGACCTTCAAGGGAGTGCAGGCCTTCGGGGGGGGGGGTGCAGTCCTTCAGGGGTGGGGTTTAGGCCTTCAGCGGGGGACAGACCTTCGGGTGGGAGGTAAAGTCCTTCGGGGGGTGCAGGTCTTCAGGGGTGGGGTGTAGCCCTTCGGAGGGGGGACAGACCTTCGGGGGGGGGGGGTCCTGGTGTAAAAGTACACAGAGGGAGAGAGGGAAGGGGGGGTTCAAAGATACATGCATATGCCAGACTTTGGGGGTTAGAAATAATGGGTCTAAAAACAGAGGAGTGGGAGAGAGATGGTGCATAATGGGATTTAGGGAGGGAAGGAACAGAAAGGGAGAGAACTTGGAAACAGGGGATGGTGTGGAGGGGGGATAGAGATACTGGATAGGAGGATAGTTGGGAACAGAAAGGGAGAGATGGTGGATCCTGGGGTGGTGGGGAGTTGAGAAAAGGTGAATCTGTGGATGGAGACAAAAAAAAGGAAAGATGCCAGATCTCCGGGAGAGGGAAGGGAAACGGAAGGGGAGAACAGAGATGGCAGACGGATGGTTAGCACGGAGAAAGGAGACCCTGGCAAGCAAGACAACAAGAGCCTGGGACCAACAAGATTTGAATATTGATCAGAGAACAAAAGGTAGAAAAAATAATTTTATTTTCTGTTTTGTGATTACAATATGTTAGATTTGAAAAGTGTACATGAGACAGCTTGAAATGGGAACTTTTCTATTTTTGTGAATGGCAAGGCTGAGTTCAGTTAAAATATATGCTTTATAAGAAAATATAATAATGTGTTTTATAAAGTTTATAAGCATTGCTGGCATACTCGGTGAGGTGTTCCTAGTGTTGGTGGTGGTGGTAGCATGTCAGTGTGTTGAGAGGAAGAGGTAGTCTGGGAAATTCTGCTGAGCAAACTCTGGGCCCATTTCCACCCCCAGTTAGTCCACTCCACTCAACTGGTTCACACACTGAGTGGGTCTTTGGGTGTTATTTCTGGGTAGTTGTTTTAGAATCTCTTCCAGTGGTTTGTCAGTATCTCCTTCTGGTCCAAGGAAGGAAACTTTATCAACCTTAGCATTGACCTTCAGAATATGTTTGTAACAGCGCTGCTTGTGTGGCATTAGGCTATGTAGTGATCGAAAGAAAAAAACAGACCTTTGCACATTTTTGCACTATATGGTGGGTGTATGAGGAGATTCATTTCCTGCACAGTTAAGTCCATTTTTTCTACTGAATAATAGTATAGGTACAATGAAAGTAAATAGCAAAAATGTTTGAGTAGATAATTAAGGAAATCTTTTTCATATTGCTTGCTTATGGACTGGGAAAAAAGACTGTTCAAGCAAATGTCTCCAGAACTGCTTTAATGGAAAAATGTGATTTTTTTTTTTTTAAGTACTTTGTGAAATTTATTGTTGTTGTGAAATTTATTGTTATACTTTGTTTAAACTTAAAAAGCGGTGTCATTAACAGTGAATCTAATCGAAAAATCGATTCAACAGGGTGAATCGGATCGAATGAAATATTTTTCTCTGAATCGGGCAGCACTATTGGCTACCATGAGAATGGGCTACTGGGCATGATGGACCATTGGTGTGACCCAGTTAGGCTATTCTTATGTTATGTTCTCATCTGTAGGGGCCTTTGTTTTCACTTCTTATTTTAATGTATTTTTTTCCTGGGAACTTATCAGTGTTTTTTTATAATGGGAACAAAAATGGAAGAGAATTAATGTGTGTGGAATGGGGGGGGGTAACTAATTTCTTCAGCTAAATAATTCAATCCACTTCAAACAGACATAGGAGAACTCACGCACCATTCACACACCCTCCAACCAAAAACGTCAAAAGAAAAAAACTGTTCGACAACCTCCTAGCCATTCGAGCTGCAACACTTGACCCCCAACTCTACAACCTATTGACCTCGACCACAAACTACAAAACCTTAAAAAAAGAAATAAAAACCCTTCTATTAAAAAAACACATAAAACCAAACTAACATAATCAGAACTGTCCCAAGCATCACCTGCAACTACTCCATATGTACTTCTGATGTCATGACAATTCAGACATAATTTATGTTATGTTATGTTTGGAATAATGGTTACATAAATGAGGTTCAATAAAAGAAAATTTTCTGTGGGAGCATTTGTTGGAACTTCTGTTATCCTGATTTCTTCTATCTGTGGGCTTTCTTTAGCTAACCTACTTATCTGGGGCTTTCCACTTCTGCAGCTGCCCTTTTCACGGTCCACTTTGCGCTTGCACTCTCTGGGGAGGGGGGGTTGGGTCTGGGCTTGGTGGGGTAGGTGTGTCTGGTAGTTTTGTCTGGGTGGTGGCTGGGTGTTTCTTGGGTGCTTGTTGTGCGGATTGGTGTGTCTGGTGAGCGGTCTGGGTGTTGTTGCTTGTGGGGGTTTTTTTCATTATAAAATATGGCTGAGGGTCTAGTCCGGCTTATTATTCTTGTGGGTTCTGGGGTGGGATTTGTTTGCTTGCCCCAAGTTTTGGCCTTTTGTTGTGTATTGCTATGCCTCTCATTGGCAATTTTCTCTTGGGAGAGGCTTGTTCATGCTTGTTGTTGCTGTTACTCTCATTCTGTGTTCTTTTTGATAATGTATAAGTTTCTGTACAGACCATGGTTGCTTGTCTGGACCTTTTGCCATTCTCAATAAAAATACTTTGGGAAAAAAAAAAAAGAAAATTTTCACTGCCTGTTTCTATTCTGACCATTTATTCCATTTCATGGTTATTGCAAAAAAAAAAAAAAAAAAAAAAATTTTACATGAGGGGGGGGGGGTGTCAAAAAATGATGGGCCCCGGGTGCCACATACCCTAGGTACGCCACTGCAGCAGATTGAACCATGCCTATCCAACAGGAGAGTGTCAACACAATCTGCAACCAATATTGTGCACAGTATTCAAAGCACCAAGAGACACCGGAATCATACCCCATAGGAATGAAATAAGTTGAGCCACAATATGATATATATGGTCTCAGTGAGGGCTCTGGTCTTTGACCTGGGGGCCGCTGCAGGAGCGGACTGCTGGGCACGATGGACCACTGATCTGACCCAGCAGCAGCAATTCTTATGTTCTTATCATGCCAAAGAAAGGCTCCAATGATTGGAGACCCATCCTTGACCTTATGTCAGTGCAGCGCTCAAAGTTCAGCGCTTTCATATGGAGACCGTTTGCTTTGTCATAGCAGCAGTGACTCCGGGAGATTTCCTGGCCTCTCTGAATTTGACAGATGCCTACATGCATATTCCTATTTTCCCAGAAAACAAATTTCTCAGATTTCACGTTCTGGGATATCATTATCAGTTTTCAGCTCTGTCCTTTGGGCTTGCGACAGCACCTCACACCTTCACCAAGGTGATGGTTGTGGTGACAGCTCCTTTGGGCAAGATGGAACTGCAGGTGCATCTCTACCTGGATGACTGGTTGATCAGAACTCCCTCGTTGTCCGAGAGTCCTCTGGTGGATCAGGTGATTCGAGTCCTGGAGGGTCTGAGCAGGATTGTGAATTACCAAAAGATCAATCTGATGCCAACTCAATCCCTGAAGAATCTGGGAGTCTTGTTCAACACAGCGGCCAGCCGAAACTTTCTACCAGAGGCATGCAGACTGAAGCTTTGCGCCAAGATTTCTGGTCTTTTGGCCAAGTCTGCTCTGTCATCATGGGACTATCTTCAAGTCCTGGGGTCCATGGTGGTTACAATAGTTAATGAAACTCAATTTTCTTTATATATTAAATATTTTTTATTTTTTCTCAGTCTATTTTAAATATATCTCATATCAACAGTATTACTAAAATTACATCAATTTAGACATATCAATACCTAAACATAAACATAAAGTGCATCATTACATATCCCTGCAATAACACCCTGACAGAGCTATAAAGAGAAAAGTGCTATGTGCAGTAAAAATAACTTAAGTCTCGAGTCCCTGGGCCAAAAGGCCCTAATAGAAACTTTATAGAACTTTCAGAGCCTAAAAGCGGCTCATTTGATCAGCTATTCCATTTAGTTAATCAATAACCACCATAGATTCAATATCACTTGCTGCTGGAATCATTTCATGAGTCATAAGGCATCTGAATAGTTAATCGCAAGTGATATTGGATCTATGGTGGTTATTGATTGACTAAATGGAATAGCTGATCAACTGAGCTGCTTTTAGGCTCTGAAAGTTTATGCTTAGATATTGATATGTCTAAATTGATGTAATTTTAGTAATACTGATGATATGAGATATATTTAAAATAGACTATTGAGAAAAAATAAAAAATATTTAATATATAAAGAAAATTGAATTTCATTAATTTTGAATTGTTTGTATTTACTGAAACGATTTTGATTATTATTTGGTTTCCTTTTAGTATGTAATTTAGTTACAATAGTGGGCAAGGGCCCACGTGTCCTCTCCAGACGGCATTGCTTTCCTGCTGGTCTCCTCAGAATGCCTTACAGAAGTCTTTGCCATGGATGTTGGAGGCTCGTGACAGCATTGACTGGTGGTTTCATCCTTAGTCCCTTTCCAAGGGCGGGCTTCTGCGGATCGATTTCTGGGTAGCTGTCAAGACAGCTACCAGTCTCCTGGGCTGCGGAGCCCATTGCAATTGACATCAGTCTCAGGGCCATTGGACACCCTCTCAGAAAATGTGGTCAATCAACAGGCTAGAACTGAGTGCCATCCAATTGGCTCTGAAGAAATTGCAGAAGACTCTGGAAGGTCAAGTGATCAGAATCTTCTCTGACAATGCTATAGTGGTGGCCTATGTCAATTGGTAGGGGGGGGCACCAAGAATGCATCTCTGTGTCTAGAAGCCCGCTTGTTCTTCCACTGGGTGGAGTGACATCTTCAGACAACTGATGGCAATGCACATTGTGGGCGTGGACAATGCTCAAGCTGACTTACTCAGCAAACAAACATTGGAACCAGGCAAGTGGACGCTGTTGCAATCAGTGTTTCAGTCCATTGTCCAGCACTGATAAAAAGGCATTCTGATTTTTCAGCCAAAGATTCGAACCTGGCAGCAAGTCCAGCCCAATGTTCCCTCTAAGCTGAGCGCATGAGCGATCGCTTACTATTTTCAGTGGCATCGCTCATACGTTTTCTCTGATCCAGGGTGTGCCTCCACAGAACCACACAGCCTGCACTCGACCCACTAGCAGACAAACCTGGGGTGAGCAAGCTCCTAAGGGAATGGTCCCTGAGCCCCAATCTGATGTGCAGGCTGTCCAGAGGGCATACTGACAAGCAGGGAACCCTCCAGAAGCAGACTTTTCCAAAAGTCTGCAATCTCCCGCAGTCCGAGCTGTCTCTGCAGAGAACCTCCGCAGCATGAGGGCGAAAATTGCAAATACAAACACTGAAAATACCCGAAATAAAACACAAGACAGAAAAGACAAGCTTCTACAGCCTGGCTTGTAGGAAGGAAAACTGGTGTTTACAGGGACAGTGATGAGGTAAGAAGGGGAGGGATTTGTCTCTGAAGTTTGAGGCTTCTTACAAAGTCCTGGCGGGTAGACAGAAATAACCCACTGGCCTAGAATAAAGTGGGATTGTACAAGAACTCTAATTAGAATATGAATGGGCAGACTTTCACAATCTGTAACCCACAAAGGAGATGGTTTGGATAGGCTGGAGTGAGCTTCAACAACAACTCCAGTAGTTAGAACCTAAGGACAGTACTGGGTGGACATCTAAGGACTATGGCACAGAAATAACAAAGAAAAAAGACATTTTAATTTAATCATGAAATTGTAATGCATATAATTTCAAGGCAAACTGGATAGACCGTTGAGGTCTTTATCTGCTGTCATTTACTATGTTACACTTATAACTAGAATGTCAAGCTCTTGTACTATATTACAGAATTCTACTACCAAGATAAGTAACAAATCTGCTAATATTTTTAATCAGTCTGTGAACTCTTAATTTTCAGTAGCACCAGCATTACTTGTTTGATATTCTTATTCTATTTCTCATGCTTCTCCCTTCCCTTACATTCAACCTAAACACTTTTTGTTACTATAATTTTATGAGCCTAATTTTCTATTTCAATACACAGAGGTTTTGCTGCCAACAAATACTCTGAATTACAGCTGCCCAGTTTAAAATATCATCAGGTTATCATCCAAATTGTAAACTGAGAAAAGTTGACAGCAATAACCACCTGCTCAACTGACACCTGAAACAACTAGGTCAGGAGCTTCCAGAGAAGCACCAAGAAAGAGCTGCAAAATCCATCCAACATCTTCTTAGAGACAAAAAAAAAGTGACTATTCTAGGCTGTACACTACTCTGATGAGTTCATCCCTACCTCCTCAGAACAATGCATCTGCAGCTGGGGATCAAGTCGGTAATCAATTGCAGAATCCTGGATGATCACTCTGATCTGGTCCTCACAATCTGTAGACAGGCGCTGTCAGAAAAAAAAAAAAGTAAGATTTTATAATATGTATTCATTGTCCACAAAACTTACAATAAAACCTCTAATAGAAAGGAATGAAAAAATTGCTTGCCAGGTCTATTGTGTTATTAAAAATAACAAAAACTTGGAATTTTCTAAAATTAAAAAAAATAAAATAAATGTTAACCTGAATTCACAGTAACTCAGTTTTACTTCTGTTATGGGGTTCAGCTTATGAGGGGGGAAAAAGTGCTCACTGCGGGTACGGGGACAAGGCCATCCACCGGCCACGTGGAGCGGTGAATGGCCTTGTCTCCGCAGTTAAGGGAAGGAACATGCACGATCAATTGCGCGCAGCCCCCTCCCTCCTTCCTACCTACCCAAATCTATCTCCCTCCCTCGCCCTTACCTTTGCAGCGCGTTTTGAGTAACTTTCACAAAACCGTCGGAGCCTGCTAGCAGTAGTGTGCGTGTGGGCGGAAGCTTCTCTGACGCAACTTCCGGTTGCATCAGAAGAGAAGCTTCCGCCCTCACATGCACGCTACTATTTGCAGGCTCCGATGGCTTTGTGAAAGTTACTCAAAATGTACCGTGAAGGTAAAGGGGAGGGAGGGAGGGAGAAAGAAAGATGCGGGTAGGTAGGTAGGAAGGAGGGAGAGGGCCGTGCGAGGGGTGCCCAAGGGCGATGAGGTGGTGAAAGGGAAGGGTGGTAGAGGAAAGAAACAGACGCTGAATGGGAGTGGAGAGGAACAGACGCTGAAAGGACATGGGGAAGACAAGAGTGGGGAGAAGGACACTGAAAAGACATGGGGAAGACAGAGTGGGGAGAAGGACGCTGAAAGGATATGGGGAAGACAGAGTGGGGAGAAGACGCTGAAAGGACATAGGGAAGAGAGAGTGGGGGAGAAGACGCTGAAAGGACATAGGGAAGAGAGAGTGGGGGAGAAGACGCTGAAAGGACATAGGGAAGAGAGAGTGGGGGAGAAGGACACTGAAAGGACATGGGGAAGACCGAGTGGGGAGAAGAACACTGAAAGGACATGGGGAAGACCGAGTGGGGAGAAGGATGCTGAAAGGACATGGGGAAGACCGAGTGGGGAGATGACGCTGAAAGGACATGGGGAAGACAGAGTGGGGGGAAGACGCTGAAGGGAATGGGGAAGAGAGAAGGGGGAGAAGACGCTAGAAGGGAAGAAGACAGAATGCCAGACTATGGGGGAGAGGAGGGAAGAAGACAGTTGCCAGGCCAATTGGGGGGGCAGGGGTGAAGGGAGAGGCACAGTAAGATTCTTAGATAGGACAACACGAAGAGATGGTCTGAGAGAGGAAAGTCATTTGTAACATCCAGGTAACTTTGAAATCTTGTCGTTACAAGAGATTCTTAGATAGGACACTTGCTTTTCAAACTGGTAAAATTAATACTTGGTATTTTCCTATCAATCTTTTAGGAAAGTTGTAAAGGCTTATCTTTTTGAAAAATTTGTTACTTAACTTGTTTTTGTACTCCTGTTTCTGGTTATTTATTATTTTTTGTATTTCACTGGCTGCCAGTTGTCTCTTTATTGTGAACCCCTTGTAACTTCTCATGATATTGCAGTATACAAAAATAAAATTATTATTATAGCTCTCCAGACATTCAGCACCTTCAAGACCTTGTTCTTCCTCTTAGAACACGAGGGTTGGAAAGCTGGAAGGCAAACTGGTTGATGTGAAAGAAAGAGGGAATGATCTTCATGAAAATCCCAGCCTCTGTGATACAGATAAGGGTCCCTGTATGACAAGGCTTGCAGTTCAGAGACACGTCATGCAGAAGTGATGGCAACCAGAAACACCATTCTGATAGTCAAGTCCATTAGGGTAGCATCCTGTAAGGGCTCAAATGGAGTCTTCAAGAGTCCTTCCAACATGATGTTCAGAATTCAGGACAGACAGGGCTGGTAAACCAGGGGCTGCAGCCTTAGGGCACCCTTAAAGTACCTGACAACATTTGAGTGCACAGAAAGAAAACATCTGGGTAACTGGGACCTGAAAAAGGAAATTCCAGCCATTTGAACCTTCAGTGAGGAAACCGCTTGTCCATTTCCAGACCTTCTTGAAGAAAGACTAAGACAGCAAGTACTGAAGCCGTGGCAGAATCCAGCTGCTCCTTGCAGCACCAACATTGAAAAGTATCCCATGCTTTGGCTTATGCCGTGAATGTGGCTAGCTTCTTGACTTTCAAGAGCGCATAAAACCAGATCCAAGTAGAGCACTCAATAGCCATGCCGCGAGACCAAAGTGCTCCAGATTTTGCAGGATGCTCAAACCTTGAGAGAGGAGTCCAGGAATGGCTGAAGTCTCAGAGAGCGGTCGATCTGAAGACGCACCAGGTCTACATGCCAGGGACATCAACAAGGCCAGTCTGAGGCCACTAGGACAACCCCAAGTCTCCTTCCCTGGTGATGTAAGCCACTGCTGTTGCATTGCTTGAAATCACTCTGACTGCTTTGTTTGAGAACCGGGGCTAAATCTGAATAAGTGCCAACCAGATGGCCCAGAATTCCAGCCTACTGATGGATCAACGACTCTGCAATGGAGACCATCACCCTTGCACTGCATTGGGTGATCCTCGCAGTGTGCTCCCCAGCCCAGTAGGCTGGCATCCACTGTCAGTGTGATCCAAGAGTCAATCCTTAGAGGCAAGCTGCCAGAACATGCTGCAGTGGGCCTCCATTGTCCTGGGCAGATGATCATGCAGAGTGTCCCTTTGTGGACACCAGCAAGAGAGAAAAGAGTATTGTAGTGGGCGCATATGCATTCTCATCCAAGGAACCACATCTATGGCTAGCCACCACCAAACCCAGAACCTGAAGATAATCCCAAGCCAATGGAGACTTCTGTGCCAGGAGAGCTGAAATTAGATTCCTAAGTTTAGAAACACACGGTCTTTCTCTGTGTCAAATTGGACACCCAGACTCTCCAGGAACTCCAGGGACTGAACAGGCCACAATTAGCTCTTCTTCGGGATGACAATCCATCTCAGATCTTAAAAGGTAATTAAAGCTGGTCTGAAACACTTCCTCTCTCTCGAGAGCACTCTGATGAGCCATTCGTCCAGGTAAGGGTGGACCAGCCAATTCAGAATGCGGAGGTGAGCTGCCACTACAACCATCACCTGTTAGTGATCTGTAACCTGTCACTAAAATTGTCTCTAGTACCTGAAGATTGGAGGGTGGCCAATGTTACGCCGATTTTTAAAAAGGGCTCTAGAGGAGATCCGAGAAATTACAGACAGGTAAGCCTCACTTTGGTGCCGGGCAAAATGGTAGAAATGATTATAAAAAATAAAACTGGAACACGTAGACAAACATGATTTAATGAGATGGAGTCAGCATGGGTTCAGCTGAGGGAGATCTTGGCACACAAATTTGCTTGATTTCTTTGAAGGTGTGAATAAACATGTGGATAGAGGTGAGTCGGTTGATATAGTGCATCTAGATTTTCAGAAAGCTTTTGTTAAAGTTCCTCACGAGAGGCTCCTGAGAAAATTAAAGAGTCATGGGATAGGAGGCAAAGTTCAGTTGTGGATTAGGAATTGGTTATCGGATAGAAAACAGAGGGTAGGGTTAAATGGTCATTTTTCTCAATGGAGAAGAGTAAACAGTGGAGTGCCACAGGGGTCTGTACTGGGACCAGTGCTATTTAACTTATTTATAAATGGTCTGGAAATTGGAAAGATGAGTGAGGTGACTAAATCGGCAGATGACACTAAACTGTTCAAAGTTGTTAAACGAATACGGCTTGTGAAAAATTTCAGGCGGACCTTAGGAAATTGGAAGACTGGGCGTCCAAGTGGTAGATGAAATTTAATGTGGACAAATGTAAAGTGATGCACATTGGGAAGAATAACCTGAAGCACAGTTACCAGATGCTAGGGTCCACCTTGGGGGTTAGCACCCAAGAAAAAGATCTGGGTGTCACTGTAGACAGTACGATGAAACCTTCGGCCCAATGAGTGGCGGCGGCCAAAAAAGTAAATAGGATGCTGGCAATTATTAAAAAAGGGATGGTTAACAAAACTAAGAATGTCATAATGTCCCTATTGCGTTCAATTCTGGTCACCTTATCTCAAGAAAGATATAGTGGCACTAGAAAGGTTCAAAGAAGAGAGAGCAAGATGGTAAAGGGGATGGAACTCCTCTCGTATGAGGAAAGACTAAAATGGTTAGGGCTCTTTAGCTTGGAAAAGAGACGGCTGAGGAGAGATATGATTGAAGTCTGCAAAATCCTAAGTGGAATAGAATGGGTACAAGTGGATCAATTTTTCACTCCGTCAAAAATTACAAAGACTAGGGGACACTCAATGAAGTTATAGGGAAATACTCTTAAAACCAATAGGAGGAAATTTTTTTTCACTCAGAGAAGCTCTGGAACGCGTTGGCAGAGGATGTGGTAAGAGCAGTTAGCGTAGCTGGTTTTAAGAAAGGTTTGGACAAGTTCCTGGAGGAAAAGTCAATAGTTTGTTATTGAGAAAGACATGGGGGAAGGCACTGCTTGCCTTGTATTGGTAGCATAGAATATTGCTAAATCTTGGGTTTTGGCCAGGTACTAGTGACCTGGATTGGTCACCGTGCGAACAGGCTACTGGGCTATTCTTATGTTCTTAAGATCTGGGGGATTGTAGCCAAGCCGAATGGAAGGGCCTTGAATTGAAAGTACAGTTACTTACCGTAACAGTTGTTACCCAGGGACAGCAGGCAGCTATTCTCACATATGGGTGACGTCATCCACGGAGCCCGAATGTGGACAGCCTCACAAACAGAAGTTTTGAGTCAGCCGCACCGCGCATGTGCGAGTGCCTTCCCGCCCAGCCCAGGGCGAGTCTCCTCAGTTCAGATAGTTAGCAGAGAAGCCAACCAGGGGAGGTGGGTGGGTTGTAAGAATAGCTGCCTGCTGTCCCTAGATAACAATTGTTATGGTAAGTAACTGTGCTTTATCCCAGGACAAGTAGGCAGCCTATTCTCACATTTGGGTGACCTTCAAGCTAACCAGAATGGAATGGTGGGAGCGTTGGCAACTTAGGAGAATAAATTTTGCAATACTCTCTGGCCAAAATGGCCATCCCATCTGGAGAAAACATCCAGACAATAATGAGAGGTGAAAGTATGAACCGAGGCAGCTTTGCAAATTTCCTCAATAGGAGTGGATCTGAGGAAAGCTACTGAAGCCGCCATGGCTCTGACTTTATGGGCTGTAACTCGACTCTGTAGATGCAGTCCAGCCTGGGCATAGCAGAAAGATATACAAGCAGCCATCCAGTTGGAGATGGTACGCTTAGAGATTGGATGTCCCAACTTGTTTGGCTCGAAGGAAACAAAACGTTGAACAGCAGTTCTGTGTGATTTGGTGCGTTCCAAATAGAAGGCCAAAGCACGTTTACAGTCCAGAGGGAAACACCTGAAGACCATGGTTCCTTAGAGCTGCTGCTACCATCACCAGTCACTTGGTGAACACTCTGGGAGATGAAGCTAGGCCAAAGGGTAGCACTCTGTATTGGTAATGCAGATTCCCCACTCGAAATCTGAGGTACTGATAGGAGGTCGGATGAATGGGGATGCGAGTATAAGCCTCCTTGAGATCTAGAGAATATAACCAATTGTTCTGATCTAGAAGAGGGTAAAGGGACACCAGGGACAACATGCAAAATTTTTCTCTGACTAAAAATTTGTTGAGAGCCCTGAGATCCAAAATGGGTTGCAGATTACCCGTCTTCTTCGGAACTAGGAAGTAACAGGGGTAAAACCCCCTGCTCTGCTGTTCCAGAGGAACTTTATCGATGGCACGGAGATGAAGCAGAGCCTGAGCTTCCTGAAGAAGGGTGGTCTGAGATTGATTGGAAGGATACTCTCTTGGAGGAAGCTCTGGTGGAACCTGAGTGAAATGAAGAGAGTATCCTTCCCTGATTATTGACAGCATCCAGAGGTCGGATTTAATGGTCTCCCATCGATGGTAAAAATGATGGAGATGACTGCCTATGGGGGGAAGGGAGGACAGAGGCAGAACGATGGAGGTTATGCTCTGTGTGAGACAGTCAAAAAGGCTGCGCAGCCTTAGGCACAGCAGAAGGCTGAGGTTTCTATTGGTTCTGATGCTGTGGTTTCTTGGGAGGTGCTCGAGTGTAAGGAGCAGGCCTTGGAGTATAACGCCTCTGGAAAACTGGAGGAGGGCGTGAAGATTTTGCAGGAGCTGGCTTTGGTCTGACAATAGAAGCAAAGGATTTTTCATGTTCAGACAATTTCTTAGTGGCAGCCTCTATGGATTCATCAAAGAGGTCATTGCCCTCACAAGGAATGTTAGCCAGACGGTCCTGAAGATTAGGGTACATGTCAATGGTGCAAAGCCAGGCCAAGCGAAGCATTGCTACAGAGAAAGCAGTGGCCCTAGCAGACAGTTCAAAGGCATCATAGGATGACTGGAGAAGATGTAATCTGAGTTGTGACAAAGTAGCAATGACTTCTTGGAACTCGAAATGCCTATGTTGATCCAGGTTCTTCAGAAAACCTGGAAGAATATCAATAAGGAACTTGAGATAAGTAGTGAAGACAAAATTGTAGTTGAGGACTTTGGAGGACATCATAGCATTTTGATAAAGACGACATCCAAACTTGTAAACTTGTCCATGGTCTTCCAGGAGGAACTGCGGCATAGACCCTGGAAGGATGGGTTCTTTTCAATGAGGACTCCACAAAAAGGGATTAGTGAGATAACTGTGAATTCTCAAACTCTTTGCAATGTAGAGTTCTATATCTTGAGTCCAATTTGCTTGGAACAGCAGGTATAGCATAAGGAGTCTCCAAGCATCATTTGAGTTTGAGACAAAAGCCGGTTAAGAGGGAGCTTAAGTGACTCTGCAGGAGGTTGAGGCAGATGCATTTCCTCTAGATACTCCTTAGAGTATTTAGAACCAGCATCTAATTTAATGTCCAGGTCATCAGCCATCTGATGAAGGAAGGAAGAGAAAGACAGCTGATCTGCCCAGGCCCTGCCTCGAGAGGGGCTTGATGACCTCGAGGCGCCTTGAGTGGAGAACAAAGGTGAAGCCTCTCTGGAAAAGTGGCAATCAAAAGAATATGGAGACTTGGAGGAGGCATTGGAAGCAGCTGAGTCCTCAGGGTCTGGAAGCAGTGACCTCGAATGAGGAGTTGTAGGCCTCGAAGAGCTGGAAGGTCTGGAATGAGGCCTGGACGAGGAAGGCTGCTCTTTGGAAGAAGACCTGTGCCTCGATAGATGCCTCAATGAGGGCCTCGATCGACGACGAGAGTGGTGTCTGGAAGCAGGTCTCGAGAAGGATCGAGGAGACTTTGCCCTATGTATGGAAACAGACAATGCTGCTGGGGAATGAATAGGGCTAGAAGCTGTAGATCAAAACTCAGTGGTTTGGATCGAGGAATTTCAAAGCACTCCCAAAGATTCTGCTCCTTGTATGGAGTGTGAGGATTCCTGTTGAGACATTCGCAAAGAATCGACTCCTTACAGAGTGTAGAGCTTCCAGTTGAGACACTCGCAAAGGCTCGGCTCTTTGCATAGAGTGTGTGGATGCCAGACCAGACACTCACAAAGACTCGGCTACTTGCATAGAGTGTGTAGCTTCAGCTCGAGGCACATGCAGGGACTCGACCTCGCGGGAGACTGCTGATTGCCCAGGCTGGATTACAGGAGGCAGAGTCGAGGCAGGACCATATTTGCTCAGTAACTGAACAAACTGCTGCTCCAACATGGTCTGGAGAGAAGCTTGAAAATGTGGATCCACGTCTGAAACTGGACCACTTGCTGAGGCTAAAGGCTTCAACTTGGAGTTCTTGGAGAGCTTGAGGACCACCGCTGGAACCTTCTGCTTAGGTATCTGACCCGAGGGAAGCTCAGGGGAAGATAAAGCAGGTGTACTCGAGGCCAAAGACAATACAAACGAGGAAGGTCTAATAAGACTCGAGGTCAGAGTCGTGGAATCAGGAGGACCCTCGGTGGAAGATGGGACCGAGGCAGCACTCGAGGTCGAGGGTGTCACTGAAAAGTCCATCCTGAAGAGTTTTTCCACTAAAATCCAAGGGCTTGAAGTTGAAGAGTAGCACAGCGCTTGCACGACTTAGGACTATGGTCATGCCGGAGGCACTTAAGGCACCAGCGGTGTGGGTCCGTGAGAGAAATCACACGCCGGCACTGGCTACACTTCTTGAAGCCCGTTACTGGCTGGGACATAGGAGGAAAGATAGCCGCTGCGAAGTCGAAGCCCGCAGGCTGCGGCCGAGCGGCATGGCCCGCCAGTCAGTCGACAAAGAAAAATAAAATAATGTTTTCTTTTTTTTTTAAATAGAAAATAAAGAAAGTAACATAGCGATTCGCAACTAAAAAGAACATAAACCATGGTGAGAGAAGGCATGAAGCGAACGAAGTTCAGCGCAGAGCGTCAAAGACAGACTTCTCAGCTCCGCGGAAAACTGAGGAGACTTGCCCTGGGCTGGATGGGAAGGTACTCGCGCATGCGTGGTGCAGCTGACTCGAAACTTCTGAAGTTTCTACAAGTAAGTATGCTTGCGAGGCTGTCCGCATCCGGGCTCCGTGCATGACGTCGTATGCGAGAATAGCTGCCTGCTTATCCTGGGATAAAGTACTGTTCCAGGAAATGAAACCGAAGTAAGTACCTGTGGTCTAGATTAAGGATGTGGAGATATGCCTCCATCAAGTCCAGCTCCGCCAGGATCATCCCCGGTCACACTAAAGCAATGACCAACCGGAGAGTCACCATATGAAAATGAGGCACTCTGAGAGCTGTACTAAAGTACCTGATGCCCAGACTGGGCCTCTAATCCGTTGAGTCTTACTTGGGTATGATGAAGTATATGGAGTATCTGCCAGAATCCAAATCTATGTTTGGAACTTGCTTGATTGTCTTGAATGTCCAGCAACCTGAGGAGGGTCGCCTGGACCTGGGCTGTTCTTTCTGGTCTACCTGCCAGCAGGTCCATGAACCAGGAAGAATAGGGGACAAGCAAACTCCAACTTGTAACTATCCCTGATAACTTCCAGAACCCAGCGGTCAATCGTGATAGCCTCCCTTGGTCTAGGACAGGGGTAGGCAAATCCGGTCCTAGAGAGCCAAAAGCAGGTCAGGTTTTCAGGATATCCACAATTAATATGCATAAGATAGATTTGTATCTCAAGGAGACAGGGCATGCAAATCCATCTCATATATATTCATTGTGGATATCCTGAAAACCTGACCTGCTCTCAAGGACCGGAATTGCCTACCCCTGGTTTAGGAAGTCCTCCAGTCTGCCGCCTATGTTGATCAGGAGGTGGAGCCCTAGGATTTTCTATTTCTGAAGAATCTCTGCCGTGGACTCTGAAAGGATCTCCAGGATGAGGACCCAGAGGAGAAAAGGTGAGCACTGCATGAGCCTCAAAAGGACCCAAGGACCTGCCATTTAGAAATCCTGGTCTTACTCTCTGGTAGCAACTTCAGACAGCATTCCTGGATATTAGCTATGAGGTCATTCAATCCCTAGCCAAACCACATGTTGACCCTGAAAGGAAGCTTGCTGAGAGTGGCTTTGGACATGGAATCCCCAGCCCACTGTCTGATCCATAACATTCTGTGCAGATACAGAAAAAGCCAAGACTTTGCCCACTACTCTCAGTAGATTATACAAGGTACCAGCTACATAATTCACTCCCGCCAGCAACATCTGGGAAGGAAGATCATAAGGTGCACCACCTGGCATACTCAAGCCAGAAAAGGAAGCTGCTATAGCAGCAGCCCTCATCGCCAGAGACAAGGCCTCAAAGCTGCCTTTTTGAGAAACATGTCTAGTCTATGATCTTGTTGATGCTTATGCATTACATCCCCTTAACTGGGAAGGGATGTGCGCTTGGTCACTCTTAACCACCAGAGAATTCACTTTAGGCATAGCAAACATCAGCTGGAACTCCTAGTCCATAGGATATAGCTTGGACAGTGCTTTTGCCACTTTAAGGAAGCTCTCTGGGTTCTCCCAGAAGTCAGGACTTTCATATCCGGGTGCCATGGAAAGACGGTAGGCTGAGAGCGGACCCTGCTCAACAGGAAACAGTGGAAAGTAGGCTGAGGAGGATCAATTTTGAACTCCTTCAGAGACTCAATGAGGAAATCCGTCAGAGCAGCAGACTTAAACAGTCTTTGAATTGAGGGGTCCTCGCCCTGGTCTGCAGCATCACTCAGACCCTGATCCACTTCACCCAGTGTCGCATCATCTCTGACCAAGGGAACTCTCTGGGAGAGAGGATAAGCATCCAGATCATCTTCAGAAACCCCGTCTGATTGTCTGTGTCCAGGAAGACATGGACCTCAGTGGAGCAGCAGATGCTGGAATATGGGGAGGCTGCGCAGGTAGTCACTCTCTAGTTGACCCAGAAAGTGCCACAGTGCCACCGACATAAGCTTGCCAGAGCTAGTTCACAAAGGCGTAAAGGGCATAAAGGACCGAGAACCCCTTTCAAGAGGAGGATTAGAGCAATTTTTTTTCACTTTGGAACCATCAGAACCTTTATTAGGCATGGGCACCATATCACGGGATCCCAAGAGGGTAAAATCATCCCCTGTTCACCCCAACAGTCGTTTGCCGGAATTAATAAGTTGGTCAGAGACTAAACTCGAGGTTCCCACCTCTCCAGCATGCGCGGTGGAACACACAGCATAAGTGCACTCCATAAGGGCCTAATCTGCACACAAACAGCATGAATTTGTGTCATTGGAGCATGAGGACTCCATCCCTGATGGTTAGAATCAAAAATGAAGCTTTTTGAAGAAGTTTAAGAACTTAGCATTTAAAGCAGGAAAAATCCAAGATAGCTGCCACCAGGATTTCCTGTAAAAAAATATGGCTAAGAGAACCTAAAAAAAAACAGAAATTTTAAGATTTCTGGGATAGGGGAACAAGGCTACAAGATACCTATTCTGAGCTCTTTGGGATAGAAAATAAAAATCAATCAAACAAACTTAAAAACCCACAATTTCAGACACCCTCTATACTGCCCTGTGGGCTATGACAGCCCTACTCACAGGTCATAAGAACATAAGATTTGCTGCTGCTGGGTCAGACCAGTGGTCCATCGTGCCCAGCAATCCATTCACGCAGTGGCCCTTAGGTCAAGACCAGTGCCCTATTTGATTCTAGCCTTACCTGCGTATGTTCTGATCCAGCAGGAACTTATCCAACCTTTTCTTGAATCCCTGAAGGGTGCTTTCCCCTATAATAGCCTCTGGGAGAGCGTTCCACACCACCACCACTCTCTGTGTGAAAAAGAACTTCCTTACATTTGTACAGAATCTACTCCCTTCTAACTTTAGCGAGTGTCCTCTCGTTCTTTTCACCTTGGGGAGGGTGAATAATCTGTCTCTACTAAGTCAATTCCCTTCAATATCTTGAATGTTTCGATCATGTCCCCTCTCTGTCTTCTCTTTTCAAGGGAGAAGAGGCCCAGTTTCTCTAGCCTCTTGTTGTAGGGCAACTCCCCCAGCCCCTTAACCATTTTTGTCGCTCTTTTCTGGACCCTTTCATGTACGGCGACCAATATTGGACGCAGTATTCCAGGTGGGGCCATACCATGGCCCGGTATAACAGCATGATAACCTTTTCAGATCTGTTCATGGTCCCCTTCTTAATCATTCCTAGCATTCTGTTCGCGCTTCTTGCCACGACCATGCATTGTGCGGACAGTTTCATTGACTTGTCTACAAATACTCCTAAGTCTCTTTCCTGGGGGCTCTCTCCGAGTATAGCTCCGGACATCCTGTATTTATGCATATGATTTTTGTTATCAACATGCATCATCTTGCACTAATCCATGTTGAACCTCATTTGCTATTTTGCGGCCCATTCCTCTAGCGTATTTATGTCTCTTTGTAGGTCTTCGCAATCCTTCTGTGTCCTCACTACTCTGAATAACTTTGTATCGTCCGCAAATTTAATCACCTCACTCGTTGTACCAATTTCTAGGTCATTTATAAGTATGTTGAAGAGCACAAGCCCGAGCACCGAACCCTGCGGCACTCCACTCGTGATGCTTTTCCAGTCCGAGTATTGTCCATTCACCCCCACTCTCTGCTTCCTATCCGCCAACTAGTTTTTAATCCACGTGAGTATATCACCCTCGATCCCATGGCTTGCAATTTTTCGAAGTAGACGTTCATGAGGAACCTTGTCGAACGCCTTCTGAAAATTTAGATATATGATGACAAACAGGTCACCTTTGTCTATCTGCCCATTCACTTCTTCGAAGAAGTGCAGTAAGTTTGTCACGCAAGATCCTTCCTTTGCTGACCGTCAAGGTGATCGATGATGCGGTCCTTTATCAGCGCCTCAACCATCTTTCCCAGTACCGAAGTCAGACTCACAGATCTGCAGTTCCCCGGATCTCCCTTCGAACCTTTCTTGAAGATCGGCGTAACATTCACCACTTTCCAGTCTTCCGGAATCTTTCCTGATTGGATCGACAGATTTGCTATTTGTTGGGAAGATATGTTGCAGCCTGCCACAACTCCTCTCTGGGTAGCTGGAATAAGGAGAGGACCTCTGCCACCAGGAAAGCTGTCTCTTCTGACTATTTAGCTGCTAGTTGGGCCACAGCAGGACTGAGCCTTAACCCCCAGGGCCAAGATCCAAATGCTGCAAAGAGGGGGAAGGAAAGTGCAGCTAACAACGTGTGCGCTCTAAAGAAATGCAATTGGTGCCCAATACAGCCTGCACTGCACTCCTGATCAAGTCAAGGAGTGAGCAAACAGCAGGGGAAACCTCCAAAATCCACAGTTCCAGCAGGCTGGCTGACCAGGTCCCCGCAGGATCCACCTGTCAGCTCCAGACCAAAGTCTGCTCTTCTTACGCAGGTTAAGCAGACACTGGAGCTGAACAGGAACACAAAATCCCATGAAAAACCACTAAAAATAGATGGCCCACCTCAAAAAAAAAAATAAAAATAAACAAACATCCCGACCAAGATCAAAGTTGCTCCTGCAGGCTCACTTGCAGAAGAAATAACTGACTGACTGGGGGAAGCAGAGAGAAGGAGGAGGTACTGAAAACAATGATCAGTATTCTCACTAACCTCTCTCCTCGACAGAGTTCTCAGTGGGGTTGGTGGCAAGAACTTAAACTATAGTTTCTTTTCAAGTAAAGGGACCTTACAGTGTTCCTTTAGGCAACCTGAAATTATAGCCTCTTCATGATTTTTTGTTAAGAAACACCCCCAACATAAACAAAAATCTCAGATTGTCAGAATGCTCTCAATCTTTCAATAAATCAAAGGGCTTCCCTAAAACTTCCCTCTTTAATATAAGGAGAAAAAAACAGTTCTAAAACAGTGCTGCACACAGTCCCCGGGCACTTTTGGAAAATAAACATTGTCAAAAAGGAGAAATTTAAACTTTCAAAGTTCATCACTTCAGAGTTCTCCAAGTTATACACTTTCAGGCATGTGAAATCTTTCACTCTTTTCATCAACTGGAAAAAGTCAATTAAACCACCTTCACCAGCTCTTTAAGCTGGCCCTGCAACATGCAAACACGCTGAGGGGAGAGTTCCTGAGTCTGCGTGGTAAAATAGCAATAATTAACCCAGGCAAACCCACTCGGCTAAAACAGAATCTCCCGCAACAACCTTGAGCTGTGGCAGGAACTTCTGTTCCAATCAAAAAAGAAAAAAAACATCTCAAAACATTTCTTTGGTTTTATAGCAGGAACAAAACAATCTCATGGCTTCCACAAGCAAAAATCCAAAAAGAACCTGTAGCTTGTTCTGAGCTCTTTGGAAAAAACGGGATAGAAAATGAATTATACAAATAAATAAATAAATAAATAAATAAATAAGAGCAAAAATGAAACCTCCATTAACTTGACTTTACTCCTTGGCAGACCTCCATGCCCTAAGAAGCATTATCCAGCGGCTCAAGACCCATTTCCATGGGTTCCTGCCGTTTGGCTTTCAGAAGTCAGATTCACTTCACTCTGGTCTCCAATCTCCATAGGTTCAGGCAGTTCAGCATGAGTGCCCCTCAGTACTGTGTGCTCCTGCTTCTCCTTCCAATCTTTCCTTCTTCTCTCTAACTAGCTTGCCCTGCTGTTTAAGAATTGTGTACAATGCCCCAAACTTCCAGGTGAAGGTAGTATCTTGGGAGCCCTACATCTCCCTCTCTGGCCATCGGCCATCAGGAGAATAACTATTGCTTGGATGCGTGTTTCACTTCTGGTGAGGTTCTGCACTCCTACTCCCTCTGAGATAACCTTAGGCTGTAAGCTTTGATTTTCAGGAGTGTGTGTCTTTTTGTAGGTGGGCTGATTTGAACCCACATCCCATGTCTTTGCTAACTTAGGAATTTGGATAGCAGGCAAAGGCAAACTGTCACAGTATTTCCTGCAACTGACTCACAGGAGTGGATGCAAGACCCTTTGTTTCAGCATACTATCCCTATTGCACTGGAATCTCAAGATATACACAATAGCTTGGGGGTTCCCTGAGGATTGAGTTGAGAAACTATGAATTATATATTCAGGAGCACCTATTTGTGGCAGATCTTGTTTTTATACATTTCAAAAAAGAAAATAAACTAATGCTGAGAAACAGCTAAGTGAAAAAGTGGTTGCATGCATTGCACAAAGACACATAACATGGGCCAGTGTATAATCCTACTACAGTGGTGCCTCGCATAACGGACGCCTCGCACAGCGAACGCTGCGCATAACGAACTTTTTGTCTTGCTCCCTATAACGAACTTCGTTTCACACAACGAAGTCGCCCGAGGGGCCCGGGGGGGGGGGGGGGGCGGAACTACTCTCGCCGCTTCCTAATGTGAGCCGGGAACAGCAGCACCCTCACCTTACCTCGGATGCCGAGTTTTCCGGCTTTCTTTTTCGGCCAGCCACATGCTTTCAGGGAGCAGCACATGCGCGCATGCTCTGTTGTTCAATCTTCTCCTCTGAGAGGAGAACATTGATCAACTCCAGCAGCTGCGCGTGCACAGCTTTTTGAGATCGTGCCGGGAGCCAGACCCGCTGATGCACAGCAGCAGTGAATATTGTGCAGACAAACTAACCTGCTGGTACAGCCGAAGAGGGAGGAAGGAAAACTGTTGAATTTCTTGGGGGAAAGATGAGGAGTTCTGGCCAGCAGGGGAGGGAAAGCTGGACAGTACGGGGGAGGAGCAGTAGGGAAGGCAAGAGATCACTGCCCTCTCCAGCCAAAATTTTCCTTTTCAGAGGGACCCCGACATGGCAGCCATTCTCACAAACTGCCTGCGGCTGCCCCGAAGTTTTCCCTCTGCTGCAACTTCCCGTTTCTGATAGGGCAGATCGCCGCAAAGGGAAAGCTTCGGGGCAGCTACCGGCAGTTTATGAGAACAGCTGCCATGTCGGGGTCCCTCTGAAAAGGAAAATTTAGGTGTTTAATAAAGAAGTTTGGATCGCAGGGCCCCTTAGATCTATGCTCCCCCCTCTTACGCCAGCCCTGGGACCCTTCTGACAGTTTCGGGCCCTAGGCAAGTGCAGAGCTGCACTCAAGTGGCTAAAGAGCCACATGCGGCTCGCGAGCCGCGGTTTGCCGACCACTGACCTAGGACAACTGGAGGGTCAGGTGATTTGCCTAGAGTCACATGGAGCTGCAGTGGGAACTGACCCAGTTCCCGAAGTTCTTAGCCTCCTGCAGATCGTGCGGCTGGGTGAGGGAGAAGGCTGGCAGGCTCTGCATGTGAGGTGAGGTGGAGGGAGGGAAATGTAGGGCTGCAGAACGAATTATTTTGTTTTACAGGTATTCTTATGGGACAACAGGGCTGCAGAACGAATTATTTTGTTTTACATGTATTCTTATGGGAAAACGCGTTTCACACAACGAACGTTTCACATAACAAACTTGCTCCTGGAACGGATTAAGTTCGTTGTGTGAGGCACCACTGTATTTTGATTTCCATGCTATTAGATAAGTACAGTAAAGGATGACTTATTGCAGAAGACATTTGTTCTGTCCAATTCAAGGCACTTGGTTTTGCAGTCCTTCACTGTATTGAATAATTTATATACAGTATCTGATGTTTAGATTCCATCATGGTCTCCAATGTACTCTCTCACCTGATCAGCATATTTCAACTTGAGGCAGGAGATGACCTGGCCTTCCAACTCTGCACCATCCTTTGCTGTGAGTAAGATAGTCTGGCAGAATTTGGGAATATCAGCTTTACAAGCTTTACTTAGTGCTGGGTTAAATCGGAAATCTGTAACAAAAAGGGAAATAGAAGAAAAGCTGTGCATAAGAGGTTTGTAAAAAAATCTTGGTACAAAAAAGAGGTACAAATAGAAGATATTCCACAACATGTCAAAAATTTACCTAGGTTGCCCAATAAAGTATACATCAGTTGGCTCCAAAATATTTGATTGAAAGTATTTCAACTTTATGTATCGCTCCAAAAGTTGCGTTCTGCAGGGCACTGCGATTTATCTATACCAACAAAAAAAGAATTAAGACTACAAACAACTAGAGCAAGCGTTTTCTCATGTGCAGGCCCTGCAGAATGGAACAGATCCCCAGCCTATATAAGGCAGTAAGGGGAGTTGAATATTTTCAAAAGACTGTTGAAACAGAACTTATTTTGTGAAATGAAGTATGGGTGATGAAAATTGAATACTGTGGCCCAAAGATGAAATGTTTTGCTGTATGATTTTAATGTATGTTTGCTATGTTTTATTATGGATGTGATTTTGTGATCCACCTTGTTAAAGGCAGACTTTAAATTAAAAAACTATAATTTCTTGCAAATAAGTTTACATTATATCAATGTTCAGAGATCCTCTCAATTTTTTTTAACCAAAAGTATCTTGGAATAAAGAGAGTAACAAAGTAGACAGCAAAGAACCTCCCCCCCCCAAAAAAAAAAAAAAAAAAGTTCATTTAGTCTGCTCAGTTATTCCTGTCCATGCTGCTAGTTTCATATTTCATTTTTGATCAACAACTCATTGAGATTAAGAGCTGAATGGTTTACAATAAAAATAAAAACACACTTACATGTACCATACATACACTGCTTTTATTACTTGTCCACAATTCTCCCGGCCAACCCTTGTGCTAGCTCACCAGTTGAATAGTTAATGCAGCGTGTCACATAGAGCCCAATCTTATTATATAACTATGAGAGGGCACAACCTGCAAACTCTTTGTGAAGAACATATGGATCACAAAGGAGAACAGAGAATTAAAAGATCTGAGAGAAAAAGCCATATCCCAGAGTAGAAAACCTTATGGACCAAGGGTATCTTTTATGTAAAAGGATCTAATGCTCTTCTCTCAAAGGTGTAATGTGGTCATATTTCTTTGAACTGGATATTAGACTCTGGAATTTTGTATTAATTGAATATGTCTAATATCTGAAACCTTAGATTAGGGCTGCCCAAGTCCGGTCCTCGAGATCTATTGGAAGGCAGGTTTTCAGGATATCCACAATGAATATGCATGAGAGAGATTTGCCTGCACTGTCTTCTTGGTATGCAAATCTCTCTCTTCATTGTGGATATCCTGAAAACCTGGCCTGCTAGTAGATCTCGAGGACTGGACTTGGGCAGCCCTGCCTTAGATCCTTGAAGAAAAGCAACAAAGTAATCTGTCAGTGTTTCCCAGGTCAGTCCTCCAGGGTCCCCTTACCAGTCAGGTTTTCAGGATATCTGCAATGAATATGAATGAAAGATTTGCATATAACGAAGGCAGTGTATGCAAATCAATCTCCTGCATATTCATTGATATCCTGAAAATCTGGCTTGCAAGAGTGTACAGGACTGACTTGCAAAACAGTGATCTATGTGAACAGGACTATTAAATGAATTAAAACATGCAATGCAGTGTTCTTCAATGCAAAGCCTGGGAACCAATGGCAGTCCCTGGAGAACTCGGGGGTACCCCCATTGTCATCATGATTTTTTCCCAGTACTCTCTGCTTCCCTACCCAAGCTTAGGTAAGAAAGGGGGAACTGGATGGGAAGAGCAGCTACATGCTTAAAGGACATTTCTCAATAGAAGAGAATGCATTTGGAAACACCCACCCTCAATAAAAAAAATTTGAAGGCAAGCTGGAAGTAATGGACACACACTGATCAGCAGTCATGACCCCACATGGGAAGATATCTGGCAACTCTCCTTCAGCTCACTTGAATGCAAAGTGGTCCCAACAATTAAATTAGTGAACACCACTGTTTTAAATAGTAAGAAAAAAATCAGCTAAAAAAACCAATATAATATTTCTTTACAGAACTGGAAACAATTCACAGGTTATAGTTACACCAAGGATCAAAACAGAACACTATTTGAATAGTTGTCCCATAAATCTGCAGCGTACATCTCCATTTCTAAAAAACAAAGGCTTCCAATTGTTCTGGATTTAACATAGTAACGTAGCAAATGATGGCAGATAAAGACCTATGTGGTCCATTCAGTCGGCCCCAAGTCATATTCATTATCAAGGCAATGTTGAACTAATAATCTAGTATATTATATTTTAGCTCCACTATAAGATATCTTCACCTTCCTGCGAAGTTTGTACTCAAGACAATGTGGCATCCTTCCCATTTTCAGGGCTCATATCATAAAAAAGTCTGCCCTGTACTGGCCCTACTTTGCAGCTGAGGTGATATCAAAACCTACTCCTATCATGGGCCAGGGAGGAAAGACATACAGGAGAATCTCCTGAGGCCACGGTTGCACTAGAGCATTGAGAGCCTTGCTTCTGGGCTCAGATCTGCGACTGAAGAAACAATCCACTTTCTTGTTCTTCGTCGTGGCAATGAGGTTGAAGTGGGGTCAGCCCCAGCTCCGCACTATGGCTTGTATTGCCACTATGGACAGGATCCATTCGCATGGATCTAGAGTGTATGCTGAGAAAGTCAATTTGAATATTGTCAACTCCCGCCACACGCGCTGCCAATAGTGCCTGGAGGTGATGTTCCGCTCACAGAAACAGAAGGCAGGCTTCCTAAGCCTAGGTGGTGCTCTTGGTCCAACCCTGGCAATTGACAAAGGGCTACTGCCATCGCATTGATGGAAGAGACCCTGACCACTTGGTCCTCCAGAGTCTTTTGCAAGTGCATCGAATGGCTCTCAGCTCCAACTGGTTGATTGACCATTTCCTCTGAGAGGGTTTCCAACACATCTGGATGGGATGATGATTGCAGTGGGCTCCCAAGCCCCAAAGGCTGGCATCTGTCATCATCATGATCAAGGAGGCAATCTGTAGCGGGACACCCCTGCAGTGCAACTGCAGGAGAAGCCACCAATACATGCTGACTCGAGCTTCCAGAGTTCAGGGAAGACAGGACTGTAAAGCATCCCTGTGTGGAGCTCAGCAAGAGAGAGCAGGGCATGCTGGAGAGGACGCTTTTTGTGTCCTCACCCATGGCACTACATCTATAGTGGCCGCCATGGACCCCAAGACCTGAAGATATAGGCCCACGCTGAAGGAGCCGGCAGCTCCAGAAGGGAAGAAATCTGGGCACACAGTTTCAGTCTGTGTGCTTCCGGAAGATAGACACGGTCCGCAGCCATTTTGAAAAGAACTCCCAGATATTCCAGAGACTGTGTGGGCGACAGATTGCTCTTTCTAAAGTTCACAATCCAACCCAGGTCCTCCAGCACCTGCATCACCTGATCCACCATGCGCCAACCCTCAGCCAATGAGGGATCCCTGATCAGCCAGTAATCCAAGGGTGAACCTGCAAACCCATTTTTCGCAGGTAAGCTGCTATGACCACCATCATCTTGGTGATGGTACGGGGAGCCATTGCCAGCCCAAAGGACAGAGCCGAGAACAGAAAATGCTGTTCCTGGACATGAAACAATAAGAATTTGTGGTGGCCTGCAAAAATCAGAATGTGAAAGTAGGCTTCCATGAGATCCAGGCAAGTAAGGAACTCTCCCAGGGCCACTGCTGAAATGACCAAATCGTATGCTAAAGTGTGGAACCTTGAGAGCCGCATTCACTTGCTGTGGATACAGAATAGGCCTCCAATCTTCGGAATCTCTCTTTGGCATGATAAAGTACACAGAGTACCTGAGCCCAAGAGTTCAGATGGCATCAGTTCTATAGCTTGAATATCCAGCAAGCGTTGAACAGTGGCTTGAACCTTGAGCCCCTTTGTCCTGCCGCCCCCAAGAGAGGTAGGTCCACAAACCAGTCCGTCAGAGGTTGGGCAAATTCCAGATTGTAGTCTGACCAATTTATGTCCAAGACCCACTGGTCAGACGAAATGTGAACTCAGGCAGACAGGAACACTGAGTCTGCCCCCTATCTGAAGAGGGGCATCCCTTGGACTGCATCATTGCACCTTTTTGATAGAGGGTGCAGGATGGAAGGCGGAAGGCTGGGACTGCCTGTAGCTAGAATATTTGGGCCAGGAGCCCTGGGAAAATCTATGCAACATGGCACTCGCATACAGGTGAGGTCATCAGGAGCCATGAAAATTAAAGCGACCAAAGCCTCTAGAGGTCCTGGGTCTGCTATCAGGTAGGGTCTTAGGGTGACAGTCTACCATAGAATTCATGAGGTCGTTCAGGCCCTTGCCAAACAATAACTGTCCCTTAAAGGGAAGTCTAGCCAAAGTAGCCTTAGATGTGGAATCACCAGCCTATTGCCTGATTCAGAGCATCCTGTGGGCAGAAATAGAGTATGCCGACACTTTTGTTAATACCCACATAAGGTCATACAATTAGTCAGCAACATAATCTGACCCAGCCAAAAGAAGTGGAGTAGGAGGATCCACAGCCTCACTCTCCAGCATGCTCAGCCAAGAGGGATAGGTATGTGTGACAAAAGATGCCGCCAAAACAGCTTTTATGCCTAAAGCAGATGCATCAAAAAGTCTCCAGAGAACTTTTCTGAACTTTTTCTGCTGGGACTGGTGCTGGCTTTGGCAGGCATTAGGAGAGACAGACCGCCTGACGTCACTGGGTCCGTCTCTTCCAGCTTTCAAACTACACAGCAGATGCGGTATTGTGGGAGCAGTACTTACCGGAGGGTAGCTGAGAGGAGACCTGTTTTGAGCCCCGGAGTTCCCCACGGCAGGTCAACTTTTCTGAACTTTCTGCTGGGACTGGTGCTGGCTTTTGGCAGGCATTAGGAGAGACGGACCGCTGACATCACTGGGTCAGTCTCTTCCAGCTTTAAAATTACGCCAGGCCGCTTGGGAGCCATGAGGAACCAAGAGGAACTAAAAACAAGGTCGTAATATTGTGTATTGAATTGATCTATAGAGCATTAAGTTAAACTATGGGAAAAAGAAAAGTCAAACTAAAAAGTTCAACGCCAGCAATTACAGGTCCAATGGATAGGCATTTGAAATAGCGAGTAAAATAGTGAAGGGCTGGAGGAGTTGCCGTACGGTGAGAGATTACAGAAACTGGGCTTCTTCTCCCTTGAAAATCCCTTCTCCCTTGAAAATCCCTCTTGAAAAGAGGAGACTGAGAGGGGACGATGATTGAAACATTCAAGATAATGAAGGGAATAGTAGATAAAGACAGGTTGTTCACCTTCTCCAAGGTAGAGAGAATGAAAGGGCACTCTCTAAAATTAAAAGGGGATAGATTCCGTACAAACGTAAGGAAGTTCTTCTTCATCCAGAGAGTGGTAGAAAACTGGAACGCTCTTCCAGAGGCTGTTATAGGGGAAAACACCCTCCAGGGATTCAAGACAATGTTAGACAAGTTCCTGCTGAACCAGAACGTACGCAGGTAAGGCTAGTCTCAGTTAGGGCACTGGTCTTTGACCTAAGGGCCACCGTGGGAGCGGACTGCTGGGCACGATGGACCACTGCTCTGACCCAGCAGTGGCAATTCTTATGTTCAATATTTCAGGTGGGGGCGTACCATAGCCTGGTATAACGGCATGATAACCTTTTCAGATCTGTTTGTGATCCCCTTCTTAATCATTCCTAGCATTCTGTTTGCCCTTTTCGCCGCCGCCACATATTGCATGTACGGTTTCATTGACTTGTCTACAGGTATTCCCACGTCTCTTTCCTGGGGGTTCTCTCCGAGTATAATTCTGGACATCCTGTATTCGTGCATATGATTTTTGTTACCGACATGCATCATCTTGCACTTATCCATGTTGAACCGGCAAAGCTGCAGACTTAAATGCAGAACCAAAGCTGCAGACTTAAATGCAGTTCCAAAACCCCAGAGGAATCCATGGATCCAGCAGAGTCCCTGATCTCCTGTCCCGTGAAGCACTGTACTTGTAAATAAGGGGTCAGCAAGCTGGTCATTATCAGCAGGATCCCCCAGAGCAGGATCAGGCAGTGCAGAAAACGTGGCTGACAGAGGAGGACATGTCCATAGAAGCTACGCCACTAATAGGCGCATCTGAAGCAGAGCACAACTGCACAAGGAAAGAATGCCAGCTTTGAAATGCATTCCACAAATGTTTCATAAATTCAGAGAGAGTCATTGGCTCCTGGGGCATCAAGTCACCAGAACATCCAACCGCCAGCACATAAGCTTTACAAAGTGCTAACGAAATTCAGGGGGGGGAACTCCCAGCGGCCCCAAGGGACTCCCTGCTCCAGCAGGGGACCCTACCATACCTTGCCCCTGTATTTCCAGAACAGGAGGAAGGTCACAGAAATGAAGGAGGAGGTTCCTGCAGAAATTGGACCTGAAACCACCAAAATCGGAGCTCCTGCAGTGTCTGAAAAGCCTGGGGCTTTCCTGACACTGAGGCCGAGGAACCGACTGACGCGAAAAGGGAATCCCCAGCTGCTCCGGCGATAAGGGAATCCTTTTCACCCTGACCGTTGGCAGCTGGGAACCCTCCGCATGGGCGACGGGGGAAGCCCAGGCTTCCCTGCAATCCGAAGCTGACTCGAGAGGTAATGTAATTTGTAATGTAATTTATTTCTTATATACCGCTACATCCGTTAGGTTCTAAGCGGTTTACAGAAAATATACATTAAGATTAGAAATAAGAAAGGTACTTGAAAAATTCCCTTACATGCAGCAGGATGCCCTGACCACCGGCAATCATTGCCAACGAGACTGCCCTACCGCTCCGGCCTGCACAACGCTTGCACAGGCCAGCTGCGAGTACCTCGCGTCTGGAGAACAATGAGCACTTTTTCCCTTTAAAAGTGCTCATTGTGCTGAAAACCGCACTAGCTGAAAAAAAAAGTGCCAGTTAGA
Source organism: Geotrypetes seraphini (assembly GCF_902459505.1). Taxonomy (NCBI): domain Eukaryota; kingdom Metazoa; phylum Chordata; class Amphibia; order Gymnophiona; family Dermophiidae; genus Geotrypetes; species Geotrypetes seraphini. Next base: position 170,828,593 of record NC_047087.1, on the reverse strand, counting down.
TGAGAAAATACAGAAAAAAGGCAGTTTTAAAGGGAAATGAGCCCTTTAGACTGGTTCACCTCAGGATTTTTTTTTTTTTTAACTTAAACAGAACAGACTCCACAGCTCTCAAAGCTGGAAGGCTGACCAACCAGGGGACCAGGCCACCAGCTGAGGCACCTCTACAAAAATTTGGGGAGGTGGAGGAAGGTGGGGGGAGGGACCCAGCACGAGACCCGCCGGGTTTAACACCCCTGAGGTCGGACGGATCTCCAAACAAGACCCGGCCAAGCTCCATCTGGCACAAAAGGGGAACCCAGGAGTCCAAAACAAAATTCCAACAGTACTAAGAGGGAAGCCGAATTAGTCTTACCATCTGCTATGGAGACTGAGATAGACTGGGTTGCTAGGGGGAAAGCTATCCTGATATACAAGTTTGTTCTCAGTCTCCACCTGCTGGTAGCAGTGAGGTATATAACCCATTCATAAGGACTATACCAGTCTATCCGGCAATACAGAAATTCAAATATAAGAGAAATTTTGAATGTAAAAGATTTACTTGAATCTACATTATCTGAATCATCTGAAAAAGCTACTTTATTGGTATCATTTGTTCTCTAACAAGATATTAATGCTATATTCAGATTGTACTTTCGTAAGTCCCAAGTGTTATTCTATGGGAAAAAGGTTCAGATGTTTCCAGATGTGACAAGACAAGCACAGGAGAGAAGAAAATTATTTTTGGCTTTGAGATCTGAAACAGTATCTCTTGGTGTCTCATTCTTGTTGGAATGAAGTATTTTTTTTTTTTCACCTGAACAGCTACGAGCCTTTCTGGATTTGAAGAAAGTGGTTTCTGAAACTGAGTAAGATCACCGGTGTGGGCAAGAGGGCATCCTGAAATAATTTATAAAATTTCACAGTAAACCCATCGAGGCCCGGAGATTTCCCAACAGTCATAGATATTAGTGCCTGCCAAGCCTCGATGAGCATAA